>NC_083403.1:19779928-20091178 GCF_020745735.1 Hemiscyllium ocellatum | reverse complement strand
TAAGGCCAGAGAGATGTACAGCACAGAAACAGACCCTTCAGTCCAACTCGTCCAGGCCGACCAGATATCTCAATCCAATCTAGTCCCACCTGCCAACACCCGGCCCATATCCCTCCAAACCCTTCCTATTCATGCCTTTTAAATGCTGCAATTGTACTATCCTCCACCACTTCCTCTGGCAGCTCATTCCATGCACGTACCACCCTCTGCATGAAAAAGTTGCCCCTTAGGTGTCTTTTATATCTTTCTCCTCTCTCCCTAAACCTATGGTCTCTAGTTCTGGACTCCCCCACTCCAGGAACTTTATCTTTTAATTTATCCTATCCATGCCCCTCATAATTTTGTAAACCTCTATAAGGTCACCCCTCAGCTTCCGACGCTGCAGGGAAAACAGCCCCAGCCTTTTCAACTTCTCCCCATAGCTCAAATCCTCCAACCCTGGCAATATCCTTCTAAATCTTTTCGGAAATCTTCAAGTTTCACAGCATGTTTCCGATAGGAAGGTGACCAGAATTGCACGCAATATTCCAACAGTGGCCTAACCAATGTCCCGTAGAGCCGCATCATAACTTCCCTTCACCATCCTATCTACTTGTTACTCCATTTTCAAGGAGCTACAAACCTGCACTCCAAGGTGTCTTTGTTTTCTTTGTGACTTCTTCAAAAAACTCAATCAAGTTTGTGAGGCATGATTTGCCACACACAAAGCCATGCTGACTATCCCTAATCAGTCCTTGCCTTTCCAAATACAGGTACACTTTGTCCCTCAGGTTTCCTTCCAACAACTTGCCCACCACCGACATCAGGCTCACTGGTCTATAGTCCCCTCGCTTGTCCTTACCACCTTTCTTAAATGGTGGCCCCACATTAGCCAACCTCCAGTCTTCCAAAACCTCAGGTGTGACTAACAATGATACAGATATCTCAGCAAGGGGCCCAGCAATCACTTCCCTAGCTTCCCACCGAGTTCTAGGGTACACCTGATCAGGTCCTGGGGAGTTAGCTACTTTTATGCGTTTCAAGACATCCAGCACTTTCTCCTCTGTAATATGGCCATTCTTCAAGATGTCGTCATCTATTTCCCTACATTCTATATCTTCCACGCCCTTTTCCACAGTAAACACTGATGCAAAAAACTGTGTGCAGATGCAGTTACATCACTGTGCAATGATGTCGCTTTTTCATTTGTACATTACATTTTATTCAATGGTCCTCTACTGAAAAACAATTGAAAATGCACTGGAAGGCAAATAACCAAAAACATTAGAAAAGATTATAACAGATCCTTTACTCCCCCTCCAACCCTCTCATGGAAGTTTTGTAGTATCGATACAGGTAGACAACCTAATATTGTTTGAAACAAAAGGAACTGAGTTTGCATTAAAAATATTTTTCTCCAAAGTGAGTAATGTAACATTTTATACCATTTGTTTTAAAAACTGAGCAATCTTTTTGAATCTACAGGTAGGAAATGTTGATGGCATAACCTATTTACTTAAACTAGAGCTTATCACCTCCCACACACTGACGTCTCCCTCTGGCTTGGACCCAAAGTCATCATTGACATCTCTGGAGCTCGCATAACCCTTTCATTATGTTATCCAGAGTTTGGATACTAATGGATAATTACGTCAGTTGCAAAGCCAGCACTCAAAATGAGGATTTTGAACCATTTAACAAAGTTTCAAATTTTCAATTACACTGTAGTTTAATCTTTTTTTTTCTTCATAGTTATGAACTGACTTTATATTTTGATATTCTAGTGTCAAGTTGAGGTTCACTGTTAAGACTTTTATGTGTGTGAGAATAACTTTGATTTTATATAGTGTTAGCCATGATTTGTCACCATTTCAGTCACTGAATTTGCATTTATTGTTGTCTTGCAGCCACGTCAAATCTCATATTTTACAGCAATCTGGTGGTAAAAAATGACTGCTAATGAACCAAGTGCATAAGCTTACAATTAAAGCAAGGAAGATGTCAGAAATCACTTAATCAACAAAGGTGAGTGGAACCCTGGAATTTTCTACCACAAAGTACCTTTTGGTTTAGTTTGATTGAACATTTCATAACATTTATAGGTTTACCAAACAGAGAAGAGTGGGAGTGGTTATGGGACCAAGGCAAACATATCCATAATTTAACCATGAATTGCACATGCTGGTGTTGGACTGGGGTGTACAAAGTTAAAAATCACACAACACCAGGTTATAGTCCAACAGGTTTATCTGGAAGCACTAGCTTTCGGAGCGCTGCTCCTTCAGCAAGTGGTTGTGGAAAATAAGATTGTAAGACACAGAATTTATTGCAAAACTTCTGCTATAAATTCTGTGTCTCACAAACTTATTCTCCACAACCCCCACCCAATGAAGGAGCAGCGCTCCGAAAGCTAGTGCTTCCAGATAAACCTGTTGGGCTATAACCTGGTGTTGTGTGATTTTCAACATCATTTCACCAAGTTTCAAGTTTTCAATTACAATGGAGCTTAATCATTACTTTTTTTCTTCATATTTATGAACTGCTTTTATATTTTGCTATGCCAGTGTCAAGTTGAGGCTCACTGTTAAGCCTTTTATGTCACAAGCGAAGGTTAAAATGGGCTGGGTCTCTTTTGAAAAGCAAAGGCTCAGGTGTTACCTAACAGAGGTCCTTAAAACTGTGGAAAGTTTTAACAGGGTGAATACACAAAGAACGTTTCCACTTATGGGAAGGGCATAATTAGATATTATCAATAAAAGGCGACTACCAAGAAATTAACAGGGAATTCAGAAGAAAGTCGTTTACACAATGTGGTGCTCACTAGCACAGGTTGAAGTGAATAGTTTCAATACATTGAAGGGAATATTGGAAAGTATATGAGGGAGGAGGGAAGAGAGGGTTATGCTAATAGTTTCAGGAGGATAAAGGATTGGAGCATGAACACAGGCCTGAAATGACTAGGACAAATTGCCTGTTTCAATGTTGCTCTTAACTTTTCATTATTGTGCATGGCCTGTTTGGTACACCACGTCACATATTCGGGATTGCTGCACAGCCTCACACCCATGCAGGTCATTTAAGGGAATACTGACAATCTGCAAAACTCCGCTGTGTAATCAAATTAAGATACAGATAGCCATGATGTGGCAGGGCAGTTGGAAGGTTTGGATGGCCTATTACAAGTCCTCCATCACTGCAAAGGGATCATTCTCTCAGGATAAATGTGCAATTTATTTCACAAGTTTTCTAATGGCAGCAATTCAAACATCGGTTGGAAAATGGAAAAATGCAATAGGGCGACTGCCACTGGCAGTAAGAAATGCTAGCGATGACTGGTCTAACTTCTCTACATCAGGAATACCTCTAATCTTCCTGTGTAAATTGGGCAGGTACTGCTTCCTGATTCTAGCTGATTCATTTGCGAATGGCAACATCAAAATCCAGCCCAGAATGGTGATGTGAACAGAGCATGGAAGACTGAGTCATCTTGCAGTCAGGTAGACTATCAGCCACAGGAACTCGTCAAAGTCAAAGGCTGAACCAGCTTAAGCTGCTTTATCAATGACCTCTGCTTCATGATCAGGTCAGAGTGGGGATGCTTACTGATGGTTACACAATGTTCAGCACCATTCATGCCTTGTCCGCATGCAGTGAGACTTGGACAACATCCAGGCTTGGGCTGATACGTGGCAAGAACACTTGCGCTTCACAAGTGGTTGGCAATATCCACCTTCAACACGAGAGAACAGTAATATCTGTCCATGATGTTCAATAATATTACGAATACTGAATCTCCACAATCAACATCCTCGGGCTACTATTGAGCAAAAACGTAAGCTATATGAGTACTGTGGCTAAAATAGCAGGTCAAAACCTGGTAATTACGTGGTCTAGAACTCACCTCCTGATTCCTCAAAGCCTGTCCACCATCCACAAGTCACAAGTCAAGGGAATGGTGGAATATTATCCACCTGGATGAGTGCGGCTCCAACGGCACTCAAGTAGTTCAACATCAGAACTCTGTGGGAAGCTTGAGAAGTGTTTGCTGGGCCTTTTGATGAGATATTTGTATCATCGATAGTCACAGGTGAGGTGCTGGAAGACTGGAGGTTGGCAAATGTGGTGCCACTGTTTAAGAGGGATCGTAAGGACAAGCCAGGGAACTATAGATCAGTGTGCCTGACGTCAGTGGTGGGCAAGTTGTTGGAGGGAATCCTGAGGGACAGGATGTACATGTATTTTGAAAGGCAAGGACTGATTAGGGATAGTCAACATGGCTTTGTGTGTGGGAAATCATGTCTCACAAACTTGATTGAGTTTTTTGAAGAAGTAACAAAGAGGACTGATGAGGGCAGAGCGGTAGATGTGATCTATATGGACTTCAGTAAGGCGTTCGACAAGGTTCACTAGCCATTTAGATACAGAACTGGCTCAAAGGTAGAAAACAGAGGGTGGTGGTGGAGGATTGTTTTTCAGACTGGAGGCCTGTGACCAGTGGAGTGCCACAAGGATCGGTGTTGGGTCCTCTACGTTTTGTCGTTTACGTAAATGATTTGGATCCGAGCCTAAGTGGTACAGTTAGTAAGTTTGCAGATGACACCAAAATTGGAGGTGTAGTGGACAGCGAAGAGGGTTACCTCAGATTACAACAGGATCTTGACCAGACGGGCGAATGGGTTGAGAAGTGGCAGATGGAGTTTAATTCAGATAAATGCGAGTGCTGCATTTTGGGAAAGCAAATCTTAGCAGGACTTATACACGTAATGGTAAGGTCCACAGTGTTGCCGAACAAAGATACTTTGGAGTGCAGGTTCATAGCTCCTTGAAAGTGGAGTCACAGGTAGATAGGATAGTGAAGAAGGCGTTTGGTATGCTTTCGTTTATTGGTCAGAGTAGTGAGTACAGGAGATGGGAGGTCATGTTGCGGCTGTACAGGACATTGGTTAGGCCACTGCTGGAATACTGTGTGCAATTCTGGTCTCCTTCCTATCGGAAAGATGTTGTGAAACTTGAAAGGGTTCAGAAAAGATTTGCAAGGATGTTGCCAGGGTTGGAGGATTTGAGCTATAGGAAGAGGCTGAACAGGTTGGGGCTGTTTTCCCTGGAGCGTCGGAGGCTGAGGGATGACCATATAAAGGTTTACAAAATTATGAAGGGCATGGATAGGATAAATAGGCAAAGTCTTTTCCCTGGGTTCGGGAGTCCAGAACTAGAGAGCATAGGTTTAGGGTGAGAGGAGAAAGATGTAACAGAGACCTAAGGGGCAACCTTTTCACGCAGAGAGTGGTACAGGTGTGGAATGAGCTGCCGCAGGAAGTGGTGGAGGCTGGTACAATTGCAACATTTAAAAGGCATTTGGATGGGTATATGAATAGGAAAGGTTTGGAGGGATATGGGCCGGGTGCTGGCAGGTGGGACTAGATTGGGTTGGGATATCTGGTCGGCATGGACGGGTTGGACCGAAGGGTCTGTTTCCGTGCTGTCCATCTCTATGACTCTATGATCTGAGATAAAATAGACCACTTGATCAGCATAACATTGACCACATTAAACAATGGTTCTTGTGCTACTAAAGCACAGTGTCAACAGTGCAAAAGTAATTAGAACGTTGGCATAGTCTTAGAGGACCAAGGGCTTCTCTCTTATTATAGAGAGATGACTGGTGGTGATTTAATCTGAGGGTCACCAAGCCTCAGGCAAGGGCAATATTGAAAAGGTGGGTCCTTCATGGTGACCTCAATCAGTATGGGTATTGAACCCATGCTGTTGGAATATCATCTACAAGATGCCCTGAAACAAACCCTTCATTGGGAAGGGTTCATTTGGTCCGAAATGCTGACTTTCTTGCTCCTCAGATGTTGTCTGACCTGCTGTGCTTTCCCAGCTTCACATCTATTGACTCTGGCTTCTAATATTTGCATTCCTTGCTGTCTCCAAATCTTAGAAAGTACAGCACTGGTTCTATGGTGTAGCTGAGTAAAAGTCCTGGTGCTTCCTCACTAATGGCACACTGGATGTTTCTACACCACACGGACTGCAGCACTTTGCCAGTCTCACTCACATCTCAAGAATGAATAAAACATAGCCTGAGCTGCAGAAACCTTTATGTCAATGACTGCTACCATCTAACATCAGGTTGTCCCGGTCACATATGGTGGGGCTACAGGGAAAGAATGGAAGGTAGCACATGGTGCATTGGTTGCTCTCTTGTGACATGCAAGAAGCACATCATTAAGTATGAAGCAATTTCCAACTGGGTTTACTTTGTTATCCTGACTGCCAATGGGATTATTGTTGAAGGCCTTTATCATTGCGCTGTATTCCAAAATACTGTTGTTTGAGTCAATGAGCCTAACTTTCCCCATTAACCCAACCCTGTCCATCATGGTTTCACATTTTTCCTGTATGATCCAGGCCAAAAACAGGCCTTGTATTCATGTGATGCACATCATTTGATCACTGCCTGCTTTTGCTTCTCTGTATGATTTCTAATACTACATCTCTCAATTTTTGAAGGTGGTTTTCTACATGGATTCTACTACCAGAGGAAAAACTACAGAAATCAGCATTTCTCTAGCATTTCTTCAATTCACCTTCCCATAGAAGTGACAATGGATGAGTGGAGACCCCTATGGACTTCAGCCCCAGTGTGTCTTCTGAAGGGAAACACAAGTGGAACATGCAGGGTACCACAGTCAAGGGAGTAGGTTCAGGGCCAGCATTACTAGGAGAAATGACTCATCAGACAAAGTAATTTCCTATGATTTAGATCCACAACTTAAGAGCTCCTGGCATTCTGTGCAGAATATTTATGTTTGAAATTAGACTGCATGGTTGATGGTAAATTGCACTAAAACAAATTATTTGCCTGTATTGTCATATTTAGGTAGACTCAAGTTCAATAGAGTCATAGAGTCAGAGAGATGAACAACACGGAAAGAGACCCTTTGAAACAACTTGTCCGTGGCAACCAGATATCCTAAATTAATCTAGTCCCATTTGCCAGCACTTGGCTCATATCTTCCCATTCATATACCCATTCAGAGGCCTTTTAAGTGTTGTAATTGTACCAGCCTCCACCACTTCCCCTGGCAGCTCATTCTATACATGCACCACCCTCTGCATGAAAAAGTTGCCCCTTAGCACCCTTTAAATTTTTTCCCCACTCACCCTAAACCTATGCCTTCTAGTTCTGGTCTCTACCATTCCAGGGAAAAGGCCTTGTTTTTTTAGATAGATTAGATTCTCTACAGTGTGAAAACAGACCCTTCAACCCAACAAGTCCACACCAACCCTCCGAAGTGTAAGCCACCCAGACCCGTTCCCCTATATTTACCCCTGACTAATGAACCTAACACTATAGACAATTTAGCACGGCCAATTCACCTAATCTGCACATCTTTGGATTGTGGGAGGAAACCGGAGCATCCGTAGGAAACCCACGCAGACACGGGGACAATGAGCAAACTCCACATAGACAGTCACCCGCAGTTGGAATCGAATCCAGGTCCCTGGCGCTGTGAGGCAGCAGTGCTAACCATTGTGCCACTGTGCCGCCTCTTTCCCTCATGATTTTATAAACTTCTATAAGGTCAACTCTCAGCCTCCAACGCTGCAGGTAAAACAGCCCCAGCCTATTCAGCCTCTCCCTGTAGCTCAAACCCTCCAACCCTGGCAACACCCTTGTAAATCCTTGAAGAAGGGCTTATGCCCGAAATATTGATTCTCCTGCTCCTTGGGTGCTGCCTGACCTGCTGCGCTTTTCCAGCAACACATTTTTCAGCTCTGATCTCCAGCATCTGCAGTCCTCACTTTCTCCTAACATCCTTGTAAATGTTTTCTGAATCCTTTCAAGTTTCACAACATCCTTCCAATAGGAGGGAGGCCAGAACTGCACACAATATTCCAAATGTGATCTAACCAATGCCCTGTACAGCTGCAACATGACCTCCCAACTCCTGTACTCAATCCTCTGTCTAATAAAGAAAAGCATTTCAAATGCCTTTTTCACTATCCTTTCACTCCAAGGATCTGTGAACCTGCATTCCAAGGTCTTTTTGTTCAGCAACACTCCTCAGGACCTTACCATTAAGTGTATAAGTCCTGCCCTGATTTGCCTTTCCAAAATGCAACAATTCACATTTATCTAAATTAAACTCAATCTGCCACTCTCAGCCCATTTACCCACCTGATCAACTTTCTGCACTGTCCACTACACATCCAATTTTGGTGTAATATGCAAACTTACTAACTTTACTTCCTACGTTCACATCCAAATCATACTTTCAGGTCATCCCTTCTTTCAGACAGCTCTACTGTTACCACATATGGCTCCTCTAAACCTTTCCTTGGATACAATATTTGCCCTGTTACTAACTTCTTCGGATTTTCACCATTGCCTCATTTGCCATTATCACATTCAAACATTTTGTTCTACCTTACCTTCCTCCTCCCCAGTCACTGTACTTGCTTAAAACCTTTTGCATCATTACCATTTTTCTGATGAAAGGCCACTGACTTGAAATGCCACTCTCTCTCCAAAGATGCTGCCCAACTTCATGAGTATTTCCAGAATTTTCTGTTTTTCGTTTTACTTAGATGCTGCATATGCTTCCAAATGTTGATGTGCTTCATCTGCAGACCTACCTGCTCAGATGTACCTGACAGTCCAAGAAAGGCCTGAGTACAGGAGCGAAGATTTCACCTTTTAACAAGGGTACACTGAACTTGGATCTTGAACAGTGTGGTTCTTGACATTTAGCAACAGAGTACAGATAGCATTGTTTTCGAAACTGGCAGGAAGCATTGTAGTCTTATCACATTGAAAGAAAGGTATCTCTTCAGCTTGCAACTAAACTTGAACCTTTGTAAAGATACACACCAACACCCCCCACCCCCCGCACCCCCCCACCCCACCAACCCTCAGAAGCACTCCTTCCAGCTCGCTAGCAAACAACAAAGGGATGTTTATTTGATTTTTGCTGAGTGTCATTTTGTTAATCTCACACTGCAGTAAAAACACGAACAGCACAAAACAGAGTTTAAATTAACCTTTGGAACAGGAGTTATCAGACAGAACATTTAGAAACGAAAGCAAAAGTTCCTTTCATCCCACCCCCAACACCCCCACAACCAACTCCCCCCAAAAGCAAAACAGCTATTTTGCGGTAGCAAATCTTAAGTTAGAACAGTCGCTCAGTTTGAACAGAGTCCAATTTATTGGCACACTTGAATTCAGTGTTGGCAGTATTCAACCTAATATTCATAGCTTTCAACTTCACATTTTTATACATTAATTTCATACTGAATAGACTGCACTTCAGTAATTCTAAAGACTTTAAATTACATTAGTAAAATTCATGCCTAGATAATAGTTGCTGGCTACAAAAATACTAATTATACTACATATTTAGGAAAATAAAGCTGCTTTATGTAAAGGCAGTCAGTGCTGAAGAACTACTTTCTTTTCAAGGCAAAAGGTGGGAAAATTATAATTTGGGAAAATAGACTAGAAACAAGGTTGCAAATTTCTATAGGTGCTTCTCCCAATCATCCACTGTACCTTCTTATTCAGGAAGATCTGGAAAGTCTGCATCAATGGAGTTACTGATGGAGTATCTTCTGATCTCCCGCCAAAGTTACAACTAGATGATTGAGAAAACACTGGTGTTCTCAGGTCTTTTGTCCTATCCCTAACTGAGTCTTAGAATAAACATCAGGAACAATGTCAGGATTTTCAGAATGAGTGTGCCAGTATTCAGAATGTTGGACAACGATGTTAGTTGCAAGAACACTGCAGGAACTGGAGGGAGAAGTTCAATCCAATGATTAATAAACTTAATAAGGAAAGGAAAGGAGGAAACCAATCTTTATAACATTGGTTATATTTACTCTACTGCAACTCTTCGTAACACTTAACAAAGGAAGAAGTGGCATTCACTTATAGCCTTAAGCACTTAGCTCAAAGTGCTTAACAACAAATTGATTATTCTTGAAGGGCAGTTATTATTCCTTTGTGTACAAACACAGGACTGAATTTACACACATAAAGTTCTAAAAAATAATAAATGTCCTACTTTAACAGTTGAGGAATGAAGGTTGGCTCAGTTAATCTCTTTGTTCTTCAAATTATTTATTCTCGGACATTTGCAATGAGAGTGATTAATTATCTGTGCCTAATTGTACAGAAGTGGAGCAAGTGGGTCTTCGCAACATTTTGCTAAGACATTTCAGAGAGCAGTTAAGAATTAAACATTTTGGTGTGAGGCTGGACCTTGCTCAGACATCCTTCATGTTAACTTCAGCAGAGTCAGGGTTTAGCATCACAAAAGACAGCATCACTGAAAATGCAGCCACTCCCACATTACTATTGTGAAATGTCAGACTAGATTCATTTGTGGTCTGGAGTGGGATTTGAAACTAAGAAGAATAGTTACCATGGAAGCTTCAGGTGGTTTTCTTATCTTATTGCACTTGATAGTTGATTCATTAATGTAGTTTAATGGTCTATTTTTGTAATCTTTGCAGTTGAATTGAAAATGTTTACTGAAGAATAAAAATTAAAATGGTAAAAATCATTCAATAAACCATGGAAATACGTGATAGTTTGAATGTGTTTGACTGACTTAGTTGCATTTTAAAAATTTGATAATGTGAAGAGGAAAGGCACCTAACTGTTTGAATATTAGTAACTCAAAACAAGAGGACATATGATCAAAATTTAGTTTAAAGAATATGATTTACAGAAATGTTACCATTTTAGCTGATCCACTTACTGCAAACTTAATAAAACAGATGGCAGATAGTTGAAAGATGCCAAAGCAACCAAGTACTAAAGCATAAAAGACTCTTTGGGGATTTGACAGAGTAGATGTGGAAAGGATGCTTACCTTGCAGGGGAGTTTAGGACCAGAATAATCTCAGAATGACAGGCTGCCCATTTCACACAGAGATAAGGAAGAATCTCTTCTCTTAGAGGATAGGCAATCTGTGGAATTCTTTACTAGAAAGGGCTGTTGAGGCTAGGTTATTCAGTGTACTCACGGTGAGACAGATTTTTAATCATTAAAGAAATCAATGGTTATGGGAGATAGGCAAGAAAATGAAGGTGTTGGTGTCTCAGTTCAGCTACAATCTCTTTGAATGGTGGAGCAGACTCGATGGGCTGGATGGTTGACTTCTGCTTCTACATCCTATAGTCTAAGAGGAAACATTTGTGGCAAAAAAAATCCACCTGCTTGGCTGAAAATCTATTCTGTACTACTTGAAAGGCTTTCCTCAGCCAGCACTCAGTTAAATAATTGTTTCTAAATGAGACAGTCAGCTATTGTGCTGCAAATTCTACATTCAAGTTCGTACACTTAAAAAAATCGATTCACTTATGTGAACTAACAAAATGAAAGATATTGTTGAAAGTAGGTTAGAGTCATAGAGATGTACAGCACAGAAACAGATCCTTTGGTCCAACTTATCCATGCCAACCAGATACCCCATATCAATCTAATCCCATTTGCCAGCACTTGGCGGCCCATATACCTCTAAACCCTTCCTATTCATATACCCATCCAGATGCCTTTTAAATGTTGTAAATGTACCAGCATCCATCATTTCTTCTGGCAGTTCACTCCTCTATGTGAAACCGTTGCCTCTCAGCTCCCTTTTAAATCTTTCCCTTCTTACCTTTAACCTATGCCCTCTAATTTGGACTCCTCACCCTGGGGAACAGACCTTGTCTATTTACCCCATCCATGCCCCTCATTATATACACCTCCATAAGCGCCAGGAAAAGTAGTCCCAGCCTGTTCAGCCTTTCCCTATAGCTCAAACCTTCCAACTCAGGCAACATCCTTGTAAATCTTTTCTGAACTTCTTGAGGTTTCACAACATCCTTCCTGTAGCGGGGAGACCAGTGTTGCATGCAGTATTCCAAAAGTGGCCTCACCAATATCCTGTACAGCCTCAACATGACCTCCCAACTCCTATACTTAGTGCACTGACTAATAAAAGAAAGCATAGCGAACACCTTCTTCACTATCCTATCTACCTTTCTCTCCACATTCAAGGAACAATAAATCTGGACAGCAATGTCTCTTTGTTCAGCAACGTTCCTCAGGACCTCACCATAAGTGTATAAGTCCTGCCCTGAGTTCTTGATTTCTGGAATTAAAATACAAGGTCCTATGCTGGTTTACTGGGACAAACAATTGGGTTTATCTCTCCTAAAGTAGAGTGCGCTGAAAATGTGTTGCTGGAAAAGCGCAGCAAGTCAGGCAGCATCCAAGGAACAGGAAATTCGACGTTTCGGGCATAAGCCCTTCATCAGGAATGATGTTCCTTGGATGCTGTCTGACCTGCTGCGCTTTTCCAGCAACACATTTTCAGCCCTGATCTCCAGCATCTGCAGACCTCACTTTCTCCTTAAAGTAGAGTGGGAGCAAGTGCAAAATCATCCAGTGTTCCTGCCCCTCAGCACTCTTCCCCACAAATGAACATACTTTGGGTGAGGGTAAGGACAAGCTTAAATAATTGGTGGTGATTCAACATTAAAGCTCACATAAGAATAACTACTACTTAGGAGTGAGGTATTGGGGAATGTCTGAATCAAACATAAAGAATGATGGAGAAATTCAGCAGGTGTCAGCATCTGGAGAGGGAAACAGAGTTTTGATTCTGGTATGGCCTTTCTTTAGCCTTTTTGGGGAATGCCTGTTGTTTGTGAAACTGTACCAGCCTAGAAGGGGGTTAATATCTTCAAAGGGTGGGGAGTGGGGAGAACAGAATGCTGCTGAGAGTAAATATCTGTAGGGAGATCCCAACTATCATTTCTCATGAAATCCCTCCCTCTGCTACTTTATCAAATAGAACAGAGGAGGCTGCAGAATGTGATTGTGATCAAGTTTCCATCCATTTCTATAAATTGCTCTACACCCACATTCTGAATGCATTTAGCATCTAAGTCACCAGCCGGATAGAATTAATAATCAAAACGTCAACCAACTGTCGCATCAAAGAACAAAACCTCACAAGGGAAACCTAGCTATTACACCTTTCTTTCTAACTGTTGTTAAGGCGTTTCTACCTAAGTTCTGCTTCATTAACATTATCAATCTTTCAACACATTCTTGGTATTTTGCACATTACCACAGGAGAGGGGGTGGGGGAAGGTGTTTTTGGATGGATCTGCATATGTCTGTGTACAGGCTATCTTTTGGTAAAATGCTTTATTCATTAAGAAGCAATGTTTTAAATAGGCAGCAGTTGAAATAACTGCTACTCACACATGTCACCCTGAGTAACTCCAGAAGTGCACAGAGTGTGAAAGGCAATATGAGCAGTGTAGGGATTATGTCAAATGTCCTGACAGATGTAGTGCAGCAGTCTGTTGCAATACTGAATTGGTTCACATTACAAGAAAGCTACATGAGGTCACATTACATTTTTGTCTTTAAATTCTGTTTTTACAGTTCAGCCTTTCACAATGGTTATGAAGTTAGCACATTGTTGTGCAGTGTCGTTTGGTCATTGCTGTCAATGGTGATTTTTTTAAAAAACAAATTCACACATTTTAACTTGTGCCAATAAGGGTCGGGAAGGTTGTTAAATGACCTTTACCTGTGAAACCAGCATCCTTAGAACAAGGAATTAAAGCAATAAAATTAATGCCATCATTCGATAATCAGTTTACCATCTGTAATTAAGTGGTTGGAAAAGTTAGAATTTCAATGTTTGCAGTATATATGTCTGACATCTGACTAATGTGTTGAAATACGGCAATACGCTTAAAAATGAGATATAGCTTCATTGAATAAACAACTTAATGATTCATTTAATGGTCTGATTAATGAGTTAATTTAATTGACAGGTTAAAAGGTCAATTGAATGGGTAATTTAAAGGTCATTTACTGATCAGGTTAATTGGCCATTTGAGAAGGACATTAATTAAATTTACAAGTAATAAATCTTTCATTTAATTAAAACATTAATTTAACGAGGTAAAATAATGGACAGGTTAATACGTTATTTTATAAGCAAGTTACATGTACTGATAGAACAGGTTATAATCTTATTAGTGAAACAGATGCACAAATTACAAGTTAAACTGTTAAGTGTCTTCATTTTTTTGACTGCGAGTGTCTTCATATTTCCAGACCGAGAATTGAACACAGGCGACAGTGGTGAAAGCACTGAACAATAACCACGATACCAGCAGGGACTGTGAGTGTCTTCATTAAATTAACAGGTTAACGCAGCATTAAAGCAAAACTAGATACAGAGGAACCTCGATTATGTAGCATTCGATTATCCGAATATTGGAATATGCAGAAAGATAGCAAGGTCCCGATGCTTAGCTAAACTATCTTATCCTGCAATCGATTATCCAGAATTCAATTAACCAAATGCCCGCCCATGTCCTTCAGATAATCGAGGTTCCTCTGTAGTCAGTTTAACAGCTCCATTAAGTGGCTGGAAAGATGGACAAACAGCTTTATTAAATGAATATTTTTATTAAATAAAAAGATATATGGTTGCATTAAACTCATGTGGTGCAATGCTAGTGTCCCTGCTACTCAGCCAAAAGGTCTTGGTTCAAGTCCCACCTGCTCCAAAGGTGTGTACTAGCATCTCTGAACATCTCTTTCAATTTAAAAGTGTCTATATATTTTCATTAGATAGACAGCAGGAAATCAAATTTAAATCAAAATGGCAACAAAGCAACATAAATATGATCTTCACCCACAAACATCTCCAATAGTTCTATAGCAACGTATTTGGAATGCTAATGTTCGACTGATTTTGCATCAGACAATAAACAGATCAGATCAACATCCTTCCATTAAAGGAAGCTTTTCATCTGGTTCTCTGCATCATAGAAGTAATTTCTTGGTTTTTTTCCTTCTTTTCTCTCTAATTTTTAATCTTAGCTCAATTGGAGACGCTGAAGATAAGAGAGTGGGTACAGGTTATCCTATCAATCCATGCTGATTGAGTACTGAACTGACAGGAGTGCAGATACTGGAGATGCTGAAGAAGGGTTCATGCCCGAAACGTCAATTCTCCTGCTCCTTGGATGCTGCCTGACCTGCTGCACTTTTCCAGCAACACATTTTCAGCTACTGAACTGATGGTCAACACTCAAACGCAGGTCAACTTTTGGCGAAGGTGATGACAATACTGGGTATTGTGATCTATATCAGATCCCTCCCAATCATGGCCAGGAAGTCTGGGACTACCTATGGAGGATTTTGGAGAAGGGTATTATCTGAGAATGATCAAGTCTGTATATGTCCACCAATAGTCTTTGTGAGGAAGACAGAAAACTGAGGATCTGTGTCCATTACCAGGTACTGAATGCAAAGAGTAATAAGGTTGCTCACCCTCCACCAAGGATTGAGGTTTATTGTGAGGGGGATTAGATTGATAGAGTCCTACATCACACAGACACAGGCCCTTTGGCCCAAACTGGTCCATGCCAACCAAAATGGCCACCTATGCCAACCTCATTTCACTGCAATTGGTCCATATCCTTTTCCTTTCCATGTATTTGTCCAAGTGCCTTTTAAATGTTGATAATATACCCGCCTCAATCACTTCCGCCGGCAGCTCATTCCATTTCTGTACCACCCTCTGTGTAAAAAGGTTGTCCCACAGGTTTGCTGTTTTAAACTGAGGCAAGGCAAATTTTAATGGAATTAGGCAGGAGCTTGCAGGGGTTGATTGGAGTAGCCTGCAAACAAACAACTCCAATTAACCTTGCAAGCTCCTGTCTAACTCCATCAAAGTCCACCTTGTCCCTCTTTAAAACTTGAATCTGTGGACCAGTTTTGCCCCTCTGCATAACTAACTTAAATTAACAGAGCTTTGTTCACTGGTCCTAAAGTGCTCCCTATTATCACCTCACTCACCTGTCCTATCCTACTGAATATAAACTTAAGCAGGTTATGTTTCAGTTAGACAGGCCATTGGTGAGTCTGCATCTGAAGTTCTGTGTACAATACAGGTCATCGCATTAATAGGCAGAAAACATCAAATGGTGATATAGGTTCATTTTTAGGTACTGGATTAGTGATGCTGGAAGAGCACCGCAGTTCAGGCAGCATCCAAGGAGCAGCGAAATCAACGTTTCGGGCAAAAGCCCTTCATCAGGAATAAAGGCAGTGAACCTGAAGCGTGGAGAGATAAGCTAGAGGAGGGTGGGGGTGGAGAGAAAGTAGCATAGAGTACAATGGGTGAGTGGGGGAGGGGATGAAGGTGATAAGTCAGGGAGGAGAGGGTGGAGTGGATAGGTGGAAAAGGAGATAGGCAGGTAGGACAAATTCGGACAAGACATGGGGACAGTACTGAGCTGGAAGTTTGGAACTAGGGTGAGGTGGGGGAAGGGGAAATGAGGAAATTGTTGAAGTCCACATTGATGCCCTGGGGTTGAAGTGTTTCAAGGCGGAAGATGAGGCGTTCTTCCTCCAGGCGTCTGGTGGTGAGGGAGCGGCGGTGAAGGAGGCCCAGGACCTCCATGTCCTTGGCAGAGTGGGAGGGGGACTTGAAATGTTGTGCCACGGGGCGGTGTGGTTGATTGGTGCGGGTGTTCCGGAGATGTTCCCTAAAGCGCTCTGCTAGGAGGTGTCCAGTCTCCCCAATGTAGAGGAGACCACATCGGGAGCAACGGATAAAATAAATAATATTAGTGGATGTGCTTTGATAGATGTGGAAGGCTCCTTTAGGGCCTTGGATGGAGGTGAGGGAGGAGGTGTGGGCACAGGTTTTACAGTTCCTGCGGTGGCAGAGGAAAGTGCCAGGATGGGAGGGTGGGTTGAAGGGGGGCATGGACCTGACCAGTTAGTCACGGAGGGAATGGTCTTTGTGGAAGGTGGAAAGGGGTGGGGAGAGAAATATATAAAATCTGATTGAAGATTTGTAGCTCGGGTATCCGTTGTTGTGGTTCTGCTCGCCGAGCTGGAAGTTTTTGCTGCAAACGTTTTGTTCCCTGGCTAGGGAACATCATCAGTGCTGTTGGAGCCTCGTGTGAAGCGCTGCTTTGATGTCAAAGCATCAAACATCAAAGCAGCGCTTCACACGAGGCTCCAACAGCACTGATGATGTTCCCTAGCCAGGGAACGAAACGTTTGCAGCAAAAACTTCCAGCTCGGCGAGCAGAACCACAACAAGAGAAATATATCCCTGGTGGTGGAGTCTTTTTGGAGGTGGCGGAAATATCGGCGGATGACTTGGTTTATGCGAAGGTTTGTAGGGTGGAAGGTAAGCACCAGGGGCATTCTGTCCTTGTTACGGTTGGAGGGGTGGTGTCTGAGGGCGAAGGTGCAGGATGTGGGCGAGATGCGTTGGAGGGCATCTTTAACCACGTGAGAAGGGAAATTGCGGTCTCTAAAGAAGGAGGCCATCTGGTGTGTTCTGTGGTGGAACGAGTCCTCCTGGGAGCAGATACGGCGGAGGCTGAGGAATTGGGAATACGGGATTTTTGCAAGAGGGAGGGTGGGAAGAGGTGTAATCCAGATAGCTGTGGGAGTCGGTGGGTTTGTAAAAAATGTCAGTGTCAAGTTGGTCGTCATTAATGGAGATGGAGAGGTCCAGGAAGAGGAGGGAGGTGTCAGACATAGTCCAGGTAAATTTAAGGTCAGGGTGGAATGTGTTGGTGAAGTTGATGAATTGCTCAACCTTCTCACGGGAGCACGAGGTGGCACCAATGCAGTCATCAATGTAGTGGAGGAAGAGGTGGGGAGTGGGGCCGGTGTTCCTTTTTAGGTTGGTGATCTGAAACCAGTTGGATTCCACAGGTGTCAGTGCTGGGGCCGCAATTGCCTGCAAATATATATTAATGACTTGGAGGAAGGAAGTGAATGCACAGTAGCCAAATTTGCAGATGGCACAAAAACAGGTAGAAAGGCAGGTTGGGAGCAGGACACAAACAGTTTATAGCGAAATATTGGTGGATTAAGTAAGTGGGCAAAAAGTCGGCAAATGGAGTATAATGTGGGAAAATGCAAATTTGTTCATTTTGGAAGGGAGAACAGAAGACCAGTATATTATTTAAATGAAGAGAAACTGCAGGAAGCAGTTATGCATGAAACACAGAAAGCTCGTATACATGTGCAACAGGTAATCAGAAGGTGGTGCTTGTTTCAAAGGGGATTGGAGTATAATAGTAGGGAAATGTTACTGCTACTGTATAAGGTGCTGGTGAGACCACATCTGGTGTACTGTGAGCAGTGTGGTCCCCTTACTTAAGGAAAGATATCACTTAATTGCAGGCAGATCAAAGAAGGTTCACTTAGGGATGATCCTTGGTATGAAGGGATCGTCTTATGAGTGAAGGTTAAACAGGTGGGGCGTATCTTTTCATTGGAGTTTAAAAGAATGAGAGATGATTTCATTGAAACATATAAGATACTTAAGGGGCTTGACAGGATAAATACTGAGAGAATGTTATCCTTCATGGGAGAGTCTCAGTCCAGACAGCATGGTCTCAGAATAAAGCAGCACCGAATTAAGGCTGAGATGAGGAAGAATTTCCTCTCTCAGAAAGTTGAGAGACTTTGTAACATCTTGCCATAGAGAGCTGTGGGGCAGAGTCCTCGTCTATATTTAAAGCTGAGATTGATAGATTCTTGACTTGTAGGGGAATCGAGGGTTAAGGGGAAAGGGTGGGAAAGCAAATGTGAGGAGTGTCAGATCAGCCATTAAATAGTGCCGCAGACTCCAGAGGCAGACAAGCCTACTCCTATTCATGCCTCCTTTGGTCTTACTTTGTACAAGGCTATTGTAGGCGCATTGCAGAATCTGTATTGGGACCACTGATAGTAACTTGTTAAAACTAACTTTACCATCAAACTTCAGGAGCCTAGACCATAACCTTGAAAATGTGAGGCAAGAAAATGAAAATTCTCAGCAAGAAATGCCTCTGCATCAATGGCCCTGTTCATGATAGTGAGGTTCCACTAGTCAGCACTCTACACCATCACCAATGTCCCCAAGCACAAGTCAAAGGCTGAGAGTACATGGGTTCCTGTTAATTTCCGAGTCCATCTGTTGTGGTTACATCAAGGTCCACTACAATTCCCCCTCCTTCCTTCTAATTATCCAAATCCAAAAGGCATATCTAAAATACTAGCTAGCAGTGCACACTCGAGTTCAAACATGGTAAGGACCAAAAGTTGAACCCTTGGCAGAGAATACAAAGTTCACCTATTCATAGAGTCATAATACTCAGGTCACTAAGTTACTAGTAAAAACCCCAGAGCACCTTGTCACATAAACTGAATGGAACTTCGTTATTCATTTGAAATGAAATGAAAGGCTTTGACATTATCCCTTTCTTGGCAGAAACACCTTTATTGTTATAAATCACTGGAGGTTACATTGCAGCACTTTGCAACAGATTGATCATTATTTAGAGAGACCTTACTTGAAATTAATATCCTCTTGAAACAAAATTATTACAGTTAGAAAGCACGAGGACTATTCAGATAAGTGGCAATAACAACAGCACACATGGTTACAGATTGCAAGACAGCTTTTTGTTACATTGTTTCGAGAGAGGCACAGAAGTAACATCAGAGAAAGACATTGCAACGTGGCAATCACTGATAACTTAGACAGCCACTGTGTATCTCTTTTACTGCATATGCAATGCCTACTTCTGGCACAAAAGGAAAGCTGGCACAAGAGTAATGCTGTGTGACTGTGGGCTAGCAGTGACTTACGAAAACCTTGCTAGATAATTTTGTGTAAAAAAAAGCTGTTGCTGTGGGCTAAAGTAGCAACTACATGCCAAGAAAACAATAAAGTTATTTTGGGGGAAGGCGACAGGCCATAGAGAGAGAGAGAGAGAGAGAGAGACAAAGAGAGAGGGAGAGTCAGAGACAAAGCAAGAGAGAGAGAATGTTAGCATTGAGCTGATACTAACTTCAATTCATCTGTTTAATCCAGAATCTGGTTTTGAAACTTAGATCTTTACGAGAGTACAACATTTGCAATCCCTCACTTGTAAGTGTCATGATGTTCAGATATCTACCAGCTAAATAACTTAATTAGAGTTTAAATCTCTGTTCTTGGGCAATCACAGTAGCTGCTGCACCTAGCCTCAATACTTATTAGAGTGCAACAGAGAAAAAAACAATATCACACAGAAACCGACAACACAGGAGGAATACCAGAAAGATATGGAAAAGTTAGCCAGAACTATTAAAAACAGAAAGCAATAGAATGGGCAAATCCAGCAAGGAAAGGTTTGAGGGTAACAGAAAGTTGAAGAGAGGAAAAGGAGTAATTGAAGTACAACAGATCAGAAAGAGGCGAAAAGTGTGGCATTGGAAAAGCACAGCAGGTCAGGCAGCACCCAAAGTGCAGGAGAATCGATGTTTCAGGCATTAGCCCTCCAACTGATTATAAAGAACTAACATGGTTTTCTAAAGCTAGGTTACATCTGACAAAACAGATTTAATTTTTTTGATCACAACTAAAATAGCAGACAGGGGATTTGATACACAGTAGAATACACGGATATTCTGATTGGCAGGATATAATAGTGGTGTCCACAAGGATCTAGATTGGATGCTGAACAATACAGCATATTTATAAGCAACTTAGATAAGTGTGTTAAAAACCACACATTCAAATTTTCCAATGACAGGTGGAACTACAAACTGCATATACTGAAGCATAAAATAAAAAAGGAACATTAATAGGCTGCATAAAAGGAAACGCTGAGATAAGTGGATTTCAATGCAGGCAAATGTGTGATCATCCACTTTGGCCTAAATAAAGTACTTTCTCGAAACAATGGAGGTCCCCAGATACATTAACCATTAAAATTAGAAAGGTCCAGAAAATGATCAAAAAGACTAACAAAACATACTGGCCTTTAAATATAGAAGACTAGAAAACAAAAAGAAGGAAAAATAATGTACAGATGTACAAAACGGTGTTTAGACTACATCCTGGAGTCCTGTGAGCAGTTGTGGGAGCCACATCTTCAAAAACAGATATTGACCCTGAAGGAATTATTGCAAAGATCTACATATGAATATGCAAACTAGGAACAGAAATAGGCCCCTTCATCCTGCTCCACCATTCAATAAAATCAAGACCGATTACTCCACATTCGCACCTACACCCAGCAATCTTTGCACTCACCTTGCTTATCAAGAATCTATCTACTTCTGCTTTAAAAATATTCAAAAACTCCATTTATAATGCCTTTTCAGGAAAACAGCTCACAAAACTCTGTGAAAAAACAAATTCTTTCTCATTTTTGTCTTAAGTGGGTGTAACAACCTCATTTTTAAACTGTGACTGTAGATCTAGATTCTCCCACATGAAGAAACATCCTTTTCTCATTCACCCTGTCAAGAACACTTACACGTTTCAATTAAGTCACCTTGTACTCTTTTAAAATCCAATACATACGAACCTAGGATCTCTCTCCTTTCCTCATAACACAACCTGCCCTTTCCAATTATTAGTCCAGTAAACTTTCCCTGAACTGTTTCCAATGCATTAAGGAACAATAAGAAGACCAATACTGTACACAGTGCTCCAGATATGGTCTCACCAATGTATAACTGAAGCATAACTTTATACTTTGTATTCAGTTCCCCACATGATAAATAACCTTCTATTAGCTTTACAAATCAAGCATGGAAGGTTGGAATGCCATTCCATAAACAGAAATTGATGTTGGATCAATTATTAGTTTTAAACTGAAGTTACCTAGTACATGTCTAAATGATCTGGGGAAAGAACATGAATGTGGACATAGGTCAGGTACTAGCTGTAATTTAATTGTTTAATGAAACAGGTTTAAGGGGGTAAGTGGCCTACTCTTTTTACAATTCAACAAACAAAACATCGAAAGAATTAGAATCAGCAGATTGGTTATAGGTGAAGAGAGAAAGAGGTGAGACAGGCGTTTCGTTGAGACGTACTAAAAAAAATGGTAAAAGTGAGGACTGCAGATGCTGGAAATCAGAGTCTAGATTAGAGTGGTGCTGGTAAAGCACAGCAGCTCAGGCAGCATCCGAGGAGCAGGAAAATCGACGTTTTGGGCCAAAGAAGGGCTCCTCGGATGCTGTCTGACCTGCTGTGCTTTACCAGCACCACTCTAATCTTACTAGAAAACAACCTACAAACAAGTGTTAATTGGGGGAACATAGTGAGTAAATATATTATTGCCTAAATATGCTTTGAAGCCCTTGCTCAACTCTATAAATAGTGTCAATAGTATCAGCAAAATATAAAGGATTTTAATGAAAACTACTCGATTGTATTTTTTAATAGATATCATGAAATTCCTGAAATTGTGGCAAACCCTCACATGATCTTATAACGTATTAATTGTTGACCATCACAATTTATAGAACTCATTTGTATCTTCCATTTGATTTGTAAAGCTATTTTTAATTCTTCAATTTTTTGCAAACATTCAATGGTTAACGTACAATATTTCAAAAATGCAAAAACATGTGGCTCGGTTAATTTTCTTAGTCTGAAGGTAATACTCAGTTACATGGTTTTCTTAATTAAAAATCATGCAACACCAGGTTAGAATCCAACTGGTTTATTTGGAAGCACTAGCTTTTGGAGTATTGCTTCGAATTAAGGCACTCCTTTAATACAAGTGTGTGCATGAAGCAGGCCCCGCACAGAAAGCTCGTTAAAGATTAGATTAGATTAGATTACTTACAGTGTAGAAACAGGCCCTTCGGCCCAACAAGTCCACACCGACCCGCCGAAGCGCAACCCACCCATACCCCTACATATACCCCTTACCTAACACTACGGGCAATTTAGCATGGCCAATTCACCTGACCCACACATCTTTGGACTGTGGGAGGAAACCGGAGCACCCGGAGGAAACCCACGCAGACACGGGGAGAACGTGCAAACTCCACACAGTCAGTCGCCTGAGGCGGGAATTGAACCCAGGTCCCTGGCGCTGTGAGGCAGCAGTGCTAACCACTGTGCCACCGTGCCGCCTGACTGAATTAATTACCACTGGGACTTACTGCCAATTGTATTTATTGATGGCTTTCAAAAAAGCTCTAAAAATTTTATTTAGTTCTTTTGGTCCAAAGGACTAATGGGAATTGTTTAAAAGCTTTTGAATGAAATGGTTCTGTAAAGTTTTGAACCATCATGTTCAGTAATTTAAAACTGGGTTCCTCACAGTTTTACAATTTCAGTTTTCTCGCAATTTAAATTGCTCACCTTTTGTGATAAATCTTCCTTCAGCTTTATTAATTAAACTCTATTAATTAGTGGTCTCCTATATGTACATTGTCATGGTAATGTCACTTGACTTGTAAACTCAGTGGACCACGCTGATGCTCAAATCAGATTCAAATCCCAAATAACTTTCAGCTGTTTGAATTAAAATTCAGTACTAAATCTGGTGCCAGCAATGGTAAACATCAAGATATCATTGACTGCTCTAAAGATCTGTTCAGTTTAAGGAAGTGAAATCTGCCCTCCTCGCCTGGTCTGGCCTACAAGTGGGTGTGGCAGCTCTAAACTGCTCTCTGAAATAGCCTGGTAGTCCATTCAGGTTTAAGGCAAATAGGTGGATTTGAAAACAAGGATGAGAGTTTAGCATAAGGTTTTCCTTGACTGGAACCAATATAGATGAATGAGTATATGAATGATCAATGAACGTGATCATCATGAATTCTGCTGGCGATTTCTTCACTCTGAGCAAAGTCAAGCTCACCTATCACTCCATGCTCACAGCATACACTGGCTTTGTTCAAGGTTGGATAGGTTAGACATACTGGACTTGTTTTCATTGGAGTTTACAAGAATGAAGGGTGACTTGATTGAAGTATATTAGATTCTGAACGGTCTTGACTGGGTGGAAGTGGAAAGGATGTTTCCTCTTGTGCTGAGTCCAGAATTACAAGGCATAGTTTGAAAATTGAGGGGTTGCTTTTGGATGTAGGTTTGCTCGCTGGGTTTGAAGGTTCATTTCCAGACGTTTCATCACCCTATGAGGTAAAATCTTCAGTGGGCCTCAGGCGAAGCACTGCTGAAAATTCCTGCTTTTTATTTATTTGTTTGGGTTTCTTTGGATTGGCGATGTCATTTCCTGTGATGATGTTTTTCCTGTGGTGAAGCCACTTCCTGTTCCTTTTCTCAGGGTGTGGTAGATGGGGTCTAACTCGATGTGTTTGTTGATAGAGGTCTGATTGGAATGCCATGCTTCTAGGAATTCTCTTGCGTGTCTTTGTTTGGCTTGTCCTAGGATGGATGTGTTGTCCCAGTCAAAATGGTGTCCTTCCTCATCCGTATGTAAGGATACTAGTGAGACAGGGTCATGTCTTTATGTGGCTAGTTAGTGTTCATGTATCTTGGTGGCTAGTTTTCTGCCTGTTTGTCCAATGTAGTGCTTGTTGAAGTCCTTGCACAGTATTTTGTCAATGACATTAGTTTTGCTTGTTGCCTGTATAGAGTCTTTCAAGTTCATGAGCTGCTGTTTTAGTGCGTTGGTGGGTTTGTGGGTTACCATGATGCCAAGGGATCTGAGTAGTCTGGCAGTCATTTCTGAGATGTCTTTGATGTCGAGGAGAATGGCTCAGGTTTCTGGACGTGTTTTGTCTGCTTGTTTGGGTTTATTACTGAGAAATCGATGGACTGTGTTCATTGGATACCCATTCTTTTTGAATACATGGTATAGGTGATTTTCCTCTGCTCGGTGTAGTTCCTATGTGCTGCAATGTGTTGGCTCATTGAAATAATGTTCTGATGCAGCTTCATTTGTGGATGTTCGGGTGATTGCTTCTGTAGCTCAGTATTTGGTCTGTATGTGTTGTTTTCCTGTAGACGTTCATTTGAAGTTCCCCATCTGTGACATGTGACATCTAGGAATGGCAATTTGTTGTTGTTTTCCTCCTCTTTAGTGAATTTTATGCCAGTAAGGGTATTATTGATGGTCTTGAAGCTTTCATCTAATTTGTTTTGTTTAGTAATGACAAAGGTGTCATCCACGTAGCGGACCCAAAGCTTGGGTTGGATGGTCGGCAGAGTTGTGTGTTCAAACTCTGCATTACTGCCTCTGCTAAGAACCCTGATATTGGAGATCCCATGGTGTTCCGTTAGTTTGTCTGTAGGTTTTGTTGTTGAAGGTGAAGTGTGTGCTAAGGTATAGCTCCACTAGCTTGATGTACTGTCCTTGTTGATGAAGTTAGTGGTGCTGGGAGTATGTGTCTTTGAGTCTTCTAATAGTGTAGTCAGTGTTTCCTTGGCCAGGTTAATGCTGATTGATATAAACAGGGCTGTTATTTCATCCTCTTCTATCTTAGTGTCTTTGATGGTCTTCAGGAATTCTTGGGTGGAGTGGATGGAGTGGTGTGAGTCTTCTACTAAGTGTTAGTCTTTGGTTTAGCTCCTTGGCCAATCTGTAAGTTGGTGTTCCAGGTAGTGGGACTATTGGTCTGAGGGGGGCTCCTGGTTTGTGAATTTTGGGTAATCCGTAGAAGTGTGGTGCATTGGATTTGTCTGGTTTCATTATCTGGAGGTCGGTCTTATTTATTTCTCCAGATTTCTTAAGTGTATTCAAAAAGAATGAGTACTCAATGAACACAGTCTGTCGATCTTTCAGCAACAAGCCAAACAAGCAGACATAACACATCCAGAAACCCTAGCCACTCTCCACTACATCAAAGACATTTCAGAAATGATTGTCAGATTAATCAGATCCCTTGGCATCATGATAGCCCACAAACCCATCAACACACTAAACAGCAGCTCATGAATTTGAAAGACCCCATACAGACCACAATCAAAACTAATGTCATTTACAAAATACTGTGAAAGGACTGTAACAAACACTACATTGGACCAACAGGCAGAAAACTAGCCACCAAGATACATGAACACCAACTAGCCACATGACCCCCTCTCACTAGTATCCTTACATATGGATGAGGAAGGATACAACACATCCATCCAAGGACAAGCCAAACAAAGACACACATGAGAATTCCTAGAAGCATGGTATTCCAACCAGAACTCTATCAACAAACACATCAAGTTAGACTCCATCGACCACGCCCTGAGAAAATGAACAGGAAGTGACTTCACCACAGGAAATAACATCACCACAGGAAATGACATCACCAATCCAAAGAAACCCAAACATATAAATAGAAAACAGGAATTTTCAGCAGTGCTTCGCCTGAGGTCCACTGAAGATGTTACCTGGTAGGGTGACAAAACGTCTGGAAATGAACCTTCAAGGTCAGAGAGCAAATCTACATCCAATGCCTCAACCTGAGCTACAATCTTCTCAAAACTCGCTATGAGGGGTTGCTGTTTTAGGATAGAGAGGAGGGGAGTCTTTTTTCTGCGAGGTTGTAGACGTTGGAACTCTCTGACTTAGACAGTAGGGGATGCAGCGTCATTGATTATTTTTAAGTTGGAGGTAAACAGATGTTTGTTATACAATGTAATCAAAGAGTAAGTGTGAATATAGAATTTGAAAGGCAAACTGATTAACTGAATGGTGGAACAACCAGGGGCCAAATGGTTTGTTGTGGTAATGAATCTATAAGTTTATTTGTACCTTGGAGTTCGAGTTGCTTGACACAGTTTGACAGAATCTAGGGGAAAGTAGCCCAATCAATTGGCTACCCATCCACTCAATTCACCACCAATATAGTGTCAACAGTATGTTACACCAGAGGGACGTACTGCAGAAACTTTCCCAGCACCCTCCAAACCCACAACTACCACCTGGAAGGACAAGCATTCCTGGCAAACACAGGGAGGGGTCATCAAGAAATTGTAGATCCTCTCCATGACTTCCTTTCCTTTCATTGTAAGACGTAGAATATTTACAGGTAGGAAAATAAACAATATAATTGATTAATAATGAACAAAGTAAGGATTTGCATCTCTAGATGTAACAAGGTAAAATATACAAATCAAGAGCAGGAGTAAGCCATTCAGGCCCTTCGATTCCGAAAGTCAGTGTCACGCACCAGTGTCACCCCATGCTACCAATAGGGAAATTAGAGGGAACACTGACTACCGTTCAGTATTTCTGAAGAAGCAGGTTTGGATGACTTGGAAAGAAACATGGACCTTCTACTAGACACAGAAAAGTAGGAGCAGAGCAGTAATCTGATAGTTATTACTGCTTCATGCAAGGTTGGCGTCTCTCTCTGATTAGAGCGGTGAAAAGCAGATCTTTGCCAACACAGATTCACAGAACCTTCAAGGTTCTACCTCTGGTGAATGAGAAGTATATCGCATAAAAGCCAAGTAGTAGTGTGGAGCTTATATAAAACTGCAGTGTGCTGGATTTTGCACATGATGATGGTGAAACTGTCATTGTATAATGTGTTATTATGAAGTTGAAGGCATGTACTGTACCTTTAAGAGAGACTGAATGCTGTTTTGCACTGAGAGCTTTTAAGCACCTGTCATATGACTGACTAACAGTCCCAGATTGTACTGGAAAATTGAAAATATGGAACATTTGGCTGTGAAATAGATACTCGAGTTGGTTGCTGTTTTGACAATAATTCAAATTTAATCAATCAGCTTAAACTATGCTTCAGCATACTAAAACCCAATCGAGTTTGAATTTATTGTTTTACCAATGTCAAACCAATGAGATGATCTAATGTGGGAGGTATAAAAAAAGGCAGACATTTTGAAAGTCAGACAGAGCAACTGCCACTTAAAACACTCTCTACGAAAGGTACCTTTTCATATTAAACATCTTTGCAATAAAAGAAAGAAGATGGCCCAGGGAGATCTTCAACCGAAAGAGGAAAGGCACTGGAAGCAACAGCCACTATATGGGTTTGAAATTAAGTTGATGTAATTTGAAAAAGTATTTTACTGGAACAGCATATTGTTATGGAATTGGAGGCAGATTATAAGCAATTAAGAGAAAGCAGGGCTTAAGAGTTATGAATAGGTGTTGTTTAATGTTCACTTTTAGAGTTAAAGAATAAATTGATATTATTTTCTTTATATAGTGGAATTTTGGAATTCTCTGTCATTCATACTTTAACAGACTACAAGCAAGGGGTGTTTTTCTGGGTGTTTGGTTTAAATAACAGAGGGGTTCAATGCCCAGTTGTAACAAATGTAACTACTCAGCAAAACTGACAGCAACTTCTGGTGTACATAAATGCACAGAAAAACATGGAAATCCAGGAGTTGTTGTCAGTGATATCAAGCTCAGCAACAGGGTGTCCACTTCTAGTCTCCTCAAATTAAACTGAATAAGATCATGTCTGATCTGATAGTAACTTCATATCCACATTCCCTCCTATTCCTTATAACATTACATCCCTTGCTTCACAAGAATTGATTTATCTCTACCTTAAATTTTCCAACTATTCTACTTCCACCTCCTTTTCAGGAAGAGGCTTCCAAAGATTCACAACCTCAGAAAAAATTCATCCAATCTCTGTTTTAAATAGCTGACCCCTGATTTTAGAACTCTGCTTCTAGATTTCACATTTGAGAAAACATTCTCTTCACACATACCTTGTCAAAAACCTTCAGTGTTTCATGTGTTTCAATCAAGTCACCCCTTACTTATCTAAATTCCACGATGTGGAGGCGCTGGCATTGGACTGGGGTGAACAAAGTCAGAAATCACACAACACCAGTTATAGTCCAACAGATTTATTTGAAATCACAAGTCCGTCATCTGACAAAGGGGATGAAGGCTTGTGATTTCAAGTAAACCTATTGGACTATAGCATGGTATCATGTGATTTCTGACTTTGTCTAAATTCCAGCAGATATAACACTAATCTGGCCAACCTTTCCTCAGAGGACAATCCACCATTCCAGTTATTAGCCCAGTAAAGGCTGTTTCGGAGTAGCCTTCAACACATCTAGAGTCTTCCTCATAAAAGGTGACCGATGTTATGCACAGTACTCCTGACATGGTGTCACCAGTGCACCACATGAGTGAAGCATGACCTCCCGACTTTGGAGCGCACAATAAATTACACCACACTAAATAGCTTTCCTACTTGCTGTCCTTACATGCTAACCTTCTATAGATCACATGAGAACAATCAAAATTCCTCTGCAATCTCTCATCACTTATATAATCTCCCTTCCTTTATTCTTACCACCAAAATGGACAATTTCACATTTTTCATATTATACTCCCGATGTCAAATCTTTGCCCATCCACTATTTACATCTTTTTGTAATCACCTTGTGTCCTCATAAAATCCCTACATTGTGGGAACAGGCTATTCAGCCCAACAAGTCCACACTAACTCTCCAAAGAGCAAACCACCCAGATCCAACCCCTATCCCAGTATGCCTGCAGTTCCAATGGCGAATCCATCTAACCTATGTACCCCTGGACATTACGGGCAATTTTAGCATGGCCAATCTACCTAACCTGCACATCTTTGGACTGTGGAGGAAAGTGGAGGACCTGGAGGAAACCCACACAGACATGGGGAGGATGCGCAAACTCCACACAGATAGCCACCTGAGAGTGGAATGGAACCCAGGTCCCTGGCACTATGAGATAGTAATGCTAACCACTGAGCCTCCAGGCCGTCCCCACTGTTCTCTTCCCAACCTACAATCCTATCAATCCTTTCAATATTGAATAAAGGAGTTAAATCTGCTAGCTTCAAATTTAATGGGATCTTACCCAAATCAAGGCAGGTTTGAAAAATCCTCTCACCCTCAGAACGTGCAGCCCTCCATTCCCTCTGCTCCAACCCTAACCTCACCATCAAACCGGCAGACAAGGGAGGCGCGGTAGTAGTTTGGCGCACCGACCTTTATACCGCTGAGGCCAAACGCCAGCTCGCGGATGCCTCCTCTTATCGCCCCCTTGACCATGACCCCACCTCCCACCACCAAACCATCATCTCCCAGACCATCCATAACCTCATCACCTCAGGGGATCTCCCATCCACCGCCTCCAACCTCATAGTCCCACAACCCCGCACCGCCCGCTTCTACCTCCTGCCCAAAATCCACAAACCTGAATGCCCCGGCCGACCCATTGTCTCAGCCTGCTCCTGCCCCACCGAACTCATCTCCCAATACCTCGACATGGTTCTGTCCCCTTTAGTCCAAGAACTCCCCACCTACGTTCGGGACACCACCCATGCCCTCCACCTCCTCCATGATTTTCGCTTCCCCAGTCCCCAACGCCTTATCTTCACGATGGACATCCAGTCCCTGTACACCTCCATCCCCCATCACATAGGACTCAAAGCCCTCCGCTTCTTCCTTTCCTGCCGCACCAACCAGTACCCTTCCACTGACACCCTCCTTCGACTGACTGAACTGGTCCTCACCCTGAATAACTTCTCTTTTCAATCCTCCCACTTCCTCCAAACTAAAGGAGTTGCCATGGGCACCCGCATGGGCCCCAGCTATGCCTGTCTCTTCGTAGGATATGTGGAACAGTCCATCTTCCGCAACTACACTGGCACCACCCCCCACCTTTTCCTCCGCTACATCGATGACTGTATCGGCGCTGCCTCGTGCTCCCACGAGGAGATTGAACAGTCCATCAACTTTACCAACACCTTCCATCCCGACCTCAAATTCACCTGGACTGTCTCAGACTCCTCCCTCCCCTTCCCAGACCTTAACATTTCTATCTGGGGCGACCGACTCAACACAGACATCTACTATAAACTGACTGACTCCCACAGCTACCTGGACTACACCTCCTCCCACCCTGCCCCCTGTAAAAATGCCATCCCATATTCCCGATTCCTTCGTCTCCGCCGCATCTGCTCCCAGGAGGACCAGTTCCAATACCATACAGCCCAGATGGCCTCCTTCTTCATGGACCGTAGAATCCCCCCAGACGTGATCGACGATGCCCTCCACCGCATCTCCTCCACTTCCCGCGCCTTCGCCTTTGAGCCCCGCTGCTCCAACCGCCACCAAGACAGAACCCCACTGGTTCTCACCTACCACCCCACCAACCTCCGTATACAGCGTATCATCCGCCGTCATTTCCGCCACCTCCAAACGGACCCCACCACCAGGGATATATTTCCCTCCCCTCCCCTATCAGCGTTCCGCAAAGACCACTCTCTTCGTGACTCCCTCATCAGGTCCACACCCCCCACCAACCCAACCTCCACTCCCGGCACCTTCCCCTGCAACCGCAGGAAATGTAAAACTTGCGCCCACACTTCCTCTCTTACTTCTCTCCAAGGCCCCAAGGGATCCTTCCATATCCGCCACAAATTTACCTGCACCTCCACACACATCGGCTATTGCATTCGCTACACCCGATGTGGCCTCCTCTATATTGGGGAGACGGGCCGCCTACTTGCGGAACGCTTCAGGGAACACCTCTGGGACGCCCGAACCAACCAACCCAACCACCCCGTGGCTCAACACTTTAACTCTCCCTCCCACTCCACCGAGGACATGCAGGTCCTTGGACTCCTCCATCGGCAGAACATAACAACACGACGGTTGGAGGAAGAGCGCCTCATCTTCCGCCTGGGAACCCTCCAACCACAAGGAATGAACTCAGATTTCTCCAGTTTCCTCATTTCCCCTCCCCCCACCTTGTCTCAGTCGATTCCCTCAACTCAGCACCGCCCTCCTAACCTGCAATCTTCTTCCTGACCTCTCCGCCCCCACCCCACTCCGGCCTATCACCCTCACCTTGACCTCCTTCCACCTATCACATCTCCATCGCCCCTCCCCCAAGTCCCTCCTCCCTACCTTTTATCTTAGCCTGCTTGGCACACTCTCCTCATTCCTAATGAAGGGCTCTGGCCCGAAAAGTCGAATTTCCTGTTCCTTGGATGCTGCCTAACCTGCTGTGCTTTAACCAGCAACACATTTTCAGGTTTGAAAAAAGTATAAACAATGCATCATCTATCTCATTAGCCACTTATTTCAAAACCCTTGCAGGAGGTCCATCAGGACATAGACACAGTCAGCCTGCAGCTTCAACAATTTCCTCAATATTACTTCTCTGGTGGTTGGAATTTTCTTGAGATTTTCCATTTCATGACTTACTCTTGCTTCTGGATGTTATTTATCCTCTCTGTAGTGAAGACAGGTCCAAAGTACTGTTCAATTCATTCTTTCCATTACTAATTCTCCAGTCTGGTTTTCTACAGAACCAATATTCATTTATGATGTGGAGGAAACAGTGTTGGACTGGGGTGGACAAAGTTATAAATCAGACAACACCAAGTTACAATCCAACAGGTTTATTTGGAAGTATTAGCTTTTGGAGCAGCGCGCACCTAGTTCACCTAGTTAACTATTTTCTTCTTTAAATATTTATGGAAACTCATATACTGTTTGAAGGATGTATTGTAGAGAGACCTTCTTGGATAGGAATATGTTGATGAAAGGGATTCTTCCCATAAAGCTACTGGACTCTACTCCTCCAGTACACAGTTTTAAAAGGGAGAAGAACAGACAAAGGAAGCACATGGTGAGGACAGTGCAGGAATGAGAGAGAACCTGCACAATTACTACCTTTGCTGTTTTCAATTCACGTATCGCTCGACATCGGAGTGTCACACAGAGGGTGGTACAGATATGGAATGAGCTGCCAGAGGATGTGGTGGAAGCTGGTATAATTGCAACATTTAAGAGGCATTTGGATGGGTATATGAATAGGAAGGGTTTGGAGGGATATGGGCCGGGTGCTGGCAGGTGGGACTAGATTGGGTTGGGATATCTGGTCGGCATGGACGGCTTGAACCGAAGGATCTGTTTCCATGCTGTACAACCCTATGACTCTACTACCTAAGGAGAAAGTGAGGACTGCAGATGCTGGAGATCAGAGCTGAAATATGTGTTGCTGGAAAAGCGCAGCAGGTCAGGCAGCATCCAAGGAGCAGGAGAATCGACGTTTCAGGCATAAGCCCTTCTTCAGCCCTTCTACTATCTAATCCCAGCAAACTGCAACATAAACAAACCCCAATGCTTTCAAATGAATTACAACTCCAACCCTTCCACTCCAATTCCTATATCCTGCCAACATCACCACTAATCCAAAACTTCAGAGTACTATTTCAGTCTTTATTGATTCTAGAATTGCCCAATGTTTCAAGATGTTGAAAATCTCCTTCTTAATGCTGCTGGATCTTGGGAGGTTTCATTCAATATTTTCAGAACCTTAGGACTACTGACCTACCCAACCAGTGTTCCACACTCTTCCAAAACATTTGACTCCAACTTTGTATGATTCTGGTTCCTAGTGATGGTATTATCAGTTCCCCAGCGGTCTCAAGTTGAAGAACATATTTAATGCTGTTTTGATGAAAATTCATGGATCCAAAACATTACTTCTCTCTCTCCACAGATGCTACCATAACCTGATGAGTATTTCTGCACTTTTCTGTTCTTATTCAGATGTCTAGAATCCACTAAATCCTGCTTTCTGAGCAGCGTGACAGCAAATTAGTTGGTTGAGAGTGAAATATTGTCCAGTTCACTGTGGATAATTCCTCTGGCCTTCTTAGAAATAATGCCATGAAGCTTTTGCATGATTTTGAGAGGTGAAGTCGAGGCTCAATTCAATGTCTTAGAAATTAAAGACAGCGCCTCATACAGTGCAGCTGCACTGAAATGTCAATGCCTAGATTTAGTCATCAAGTCTCCAGACTACAAATACCATAAATAATAAATGGCGCAGTGTTAAAATGTACACTCCTCAGTTTAGGCTTCACAAACTTATCCCATGCTCTTTCGGCACATCTAGAAAAGAATAATTTCCACATGATTTACTCACCATACCACCGGTGCACTCTCTACAATCTTGTAAACAGGCTAGATTCTCCCAGGTGCTGTAAGCTTTCAGCCCTGCTACTAATGCCTGCAAAGAGCGATTGTTGACCAGATTCCTGCCTTGATACATATCTTCATCCAGTATCTCTCCTGCATACCTGTAAGGAGAACACCGAAACCAACTTTGAGACATCTGAAAGTTAGAGACATGACACGAGAATACAAGGTAATATGTGACTCCTACACAAATAAAACAAAACAGGATTACAATCAGCTCCACCATCCGCCAAAAAAAGAGAAAGCATTATCAGCTGGGTTCACTGCTCCTGCTAACATCCTGTGTGGGAAAATTTGACCTTGAAAGAGTGAATGAAAGCAGAGGAGGATTCAGCATCTCAAAGTGACCGGTGGGACTCCTCTGCAAATCACTGCTGTCAATAAGGACAAAGTTGAAGAGTAGAAAGAGAAAATTAGGGGTTAAAGACTATTACTGAACCCCATTCCAACAACAACAAAATTAATGTGTTTCATTGAGTGAGATTCATGGCACCTGGTCCTCCATGATACAGAATGATTTTTCTCACACAATCTTCCACTCTTTACCCTGTATATTACACAACTGGTATCTTGCAAGCCTTTCTCTGAGATGTTGTGGCTGCAAGTGTTTGCCATTGCTGGGGCCTTATGGCTTTCACACTTGCAGTAGCATCTTTAAAGCCCAGGTGAAAGCCATGCTGCTGAATCCTATCAGGCTTCAGTGGCTTCCTGCTCAAGGTTGAAGTGAAGCTGAGAATCTCTTACTGTGGCCTCTTTGCCAAGGTTTGCTGGGTGCCTCTAGAAGCAAGGGAATTTCCCGTTAAGAGAGATGAAAATATGAGTTAGCACTGACAGTAATGTGAAAATGACATGGTTGAGCACAGTTCAATGACCGTTACTGGGTTAATTGACCTTTGTCATATCCACATGAGCAGTCAAACTATTCTCTAGGCAAGTACAGAATTTGTTCATCACACAGAGAGACAGAGAGAGATTCAGACAGACAGAGACACACCACGACAGAGAGACAAACAGAGAGAGAATGTGAGAGAGAGAGAGTAAGAGAAGAGAAACCTCCTCCATCTTCCCCAACAAAAATAAAAATTTGGACCTCTTGGCCCAAATGGATCTGTATGAGACAAGGAGAAGGATTGAAAATGATGGAAGTTCATGGAAAAGGAGTTAGTGGTAATGGTAATGCATAGAGTCATAGAGATGTACAACACGGAAACAGACCCTTCAGTCCAACCTGTCCATGCCGACCAGATATCCCAACCCAATCTAGTCCCACCTGCCAGCACCAAGCCTATATCCCTCCAAACCCTTCCTATTCATGTACCCATCCTGATGCCTTTTAGATGTTGCAATTGTACACCACTCCCTCTGGCAGTTCATTCTATACAAGTACCACCCTCTGTGTGAAAAAAAATGCCCCTTAGGTCCCTTTTATATCTTCTCCTCTCACCCTAAATCTATGCCCTTTATTCTGGACTCCCCCACACCAGGGAAAAGACTTTGCCTATTTATCCTATTCATGCCCCTCATGATTTTATAAACTTCTACAAGGTCACCCCTCAGCCTCTGACGCTCCAGGGAAAGCAGCCCCAGCCTGTTCAGCCTCTCCCTATAGCTCAAATCCTCTAACCCTGGCAACATCCTTGTAAATCTTTTCTGAACCCTTTCAAGTTTCACAACATCGTTCCGATAGGAAGGAGACCAGAATTGCACGCAATATTCCAAAAGTGGCCTAACCAATGTACAGCCGCAAGATAACCTCCCAACTCCTGTACTCAATACTCTGACCAATAAAGGAAGGAAAGCATACCAAACGCCTACTTCACCATCCTATCTACTTGCGACTCCACTTTCAAGGTCCTGCATCCAAGGTCTCTTTGTTCAGCAACACTGAAGGTAAGTGTATAAGTCCTGCTCTAATTTGCTTTCCCAAAATGCAACACCTCACATTTATCTAAATTAAACTCCGAGATACTGAGGTGTCTCCCGTGATGGAGCAGAAAGCAGGCTCAGACAAGTGAGTAGTCTGTAAGGATGAGGTGGATCAGAGAGAGCCGTGAGTGGACATGATAAAAGGAATCCTGAGGCTTATATTGCATAAGCCTTGGTGAGGTGTGTATGTGTGTAGTGTCAGTCTGTAGTGGCCTGGTGAGCAATGCAGCACAGAGAATATGGTAGCACTGACTCTAGAAAAATGCAGAAGTTTATTGACCTTCCTCCTGTACTGCTGGGCAGCTGCTTTAACCTCGATACAGCAATCCAGGTCCAAGCTAGCTTGATCTCGCGTTGTGATCATTTAATGTGACGGTCAGCTGGAAAAAGGACTTCCCTCTTCTCCTCACCCACCATCTACCCCATCCACTGAAACCTTCAGGTCCCTGTCTGCAAAGTGGGGAACAAATTTTCCTTTCGTCCAGGTCATATTCTCCGTGATGGTGGTGGAGCAGGACAGTATAAGGGAATTTGCTGGCTATCAATACCTGAAATGGTGTGCAGTTGTGTTTTAAATATGGCAATTACCATGTGAATGCTGTGACTTTCTGGAAATAGTGAGCAACTCCACATCTCCAGTTTCACACAAAAGGTGCCCAAAGGTCTAATTCCATAATAAAGAAGATAGAACATAGAACATTACAGCGCAGTACAGGCCCTCGATGTTGCGCCGACCTGTCATACCAATCTGAAGCCCATCCCACCTACACTATTCCATGTACGTCCATATGCTTGTCCAATTACAACTTAAATATACTTAAAGTTGGCGAATCTACTACTGTTGCAGGCAAAGCATTCCACATCCTTACTACTGTCTGAGTAAAGAAACTACCTCTGACATCTGTCCTATATCTATCACCCCTCAATTTAAAGCTATCCCCCTCGTGCTCACCATCACCATACTTGGAAAAAGGCTCTCCCTGTCCACCCAATCTAACCCTCTGAATGTGTGCGAAATCACTTGCCAACCCAAACCCAGATGTGTAACAAATTACCTCTGTCTAATGGAGAGCAACGTCAATAGTCCTTTTTAGATTATGTTGCACTACTAAAATAATGTCAATCCAAGTCTAAACATCAATTGAGTCAGTTCATATAAGACAAGCTGCCAGTAGGTGACGTATGAATGTTTTGCCAAGGCCAGGCAACTCAGTCAAGGAGAAGAATGAGGAAGGGAGAATTTCTACAAATTTCCAATTGATGGAAATTTTTTAAAAAATGAGAGATGTAATATGAGAGTTGAAACAGGAACTGCAGAAGCTTTAAATACAATTACAGTAAAGCAGCTGGTTTAACTTGAAATTGCTGCAGCTTTCAAATTAATTGGAAGACTGATTCCAACATTCTATTGGGATGAATGTGGTACATTGTCCACTTCTTTTGTTTGTAAATGTTATCTTAGATTCAGTGTTCACTACTAGAAAACAAGCTTGTGTTAGCTTGGATCAAATTGGAGTGCTCCTGTACCTGAATCTAAACGTTAGTGTTGACAGGCATGACTGCAAACACATCAAGAGATTGTCTTGTGTTAGCTGCTGAGTTAGTGGTGGGGTGGGTGCTATGGCATGACTAACCGCAGTCTAGTTTACAGCAGGAATCTATTTACTGACCAAGAAGAATCTATGTAAAAAGGATCACGCAATCTACAGCAAGATTGATTGCACCTGCAGTATATTTCCTCCCTTAAAAGTGTGGTTATTCACCAGCAACATTATGTGAGGGAGAGAGTTACATAATTTAAATGATGTGCATGTTCATCTGCTCCCTTGTGAATAGCAGATGCTATTGAAATTTTCAGATGACAGTAAAACAGGGAATATAGCCTATTTTGTTTAGAAAAAGAAATTAATTACAGGTATACTGGTCCACCTCCTTCAGTCTACGGGTCATCACAAACCAGATGTAAGACCTGAATGTGTGTTGGATCCTAGCTCACAAAGATGCAGAAAAGCTTGAGGAACTTTACACAGTTACCAGAATACAGCAAGCAGTGCCGTCAAAAAGCAACTGGAGAGCATGTAGTTGCTCTGATGTACTGTGCATGGTGAGTAGCTTCAGCATACTGATTGCAGCGTTGACCATCAATTCCAAAAGTCAGTGTCACGCACCAGATTCAGAATTCTGTGCAGCCAGTAAGAAAATTAGAGGGAACATTGACTACCGTTCTGTATTCCTGAAGAAGCCAGGTTTGGATGACTTGTAAAGAAACATGGACCTTCAACTAGACACAGAAAGGTAGGAGCAGAGCAGTAATCTGATAGTTATTACTGCTTCACATTAAGGTTGGCATCTCTCTGATTAGAACGATGAAAAGGAGATATTTGCCAATATAGATTCACAGAACATTAAATGTTCCACCTCGGGTAAATGAAAAGCATATCACATAAGAGCCAAGTAGTAACGTGGAGCTTATATAAAACTGTAGTGTTGATGATGGTGAAACTGTCAGAGTACAATGTAACTGCTCTGCAAAACTGACAGCAATGTCTGGTCGACATGCACGTACAGAAAAAGATGGAAATCCGGTAGTTCTTGTCAGGGCTATCATGCTCAGCAATAGGGTGCACATTTCAACTGTTCTCAAATGTAACTGGGACAAAAAAAAGTGATTTAGAATGTACACCAGTGTCTAACAAAATTTTCCTATCATAAAGGCCTTTGAAAATGTGATGATTTCTTTAATGAGGTTTAATGGAGGTTTTAATGTCATATTAAAATGGGGTGGCACTGCTGCCTCACAGCGCTAGAGACCCAGGTTCAATTCCCGCCTCAGGCAACTGTCTGTGTGGAGTGTGCACATTCCCCCTGTGTCCGCGTGGCTTTCCTCCGGGTGCTCCGGATTCCTCCCACAGTCCAAGGATGTGCAGGTCAGTGAATTGGCCATGCTAAATTGACAAGTCAAGAGTAAATATAGGGTAAGGGAATGGGTCTGGGTAGGTTACTCTTTGGAGGGTCGGTGTAGACTTGTTGGGCCGAAGGGCCTGTTTCCATACTGTAGGGAACTTAATCCAATATGAAGTTATTATTACTTACAAGCAAAATCTCTGGATCTGATAAAAACTAATTTCAGAAATCTGTCCCCTATCCACCATGATAAAGATGTCACTGACTCTTTTTTTAAAAGTAAGTCATTTTCCTATTTACAGAAGTTTGTTTGTAATATTTCTGTTTGTAGATAAACCTCATGTTTTACAGATGATAATCAGTGTTTTTAATTTCCTGGTTTGCTGTGTAAGAAATCTTCAATGTGATTATTAACTCAGCAATCTGTTGATGTCACTATCTCTGGGATCCAGAAATCCTCTTGAGATGGCATCAGGGTGAAACCTACATTGTAACAGAGGAAAGCGACACCATAAAACTTGTAAGATCACTGTGAAGGTCTGCAAGGTCAGTGGCTGACAGCCAAAAATCTCATAAACGCAGTTGGTCTTTTAATTGAAGCAACTAAGATTAAAATACGGGAGAAGGCTATATAACCAATCGTGTTTGTGCCAGGTCTTTGCCAGACAATCTCAAACTGTTAGAAGCATGCTAAGATTCTGAGATTATACACACTTAGAAAAATTGACCAGAAAGTAGAAAATTCTAGATTATTTAACACTCAGAGGCAATTTCATTCAGGTAACTATAATTGTGAAAAAGCTTAACAGAATTGACAGAAATAAATTGTTTCCACTCTTTGGTAAGGCCATAACTAGGGGTCTTAAATTTTAGATAATCAGAAGGAATTCCAAGCAAAACAAAATCCTCAGGAGAATGTTTTTTTTTCAATACAGAGGGTAGTTATAATGTGGAACTTGTTACCACAAGGAGAAGTTGAGGTAATTAGCTTAGATGTAGTTATAAGGAAACTAGATAAAGATGGCGGTCAGTGAGACAAGTGGGCTAGTGTGCAGTTCAGTCACGGTGCAGGTTTGATTCCTGATCTCGCTAAGATGGTCTTGAGACTGGTTTACTCACCTTACCCCGATAGTAGAAGGCAATGGAAACCTATCACCAACAAAAACTGTCAAAATGGTTCCGGCAGCAAACAATGAGCCAAGGACTTGCCTTTGGATAGGTACATGTGAATGAATGAAGGCAAATTATAATGGACAAAGAAATTAAAAGATATATTAATAACATTAGATGAAGAAGGATGAGAACAAGCTTATGTAGAGCTAAAACATGAAAGTGGTTCCGTTCGACTGGATATTCCTTTTTAGACTTCAAATACATGTAAATTATTACTCTACTTTGTAAATCTCTGCTTTAAACCTGCATCCATTTTTTATTCTTTAGAGATGGAAGCCCTTGCTTCAACTATAATCAATGACAATACACTCCGATGATGCAACTTCTTACGTCAAAATGATTCCTCCTAACCTTGTTACTGGCAACCAAACTTTGCAACACCTCAGATACTGAAGCAGTCCTTGCCCGCATGTAGCCGGAACTGGACAACATTCAGGGCTGGTCTGACAAGTGGGAAGTAACAGGCACATCCCAAGCACTATGTAATAGCCATCTCCAATAAGAGAGAATCAAACCATTGTTCTTTGGCATGACTGAATGCCAATACCCTGGAGTTACCAACGAGCAGTGGTGGGTGAATTATGATAATATCGCTGGACTAGTAATCTAGAAACACCAACTAAAATTCAAGGGACATGTGTCCAAATCACACTTCGTCAGATGGTGAAATTTGAATTCAATGAAAACTCATCTGATTCACTCCTGTCCTTTAGAGAAGGGAATTTTCCATCCTTGTCTGGTTTGGTGGTCATGTGACACCATGTGGTTGACCCTTCACTGTCTTTGAAATGATGTAGAGGGATAATCAGTTAATCTAATCTAACAGCTAGTGCTAGAGAGTGTCAGTGACACCCACATCCCAGATAAGAATTAAAAATAAACAAGAAAAAGAAGGTAGCACATGTTGGACAAAGTGCTCGCTTAATTGGTACCCTATTCACAGCTTTAAACATGTCCAATCAGCCACCAGGGCATAGTGCTATCATTTGTATTAGCTGCAAGACGCACAGCAGCAACTCACCATTACTCCTCAGACAATATCTTACAAACCATGACCTTTACAATCTAGCATAACAAGGATAACATGTGGGGGAAAGTGAGGACTGCAGATGCTGGAGACCAGAGTTGAAAAATGTGGTGCTGGAAAAACACAGCAGGCCAGGCAGCATCCGAGGAGCAGGAGAATTGACGTTTCAGGCAGAAGCCCTTCTTCCGGGTAACATATGCACAAGAATGCCTTCATGTGCGTGGTTTTGGTCCCCTGACTTAAGGAAATATATCATTTCATTGGCGGCAGTTCAAAGAAGGTTCATTAGGATGACCTCAGTACAGAGGGATTGTCTTCTCAGTAAAGGTTAAACAGGCAGGGACTGTACTTGTTGAGGTTTAGAAGAATGCATGATGATCTTATTGAAACAGATAGGATTCTAAAGGGACTTGACAGGCTGTGAGGATGATTGCCCTCATGGGCAAGTCTAGGATCTGAGGGCGTAGTATCAGAAATAACGGGTGCCAATTTAAGACTGAAATGAGGGGGAATTTCCTCTCCCAAAGAGGTGAGTGCCTTTGGAACTCCTTGCTGTGGAGGCAGAGTCCTTCTGCATATTTAAGACTGCAATGGATAGATTCTTGATCAGTCGGGGTATCACAGGTGGCAGGGAAAATGCAGGAATGTAGACGTTGGGGATGGCAGAATAGCCATGATATGATTGAATGGGAATGAATGTCCTACTTCTGTTCCTATTTCTTATGGTCTTAGGTTAAAAGCCTGGAACTCCCTTCCCAACAAACTCTGAGCTTACCAGTGCTATATAAACTACACTGGGTCAACAAGGATGTTAACCAGCATTCTTCAAGTGCATTTAGAGATGGGCAAAAATGCTAGATTAGTTAGTAATGTTCACATTTCATGATCAAACAAAAAATAAATAAATTTATCTCTGTTTGCCAAATAATACCATGAACAATTTTGAAGTCTCCAAGAAATCATTTTAATCTTTTCTGCACCAGTGGAAATAGTCTCGTATTTCATCTCTGTTCACAACTGCTGTTTTTTATGCATGAAGTCTATGGCTTTAATGAATTTTTGATATTGACTGCCTAAAGGTGCGCACACATATCCCAACTATGACCTAGACATTGCCTTGCACAGGTATTACCCCTTTACTGTTGTGTTACACAGTATGAATGTTAATGCTCATCATCGTGCATGACAATGATAAAGACTGAAAATGCCATCCACTTCTTAAAGAACTTACCAAACAGAATATCCACACCTGCACCAAAGTGCAACCATTTCAAAAAAAGTGATCGTCTACACCTATTTCTATCTGTTTTGGTTTGTAATATCTTTATGTGTTCAAACTGGTTGGCAGGTTTGATAACAAAACAACATTGCCTACTCTTCAAAAGATAATCCAGTGGAAATGCGCTGAGATTTTCCAAAGCCACAATGACAGCCTATATTTAGAAGCTCTATAATTGAGTGTAGACTGTTTCCTGGAATGGAAACTTTTAGAAAGTGAGATTATGAAATTTAATTAGCATGTAGAGCAAGATCAAGTCTAGAATTAATATTAGAAGCAGAAAGGGGGAGTGGTTTCCAAATTGTTTAAGGCAAAATATTATAAGAAAGTAAAATGTGTAATCCCAGCAGCTTTTAACACCAAACCAATCAAGATATTTAAGAAGTGAAAGAAGAAGAAAAAAGATTTGCATGTTATATTGGATCTTTCATAACTTCAGGGAGTTCCAAAGCATCTTACAGGCAAAGAAGTAATTCTGAAACAAAGTCAATGTTGTAATGTGAGGCAGCCAATTTGTGCACAGTAATAATCCACAGACTTTCCCTGTTCTTTTTTAAAACGTGTGTGAGATCTTCCAAGTCAACCTAACCTGAGGAATTGCCTTAGTTTAATGTCTTATTCAAAAAATGGCATCCCTGCCAGTGAAGTATCACAGCACTGGAGAGTCAGCTTAGATTTTCTGCTCAAAATTCTGGACTCGCATCAGTCTGGACCAGAAAGTCAGTGAGGGACTGCCAGCAGATAAATAAATAAGGATTTATATTAAGAGTCTGGAAAGAAGGATGAAAATGGGTTTGTAATATATTATGTGGATTTGGTATGGAAATTAAATGGGTCAAATGTCCATATTTCGGAAGCATTTATTTTGTTATATTCTATCACAGGATGTGAGATCACTGGCCAGGACAGAATATTTTGATCATCCCCTTTTGCTCTGAAGAAATGGTGGTGTGCAATCTTCTTGAACTGCTGCAGTCCAAGCAGTGTTGGTAAAACCACAATGATTTTAGAAACTTAACTAGTGATAGTGAAGGAACAGAGATATCAATCTGAGTCAGGATAGTGTCTGGCCTGGAGGAGAACCTGCAGGCGGTGATGGTGCTCAAGGTGATAATGTTTGTGGTTTGGAAAGTACCGTGTGCTACATTGTAGATGGCATTGCTGCTACAATGTGGTGGATGGGTGTTGATCAAGCAAACAGCTGAGTCCTGGTTAGTATCACTGCAGAGCCTCCTGAGTGTCACTGGAACTGATTTCAATCACATCCCTGTCTTATATCTTATGGATGCTGGCAGGTACTGGAGAGTCTGGAAGTGCATTACTCACAGCAGAATTCCTCACGTCTGACCTGTACTTGTAAAGCAGCATTTACGTTCAGTTTCTGGACAATGGTAGCCCCAGGATGTTTAAGTGTGGGGTATTTAGCAAAGGTATGCCATTGATTGTCAAGGTTTGATTGTAATTGTCTCACACTTGCGTGATGCAAATGTTATTTGCTACTGAAATGTTAATGCCAAACTTGAATGTTGTCCAGGACTTACTGCATAAGGTCATTGACCATTTCAGTACATGAGGACTTGGAAATGGTGCTGATCAATGCACAACCATCAATAAATATTCCTGCTTCTGACCTCATGACCGAGAGAAGTTAATGATGGAGAGAAGTTAATGCATGAAGCAAACTGAAGATTATTAGGCCTGGGAGACTTTCCTGAGGAACTCCTGCAGGATATCCTTGAGACTGAGGTGATTGATCTCTAATTATCATAACCATTGACGTCAGTGGTCAGGTTGGATTTATTCTGCTTTCTGTTGATGGTACATAGCCAGACAGTTTTCTACACTGTAAGGTAGATGTTGTTATTGGAGCTGTACTGAGATGGAACTCCGGCAGTTTTGCAGCAATTGTCTTTGGTATTCTCACAAGAATATTGTTAGGGGCTTTGCAACATTCCATGCCGTCAGCCATTTTGTAATAGCACATGTACGAAATCAAATTGGTCAAAGGCTGTGACGTTGGGGACCACAGGAGGAAGCCAAGATTGCTTACCCACTTGACACATCGGGTTGAACAAGACTGCAAAGCTTCTGCCTTCCTGCTGATGCTTCCTCCTCTTCTGTTTAGTCTGGTGACTACCAAACAGATGTACAAGGAATCAGATAGATGATATGGATTGTGTTGAGAAGATATACAGGAGTATAGGAAACATCTACAGAGTAGACCCGAGGTGATGAATGACAATGATGGTGACCACCCACACCATCCAGCTTTATACTCGATGTATAAGTCAACACCCATTTTATGTAGTTTACTGTAAAATTGACAGCCAAATGTAGTAGCATTTAGTCTGCCAGTGAACTACCACATAAAACATGCAATGGTTTCATTTACAAGAACTATGTAATTGAAGCAGGATTGGGGAAATAAATCTCCAAATGCTGCAAAAACACAGAAAACACTTCAGCATTAAATAACAAACAGCGTCAGCATAAAAATAAAACAGAAATTACACGACCAATAAACAGGAACTTAAGTCCTGTTTAAAGCACGCAAAGCAATGGCACTTTGCCTACGTTATAGAAATTCAATCAAACAACATTCTTCCTGGTTGGAATTGTATTCATGAGATACATGTGACGTGAGCATGAAAAATATTTCAAACTTCTCTTGGACATAGCTGATAATATATTTACTCTATTTTTCACCAGTACAGATGTTTTACAGTTTTAGTGCTCTTTATGCCATCTCCCTTGCAAACGTATTTTTAATGGGCAAAGATTAATCATATGTTTCCCCAATTCTGTTTGTCCTCATTTAACCTTGCCTAAAGGCAGTTACTCACAGTGAGGTACTGTTCAACAAACAAATGGAAGTCCCTCCTCCTCCCCTTGCAGCTATACTTTACATGGGAGTCTAGACAGCAAGTGCCAGTGTTCAACTTGGCGAAGATTCAAAGCTATGCTCAGTCCTCTGATTTTCACCCAAGTCCCACACCTACAATAAATTTACACCTTGCGCTTCATTGAGAAAATAGCTGTGAGTGCTTTACAACAAAAACAGAGGAGGTAGAACAAAGACAGGCAGGAAGGTTTTAAGAATCTTTTGAAAACAGAGACATATGTAAGCAGGTGTAATGCTTTAGTTATAGAGATGAAGTGCTAGGGGTAAAAAGATGGGCCCCACATGGTGGATTGTTGGTAGCAGGGAACTTCAAATGATCTAGTGCCAAGAGAACAGCCAACATCCACACTTGCACTTCAATGTAATTACACTTCAATGTAATCCAAGATGACTAGATTGTGTGAGTGAATTTCAAACCTGTCCACGCTGCCATTCCCAAACATTTCTCCATTCCATCTCACCATGTGTCTCTTGCTCCAAAAATTAATTTAGACCTTAGTTTAGATTGATCAGACTTGGTAGATGGAACAAGTTGAAACTCAGTTACATTCAATTGTATTTAGTCAGCATATTGTTTACTCCTTTTATTTAGATTAAACTTAGATTAGATTAGACTTACAGTGTGGAAACAGGCCCTTCGCCCCAACAAGTCCACACCGACCCGCCGAAGCGCAACCCACCCATACCCCTACATATACCCCTTACCTAACACTATGGGCAATTTAGCATGGAAACCCACGCAGACACGGGGAGAATGTGCAAACTCCACACAGTCAGTCGCCTGAGTCGGGAATTGAACCCGGGTCTCAGGCGCTGTGAGGCAGCAGTGCTAACCACTGTGCCACCGTGCCGCCCACACATCTGTCAGCCACTGCTAGTTCTTCTGAATGAGAAGTTTAAAGTAACACATTAAGTGTATTTCAGATGGAGCCCTTTCCTTTGGTGGCAATCACAACCTTGAAAGATCTCAAATTCAATCCTCTACAGAACTTGGTGATCATCACCCAGCCAGCAGTTGGAAGGTAACAGTTTGGATCAGTATCCCAAGTCAGGATAGAGAAAATGGTTCAGGTGTTTCACTTGGATTGTGTTCAGCAGTTCCTGCTAGAAGTGAATGTGGATGGGCACTGGATCAGGAAAGAATTGCATTCAGCTCTGATTTCTGCTGCAGTTTAATAGCCCATCAACACACAAAGGTCAGCAAGTTGGGTGAGGTCCTGGACAGTGTCAGCTGCCTGTGGAAGTAGCCCATGAGGATGTGTGTGAGCAAGAGTGACAAAAGGCATGAACATGAAAAACAAATGCAAAAACTAAGATAGTTGTTCACATTTCAAACTGCAATTACATTTTACCTGACGTTTGCAATTAAGGGAAAAATGTTTGCAGCAATCAATTCTATCCCAGCTTTCCTGAAACAAATGTTAGTTGCACAGATATTTCATCCTCCCAAAATAAAAACAAAGAACTGGAGCTGCTTGAATTCTAAAACAAAATTAAAATGTGCTAGATAAATGAAAGGTGATAGAATTATAGAAGCCCTACAATGCAGAAAGAAACCATTTGACACATTACGTCTGCACCAACATTCCAAACATCCCACCCAGATCCAGAAACCCCTAACGTGTCCCTGTAACCCTGCTCTTCCTACAGCTAATCCACTTAACCTGCACACTATGGACAATTTAACATGACTAATCCACCGAACTTGCATACCTGTGGGAAGAAACTCACACAGACACAAGGAGGACATGCAAGCTCAACTCAGACAGTCACCTAATGGTGGAATCGAACTGGGGTACCTGGTGCTGTGGGGGAACAGTGCTAACCACAGAGCCACAAAACCACTCGGTGAACTCAAAACGTTAACTCTATTTTCTCTCTTCAGATGCTGAGTTTTTCCAGCTCTTTCTGTTTTACTTCAATTCCACTCATAGGCTTAAATTGACACGTTCTGCTGAGAGAGGAAAGAGACCAGTCTCTACCATGTACAGTGTAGGTGCTGAGGTGTGTGCAACATTGGGCTACCTCAGGTGGATATTCAAAAGGACACTAACTAAAACTGACATCCACGGAGTATGCTGGTGTGTTGTGCTTTTTTGGCACTCCACTACTTCACTGAGAATATAAGAAATAGCCATAGGCCACAGACTCACATCTTCAGTAAAATACATCTTTTTGTTTTTTTCTCCCTCTTTTCATGTTTGACTTAAGTAACCTCACAACAAACTGAATGTTCTTGATAAATATGAAGAGATGTTGGCAGAGATTAAAATGAACACATTTAATGTTCATAATTCTTTTTTGAAAGAAATCGTAAGTCATCAAAAAACCATGCTAATTTTGGCTAGAACATGGAACATAGAAAAATACAGCGCAGAACAGGCCTTTTGGCCCTCGATGTTGCGCCGACCTGTGAACTATTCTCAGTTCGTTCCCCTACACTATCCCAAAATCATCCATGTACTTATCTAAGGATTGTTTAAATCTCCCTAATGTGGCTGAGTTGACTACATTGGCAGGTAGGGCACTCCACGCCCTTAGCACTCTCTGTGTAAAGAATCTGCCTCTGACATCTGTCTTAAATCTATCACCCTCAATTTGTAGTTATGCCCTCTCATATGAGCTGACGTCATCATCCTAGGTAAAAGTCTTTCACTGTCTACCCTATCTAATCCTCTGATCATCTTGTATGTCGCTATCAAATCCCCTCTTCGCCTTCTTCTTTCCAATGAGAACAGTCCCAAGTCTCTCAGCCTTTCCTCATCAGACCTTCCCTCCAGACCAGGCAACATCCTGATAAATCACCTCTGCACCTTTTCCAATGCTTCCACATCCTACCTGTAATGGGACGAGCAGAACTGTACACAGTATTCTAAGTGTGGCCGCACCAGCGTTTTGTATAGTTGCAGCATGATATTGCGGCTCCAGAACTCAATCCGTCTACCAATGAAACCTAACACACCGTATGTCTTCTTAACAGCACTATCCACCTGGATTAAAGGTGGTACTGAAAAGGATCCTTGCCATTAGACCTTCACCAGCATCCTTCATTTCCTGTTCCAGCTTTGGGTTTCCACTTCATTCTAGGTGGATGGATTTGAACAATACTGAAGAGAACTGCATTGATGGATGTGCTGTTGTTCAGATTGGAAACGAATTTAAATCCCTGCCCATCTCTCAGATTTCATTAAAATATCCCATGAAAATACTTGAAGTAGGGAATCGTCTTAGTACCCTAGCTGCTGTAATTGAAAGTGCCACTAAAACAGATGATAGTGATCACTATCACTCAGCTGCTTGTGGGAATTTATTGCGCAAAAAATGGATGCTGAACTTGTCAACATTGTTAATGGTCAATTGATTATGATGTTAAAGACACACAGAAGATGGGAATTCTTTGATCATAAATAGGAGGTCTTTTGAGGCAGTGGCAATGTCCCTGCCTCTGAGTGAGGAGTCCTGGGTTCAAGTTCCATCTGCTCTAGAGATGTGTAATAACATCTATGAACAGGTTGTTGAGAAAAATATCTAGGATTATATATAAAGAGATGAGCTAAGGAGAGCCATAAAAAAGGTAGAGGATTATCAGAAGACAATTTGAGAATATGAGTGACTGGAATGAAGACTAAGATAATTACCTAAGCAACTCCACGAGTCAAACTATACACATGCAATAATATCCACAAACAATAAATAAGTTAATGATTGGAATTCAATATGACATTTTCTTTGGGAAGTTGTCACACTGGAGGAGTCGTATGAGTCCAAAATGTTAACTCTGTTCCTTTCCTCACAGATGCTGCCAGAGTTAGTACATTTGCATAGCACTTTCTATTTGTATTTCACATCTCCAGCATCCACAGTACTTTCATATACCCATCCGAATGCCTCTTAAATTTGCAATTGTATAGAGTCATAGAGATGTACAATATGGAAACAGACCCTTTGGTCCAACCCGTCCATGCCAACCAGTGAAGGTATTCCCACAATGTCACTGAGCAGCAGGTTCCAGTGTTGGCCCAGCTGTGCACATTTTATTTATTCACACAAAGGACATGTGTGTCACTGGCTAGTCAGCATTTATTGCCCATCCCAGCACCGATCCTTGTTGCACTCCACTGGTCACAGGCCTTCATGAAATCTAACCTTGCTAATCAGTCTCCCATGGGAACCTTGTTGAACACCTTACTGAAGTCCATATAGATCACATCTACTGCTCATCCCTCATCAATCTTCTTTGTTACATCTTCAAAAAACTCAATCATGTTTGTGAGACATGATTTCCCATGCACAAAGCTATGTTGACTATCCCGAATCAGTCCTTGCCTTTCAAAATACATGTGCATCCTGTCCCTCAGGATTCTCTCCAACAACTTGCCCACCACTGAGGTCAGGCTCCCCGATGTATAGTTCCTTGGCTTGTCCTTACCGCCCTTCTTAAACAGTGACACCATGTTTGCCAACCTCCAGTCTTCCGGCACCTCACCTGTGACTATCGATGATACAAATATCTCAGGAAGAGGCCCAGCAATCACTTCTCTAGCTTCCCGCAGAGTTCTTAGGTACACTGGATCAGGTCCTGGGGATTTATCCACTTTTAACCATTTCAAGACATCCAGCACTTCCTCCTCTGTAACCTGACATTTTGCAAGATGTCACCATCTATTTCCCTACAGTCTATATCTTCCATACCTTTTCCACAGTAAATACTGATGCAAAATATTCATTTAGTATCTCCACCATTTTCTGTAGCTTCACACAAAGGGCGCCTTGCTGATCTTTGAGGGGCCCTATTCTCTCCCTAGTTACCCTTTTGTCCTTAATATATTTGTAAAAACCCTTTGGATTTTCCTTAATTCTATTTGCCAATGCTATCTCATGTCCCTGTTTTGCCCTCCTGATTTCCCTTTTAAGTATACTCCTACTTCCTTTATACTCTTCTAAGGATTCACTCGATCTATCCTGTCTATACCTGACATATGCTTCCTTCTTTTTCTTAACAAAACCCTTAATTTCTTTAGTCTTCCAGCATTCTCCATACCTACCAGCCTTTCCTTTCACCCTGACAGGAATATACTTTCTCTGGATTCTTGTTATCTCATTTCTGAAGGCTTCACATTTTCCAGCCGTCCCTTTACCTGCGAACATCTGCCTCCAATCAGCTTTCGAAAGTTCTTGCCTAATGCCATCAAAATTGGCCTTTCTCCAATTTAGAACTTCAATTTTTAGATCTGGTCTATCCTTTTCCATCACTATTTTAAAACTAATAGAATTATGGTCGCTGGCCCCAAAGTGCTCCCCCAGTGACACCTCAGCCACCTACCCTGCCTTATTTCCCAAGAGTAAATCAAATTTCGCACCTTCTCTAGTGGGTACATCCACATACTGAATCAGAAAATTGTCTTGTACACACTTAAGAAATTCCTCTCCATCTAAACCTTTAACACTATGGCAGTCCCAGTCGATGTTTGAAAAGTTAAAATCCCCTACCATAACTACCTTATTATTAAAAATCACACAACACCAGGTTATAGTCCAACAGGTTTAATTGGAAGCACACTAGCTTTCGGAGCGACGTTCCTTTATCAGGTGATTGTCGCTCCAAAGGAGCGTCACTCTGAAAGCTAGTGTGCTGCCAATTAAACCTGTTAGACTATAACCTGGTGTTGTGTGATTTTTAACTGTGTACACCTCAGTCCAACACCGGCATCTCCAACTCATACCTTATTATTCTTAAAGATAGCTGAGATCTCCTTACAAGTTTGTTTCTAAATTTCCCTCTGTCTACTGGGGGATCTATAATACAAACCCAATAAGGTGATCATCCCTTTCTTATTTCTCAGTTCCACCCAAATAACTTCCTTGGATGTATTTCTGGGAATATCGTCCCTCAGCACAGCTGTAATGCTATCCCTTATCAAAAATGCCATTCCCCCTCCTCTCTTGCCTCCCTTTCTATCCTTCCTGTAGCATTGGTACCCTGGAATATTAAGTTGCCAGTCCTGCCCATCCCTGAGCCATGTGTCTGTAATTGCTATGATATCCCAGTCCCATGTTCCTAACCATGCCCTGAGTTCATCTGCCTTCCCTGTTAGGCCCCTTGTATTGAACTAAATGCAGTTTAATTTATTAGTCATACCTTGTCCCTGCCTGCCCTCACTATTTGACTCACTTCTGTTCTCAACTATACCAGTCTCAGATTGATCTCTTTCCTCACTATCTCCCTGGGTCCCACCCTGCGCCCCTGCCCACCCCCACCTTACTAGTTTAAATCCTCCCAAGCAGTTCTAGCAAATTTCCCTGCCAGAATATTAGTCCCCTTCCAATTTAGGTGCAATCCGTCCTTCTTGTACATCTCACTTCTACCCCAAAAGAGATTCCAATGATCCAAAAATGTGAATCCTTCTCCCGTACACCAGCTCCTCAGCCATGCATTCATCTGCTCTATCCTCCTAATCCTGCCCTCACTAGCTCGGAGCACTGGGAGTAATCCCGATATCACTACCCTTGAGGACCTCCTTTTTAAATTTCTGCCTAACTCTCTGTAATCTCCCTTCAGAGTCTCAGTTTTTTCCTTTCCTATATCGTTGGTTCCAATGTGGACAATGATCTCCTGCTGGCCCCTCTCCCCCGTGAGAACATTCTGCACCCTCTCTGAGACAACCTTGATCCTTGCACCAGGGAACCAACACACCATTCTGTTTTTTCTCTGCTGGCCACAGAAACGTCTGTCTGTAACACTGACTACAGAATCCCCTAACACAATTGATCTCTTGGAAGCCGACGTACCCCTCGTTGCATTAGAGCCAGTCTCAATACCAGAAACTTGGCTGTTCATATTACGTTCCCCGAGAATGCATCACCCCTTACATTTTCCAAATCAGCATACCCTTGTCAGAGTATTCCTAGCTTCTGACCTGCTCTTTCAACCAATGTCTTTACATGGAGAGTCCAGTTGAGTTTCTAATCAATGGCAACCCCTAGCATGTTGATAGTCAGGGATTCAGTGATGGTAACACCATTGAATGTCAAGGGCTGGTGGTTAGACTCTCTCTCATTAGAGATGGTCATTGCTTGGCATCTGGGTGGCCACCTGTCAGCCCAAGCCTGGGTATTGTCCAGGTTGTGTTGCATTTGAACATGGATGGCTTCAGTATCTGAAGAATTGGACTGGTGCTGAACATTGTGTAATCATCAGTGAAATTTCTCACTTCTGATCTTATGATGGAGCAGCTGAAGATGGTTGAGCCTAGGGAACTCCTGCAGAGATGTTCTGGAGTTGAGATGATTGACCTACAGTAACCACAATCATGTACCAGGTATGAATCTAACCAGTGGCAAGTTTGCCCCTTGATGCCCATTGCTTCCAGTTTCAAGATGGCTCCTTGATGCCGGACAAAATCAAATACAGTCTTGCTGTTCAGGGCTGTCAGTCTCACCTCAGCTCTGGAATTCAGCTCTTTTGTCCATGTTTGAACTAAAGCTGTAATGAGATCAAAAACTGAGTGGCTCTGGTGGAAAGCAAACTGGGTGTCACTAAGCAAGTTATTTTACCGATTTTGGTGAAGATTTGTAGCTCAAGATGATGATAAATATGTAAGTTAGGTCGCTGAGCTGTAAGGTTTACTTTCAGACATTTTGTCACCATACAAGGTAACATCTTCAGTGCGAGTCTCCGGTGAAGTGCTGGTGGTATGTCCCGCCTCTCTATTTATAAATCCTGGTTTCTGAAGGTGGGTGATGTCATTTCCATTTTTTTCAGGGAAAGTACATAAGATCTAAATCGACGTGTTTATTGATGGAGTTCTGGTTAGAATGCCATGCCACTAAGAATTCTCGTGTATGCCTTTGTTTTGCCTGTCCTAGGGTGTGTGTGTTGCCCCAGTCAAAGTGGCATCCTTCTTTGTCTGTATGTATGGAAACTAGTGATAGTGGGTCATGTCTTTTGGTGGGTAGTTGGTGTTCGTGTATCCTAGTGGCAAGTTTCCTGCTAGTTTGTCCAATATAGTGTATTTTATAGTTCTTGCATGGTATCTTGTAAATGACGTTAGTTTTGCTGGTTATATCTAATTGACCCTTTCAGTTCATTAGTCGCTGTTTAAGTGTGTTGGCAGGTTTGTGGGCTACCATGATGGCAAGGGGTCTGAGTAGTCTGGAAGTCTTTTCTGATCTGTCTTTGATGTAAGGTAATGTGGCTATAGTTTTTGGTTGCATTGTGTCTGCTTGTTTAGTTATTTTCCACTTATGAATTCACATTTTCAGCAATTTGCTGTTTGAAATTTGTCCTATTTGAAGGGTGAATTGTACATGCAGTCACCCTCATTCAGGACAGGAATTGTCATTCAAGCAATTCCTGCTCCATTCTGATGTTCCAAGGAGGTGAAAGATTCTCCATAAGTGAAAAATTGCACATAATTACATAGCACAATGGATATTCAATTACCAAACTATTGGCAAAAATATCAGCATAACATTTAATAAAATCAATGTGTAATGCAATGATATACACATCTTGATTTTTATAAAGCAGCACAGTACACATACTCAATTCTCTAGAATTAATGCCAAATGAATCTGCCAATTACAGAAATAGACATATTTTATGTCTTGAATGTCCCAAATTATTCTCCAAATGTCACTTTGTTACAGATAAAGACATGAAAAACAAGCATTTTAAAAATAAATAAGATTTATTCTTAAGAATAGATGCAATAGCTAAGGATTTACAACCTTCTCAATGAGTTAGTCTCAAGAGAAATATTCGAGTTCTAAAGTTATTTGTCAATAACTTTAAGTCAGCGTTTCCCAGTTATCAACTCTTCTGCCGATGGTTTTTTTTCTCTACTTAATCCGATGAGTGCAATCATGATTTTGGACATGAGTTGAATGGCTAATTAATCTGATTATCATGCCATAGGCTATGGAAGGAGCATTGACCATTATATCTAATTTGTACAAGTTGGCTGTTATTCTTCAAAAGGTATTTTGGAATCATTTAATAGTCATCGGAATCACTGGGTCAGCAAGTGTGCTCTCACTTTAATGTCCCATCAAAACACAGTGCTTGTCTCACCATGTACCACTCCCCAGTGCTGCCATGAGCTGTCTGATGTGGGGTTTTATTGAGTACAGTTTGCCTGGATCTGATGGGGACAGTCTTCTGGGAAGCACAGAGTCCTAGAGATGTACGGCAAGAAAACAGATCCTTCAGTCCAAATGCTGACCAGATATCCTAACCCAATCTAGTCCCATTTGCCAGCACCAAGCCCATATCCTTCCTTATTCATATCGCCATCCAGATGTCGTTTAAATGTTGCAACTGCACCAGCCCCAATCAGGTTCCCCTGGCAGCTCATTTCATACAAGCACCAACCTCTGTGTGAAAAAATTGCCCCTTAAGTCTCTTTTATATCTTTCACCTCTCACCCTAAACCTATGTTCTCTAGTTCTGGATTCCCCCATCCCAAGGAAAAGACTTATTTACCCTATCCATGCCCCTCATTATTTTAAAAGCCTCTATAAGGTATCCCTCAGCATCCAACGGTCCAGGGAAAACAGCCCCAGGCCTATTCAACCTCTCCCTATAGCTCAAATCCTCCAACCCAGGCGACATCCTTATAAATCTTTTCCGAACTCTTTCAGATTTCACAACATCCTTCCAATAGGAAGAAGACCAGAATTGCATGCAATATTCCAAACGTGGCCCAACCAACACCCTGGACTGCCGCAACGTGATCTCCCAACTCCTGTAATCAATACTCTGACCAATAATGGAAAGCATACCAAACACCTTCTTCATTAGCCTATCTGCCTGCAACTTTACATTCAAGGTGCTATGAACCTGCACTCCAAGGTCTCATTGTTCAGCAACTCATCCCCCCCCCGCCACCCCCAGACCTCCTCCAATGTTGGGTGTCATCAGCAAACTTACTAACTGTACCTCTTATATTCACACCCAAATCATTTATGTAAATGATGAAAAGTAGTGAACCCAGCACTGATCCTTGTGGCACTCCACTGGTCACAGGCCTTCAGTCTGAAAAACAACCCTCCACCACCACCCTCTGTCTTCTGTCTTTGAGCCATTTCTGTGTCCAAATGGCTAGTTCACCCTGTATTCCATGAGATCTAACATTGCTAATCAGTCTCCCACGTGGAACCTTGTTGAACGCCTTACTGAAGTCCATATAGATCACATCCACTGCTCTCCCCTCATCAACTCTCTTTGGTACTTCTTCAAAAAACTCAATCAGATTTGTGAAACATGATTTCACATGCACAAAGCCATGTTGACTACCCCTAATCAGTCCTTGCCTTTCTTAATATGTGTAATTCCTGTCCCTCAGGACTCCTTCCAACAACCTGCCCACCAACAACATCAGGATCACTGGTCTATGACTCCCTGGCTTGTCCTTACCATCTTTCTTAAACAGTAGCACCACATTAGCCAACTTCCAGTCTTCCGGCACCTCACCTGTGACTGTTGATGATACAAATATCTCAGCAAGGGGCCCAGAAATCACTTCCCTAGCTTCCCACACAATTCTAGAGTACATCTGATCAGGTCCTGGGGATTTATCCACTTTCATGCATTTCAAGACATCCACCACCTCATCCTCTGTAATATGGTCTTTTTTCAAGACGTCACCATCTATTTCCCTACACGCTATGTCTTCCATGTCCTTCTCCCAAGGAAACTCTGATGCAAAATACTCATTTAGGATCTCCCCCATCTCCTGTGACTCCACACAAAGGCTGCCTTGCTGATCTTTGATGGGCCATATTCCCTCCCTAGTTACCCTTTTGTCCTTAGTGTATTTGCAAAAACCCTATGGACTCTCTTTAACCCTACTAGCCAAGAGTTAATTCAAAGTTTTCTCTGTGTTCAAAATCCAATTAAATGATGGTGGCGTTTTCCTAAGGTGGAAGTGCTGGACATAGTGAAGTCTGGCAGTCCGCAACATGAGACCCCTGGCAGAGCTGCACTGATGGTCCTATGGGGAAGAGGCATTGCCACTATCAATAATGGACACGAGGTTCATTCTATTACAGCCATTGGAGGCATCTACCTCCACTGTGTCGAAATTCAGGAGACAAAAGAGTAATATGGGCAGACAGCAGCCTTACTATTTGCTGATGTTGAACTCTCCATCAGCCTCAGAAGTAACAAGCTTTGAGACCGGATCCACACAATTGGTCTGTACTCCACTGAAGAATCTAAATGCATCCAGAAATAGGAGCCAATTATCATTTGAAGTGCCCAGATTGGAAACTTTCTGCGGCCACCAACAGCCTGCCTCCAGAAAGATCTGCTGGGAATGGAATACATCAGGAAGTTGAGCCAAGGTATTCCAAATTTCCATGAACTTCCCCATTCTCCTGCCAGAAAGCTACACCACTGGGGATTATTAGATTCCACTCATTGCATCTCATCTATACTTTTAGGTGTAATAAGGCTGATGGAATTGACTTTCTTGTTATCTCAATTACAAAGTGTTATATCGATGCAGTCAGCTATGTGGTAGGTGAGAGGTATGTAAAGGATAATCTGATTGTAAAGATATAGAGGAAAACCACTAAATACCATTATCTTGCTGAACAGGGGTTTCAGCATATATTTTATCTCACAATTAAATGGCACTTCTACACATGTAAACAACCCTAAACAAATTAGGCTTAAAAAAATGTGAATTTGTTGCTTGCAATAAAAATGCACACGGCTATGTCTGAGTTAGGAAGAAAGAAAGAAAATCACAAATACTTCCTGAAATCCTCACAGTTTTCAAAGAACTGGATGGCATTCCATCACAATATTTTACTGTTCTTTAAATATTTCTCTGACTTCTGGCTTCACATTTGTGTCAAGCGACGGCAATTGGCTTTCAACATCTCACCTATCTGTTGGAATGCTGACAAGATCCCCTCCCCAATCCCTGTCGCATCTTTTTAAAGGAACATAGAACATAGAACGTTACAGCGCAGTACAGGCCCTTCAGTCCTCGATGTTGCGCCAACCTGTGGAACCAATCTGAAGCCCATCTAACCTACACTATTCCATTCTCGTTCATATGCCTATCCAAGACCATTTAAATGCCCTTAAAGTTGGCGAGTCTACTACTGCTGCAGGCAGTCTGTTCCATGCCCCTGCTACTCTGAGTAAAGAAATTACCTCTGACACCTGTCCAATATCTATCACCCCTCAATTTAAAGCTAGGTCCCCTTGTGCTAGCCATTGCCATCCAAGGAAAAAGGCTCTCACTGTCCAGCCTGTCTTACCCTCTAATTATCTTATATGTCTCAATTAAGTTATCTCTCAACCTTCTCCTCGCTAATGAAAACAGCCTCAAGTCCTTGAGCATTTCCTCCATACCAGGCAACATCCTAGTGAATCTCCTCTGAACCCTTTCCAAAGCTTCCACACCCTTCCTATAATGAAGCGACCAGAACTGTATGCAATACTCCAAATGCAGCCACACCAGAGTTTTGTACCATTGCAACATGATCTCATGGTTCTGAAACTCAATCTCTCTACTAATAAAAGCTAACACACCATATGCCTTCTAAACAACCCTATCAAGGTGGGTGGCAATTTTCAAGGATCTATGTACCTGGACACTGGGATCTCTCTAATCATCTTTACTACTAAGAACCTTATCATTAGCCCAGTACCCTGCATTCCTGTTACTCCTTCTAAAGGCCACAAAAGGCCAGCCAAGTTAAGTCCCTCTCAGGAGTTTAACAAGACCACAAGGGGCATTCCCTGGGATTATGGGCCCTGGAACCAGAAATCACATCCAGCAAGAGCTGCCAGTCCATCATCACCAGCAAGGCAGTGGTTTACAGGTGACAGGACACAGAAAATAGTTTGGTTACAGATAGCTTGGCGCAGACGCAATGGGCCAAAGGGCCTCTTTTGTGCTGTATGGCTCTAAATAATCATCTGTGGTGAAACACTTTGGGATGTTTTTGAAAGAAAATAAAAAAGACTTGTATTCATGTCACATGCTCCAAAGCACTGCACAGCCAGTGAAGTGTAGTCTGTTGCAGGAAATGAGGGAGCTGGCTGGTGCATTAGTTGGGTCTCACTAACAGCAGCTTGGTAATGACCAGGTTATTTTTGTGCAAAGTTCACCTAGACACAAATATTGACCATGACACTAGGGACAACTCCTCTGGTACACTTCAAAATAGTGCCATAGGATCTCCATCATCCACCCGAGAAACGAGAAGGGATCGTAGCAACATTCGTCACTCAATAGTGACATGCATTAAAGGCGTTAGCAATGCCACACTTCCTGTTAAATGACTCAGCACTTTTTGTGAGGCAGAGTGCACTCCACCTGGACTAGTAGCATAAACTCAGTTTGAGGACTGCACCCAGGAAAAGATAAATTGGCTTCAGCAGAGGTGCACAGGAAATCCACTACTGTGAAACTGGGAGTTTTGTGTTACATTATGTGGGTAAGAGTGCTATTTGTGTTACATTATGTGGGCAATCTGCATAGAATGGGCTGCATTCCTTTAGAGGTTAAAGAATGATCTAATTGAGTTAAAGGATATGGTAGAGTAGATAAGGCACATTACGTCCTCTAGGGGAGTTCAAATAGAATCATAGAATCCCTAGTGTGGAAGCAGGCCATTCGGCTCCTTGAGCCCATAATAACCCTCTGGAGTGCATCCCACCCAAATCCACTCCTCTACCCTATCTCTGTAATCCTGCATTTCCCATGGTTAATCCACTTTACCTAAAGATTCCTGATCATTATGGACAATTTAGCACAGCCAATCCGCCTAACCTGCACAGCATTAGGCTGTGAGTATAAACCAAAGCACCCAAAGAAATCCAATGCACAGACAGGGAGAACGTGCAAGATCCACCCAGATAGTTGCCCGAGGGTGGAATCGAACCCGGATCCATGGTACTGCGTGGCAGCAGTGCTAAGCACTGAGTTACTGTGCCACCAATCAAACATAACATTCAAATTAGAGGTAGGCCATTCAGAAGTGATATGAGGAAGCAGAGTAGTGGAGGTCTGGAATTCACTCTTCTGAACTAACATTGAGACTCGGGAGCAACTGAAAATTTCCAAACTAAAATAGCTAGTTTTTAAAAAGAAAGTCTAGACCCAAGATAAGCAGACAACAATACCTCCCAAACCCAGAACCTCCACCACCTTGAAAAACATGGGCACCAGGTGCTTGTGGACACCTAGGTCTCACTCTCGATCAAGCACCATCCTGACTTGGAAAGATATTATTGTTCCTTCATTGCTGCTAGGTCAAAATCCCCAAACTTCCTCACAACAATCGTGATACACCACAGGTTGCCACAATTCAAGGAGGCAACTCACCAACACCTTCTCACGTTCAACTTTGGACAACAAATACTGGCCTTGCCTGGGACACTTGTAATAAGATGTAGATCATCAATGATCTAATTGAATGGCAAAACAGCTTGGGAGATTAAATGGTTAACACATTTTCTTAAGTGACAAATATGAAATAGTGATGCACCCAGATGATTCAAGGTGCGATGATCTACTATAGAGTATAAGTCAAAAGTGTGGTGTTGGGAAAGCACAGCAGATCAGGCAGCATCTGAGCAGCAGGAGAATTGATGTTTCGGGCATACGCCTTCATTAGATCACCATTCCTGATGAAGGGCTAATGCCCGAAATGTCAATTCTCCTGCTCCTCGGATGCTGCCTGACCTGCTGTACTTTTCCAGCAACACACTCTCGACTTTGATCTCCAGCATCTGCAATCCTCATTCTTCTACTACAGAATATAATACAATTGATTATATTGGTGACCATGGACATGACCCCACATGCAGTCCAATTTTGAACATACATTCCAGCTGCAATCACTGATTTAGTGCAGACCATGGAGATATACTCCAGGAGGTTTCATTGGCCAAAAGCTTCACAAATGTAAGTACTAAGTGAAGTTTATCCTCTGAAGGAAATATATAACACAGAAACCTTTATGTGCTGTTAAATGAACTGGCTGAAAATATTTCAAAAAGATGCCATCTGCTGGAATTTTTCAAACATGGCACGGAGTTTTGTTTAGAGGTTTAAAGAAAAACTTCAGATCTGCGAAACTTCAAAGACGTAAGTAGCATTGGTGAATAATTCTTTTAGGTTTTTTTAGTTATATGTAGATACAGAAGAACTTTATATTGTCAAATCACCTGTCTGGCAGGCAGTCATGGTTCTGTCTGTAGTGACTTTATAAAGTATTGATCTACCTCCTGATCGATATGCAAAATCATCTGAACTTGACAATAATTTACGATTTCACTTAGGGATTTCACAATGTAGCTCATTTGGACAATGGGAAAGTGCCTTCTGGTGCAACACTGATGTTCTTCTAGGACTGAAGCGGAGGTGTAGTGTTAGAATAAAGTGGATGAAAGTTAAGAAAGATTTGTTATCTTGGAGCTTCCACAACCTTAGAATATCCTAAAGCATTTAAAGTCAATGGCATATGTTTGAACTGGAGTTATTTTTGTTATATCCATAATAGTCAATTTCTCCGTGTCAATCTCCTACAAATAGCAATGTAATAATGACCAGAAGTTCAATTTTATATATAGGTTGAGGGATAAATATTGTTCAGGACACAGAGGAGGAGACCCTTTGCTTTGTAAAATATTTAACCTGACACTCATTAGAAAGAGTTTGGTGCTGGAACTGCATGTTCAAAATGGCAAACCTTTAATGTTCCAGGAAAACCGTAGAACTGCAGATGCTGGAAATGACAAAATGAAACAATTTTCTGGAAAATAATCAGCAGGTCTGGTAGCGCCTGCAGAAGGAGGTAACATTACCTCAGTTCTTTAAAAGGGTCACTGGACCTGAAATGTTGACACTGCTTTCTCTCCACAGATGCTACCACACCTGCTAAGTTTTTCCAGCAATTTCAGTTTTTGTTTCGGTATTCCAACTTTAACATCCCTTCCCATGATCACTACAAAAAAATAGCAAAATCTCTTATTTACCTCCACTTAAGGTAAATTTCTTCAGATGTCCTGAGGATGTGACAAGATGCCACATAAACTATAAAGCTCTTGAAAACACTTAATAAATATTGTCCAATTTTTTCAAGAATAATGAATCTGTAAATGACACAACAAAGACTCTAGGTTTTTGTTCGAAATGCTGCCTTTAACACATGTTATATACAGGCACAATAGTTGTCCTCACTGGGTAGGCAGTAGCAATCTTTCTGCATCATCAGACCGTACATGTTATTTTGAACTGAAACGTTATTTTCAGCATATTGCTTTGATCTGCCAACATCCCATTCATCTGTACTGGAAGGCATTGTTATTTATTCCAATTAATCAGGTGTAAACTAATGACTGCTTCTGATAATTGCTCCAACACATCCAGCCTCAGTTCAACCAATACGAATGCCTGCAGTGGAGCCAAATAAATGCAAAATGGGTCGTTAAATGTTTGGAAACTACTACAGCATTTGAGCTGTATTAATGTTTGAATGATAACAATGTTCCATCAATGAGACTCATCTCAGGTTGCACCTGAAAAGTAATTCCACAGAGTGCTATGAAATCTGCCTGCACAGGCAATATGTCACATTCAATACTGTTCTTAAAAACAAGGCTATATAATTTGTGAATTTAGCCCTCCACACAGACTGTGTAGACAGGTGACCAACTGCCTTCTATTCTGGCTGAGTGACCAACTGCCCTCTAATTTGGTCAAGTGACTAACTGCTCTCCAATCTGGCCAAGTGAGCAAATGATCCTCCACTCTGGCTGAGTGAGGGAGTCAAAATTACCCTCGACTCTGGCTGAGTGAGGGAGTGACCGATTGCCCTCGCTATCTTAGTTGCTCTTTCAATGCTGCCAATCAGTATTAATATGTACACAGTGTGGGGAAGTGAAGACTTTTCGAGATGTCACTTGAAATAATATTCCTCTAGATAATACACAAAAAACACTGATGTCAGTGATGACTGCAGTTTACCCACACCTGCACCGTCTGCAATGAAATCCTACCGCATAGGGGAACATTATCAGCATATCATGCCTTTGTCAGTTCTGTGAAAGCATTCTCCAAATAATTCCATTCCCCATAGACCCATTGATTGTACTTCAACTACTTATCCAATTCCTCTTGGAAAGTTATTACTGAATCTTTTTAAACAAGCATTTCAGATAGTGACTCTAAAATCACACTGTGAAATTTTACTTCCTCATTTTGCCTCTTTTTTTTTGTCAATTACCTTACATCCATGTCCTCAAGTTACAGATCATTTGCCACTACAGTCAGGTCCTTGAGAAATCCTTCAATATTCCAAACACAATTAAATCTTCTCTTGCCAGCTTCAAGTGCCAATTTCTCTTGTCTTTCCATGTTATTTAAGCTTTTCATCCTTCTTCATTCCTTTGAAATTCCACTGAATACAATTATAGGCCTGAACATCTCAAAGTGACACCCAGAGCTGTACACAGTACATGGGGTCAAACTAAAGTTTTATAAAATCTCAGCATAACTTCTTTGTTTAAATATGCTATTCTCTCTATAAAGCCAAGGGTTCTCTCCGTATAATTTTAAGATTTCTCAACTTATCCTGACATCTTCAGATTGAAATACATGCCTAGATCTGGCCACTCTTGTCCTCCCTTTAAAATTGCACCCTTTAGTTTATATTGTTTACCCTCATTCTTCAAACTCAAATGCACCATCTCACATTTCTTTGCATCAAATTTAATTTGTCCATGCCAAAGTTGTTTGGCCTTTGAGTCAGTTTGTTTCACAAGACTGACAGGTTTAACCAAAAAAAAGGCTTCTAATTTACATAGTGCATTGCATGACCTCAGTGCGTCTAGAAAGTTGTACTTTTGAAGTGTAATCACTGTTTTAATGCAGGCAATGCAGCAGTCAATTTGCACACTGCAAGGTATCAGAAACAGCAAAGAGGTGATGGCCAGACAATCTGTTTCTCGGGTGATCACTTTACACAATATCTCTGTTCATACTGCATGATTCTGAACTTACAATTGCTGATCATTTCAATTCTCCACCTGATTCCAATGTCGACCTTCCTATCCATGGTCTGTCAGATTTCCAGTTAAGCTCCTCACAAGCAAAAGGAAAAGCACTTTCCAGAAGACATTTGATGAAGTGCCACATCAAGAGTTATTGCAGAAATTAAAAGTTCACAATAAAGGGGATAAAGTTTTGCATGGATTGAAGTCTGGCTTGTTAATAGGAAGCAGACAGTAGGAATAAGTGGGTCTTTTTCAGGTTGGTACAATGATATGAGTGGTGTGCCACAGGGGTTGATGCAAGGGCCTCAATTCTTTACAATTTATATAAGTGATTTAGATGAAAATACCAAAGATATGGTCGTTAAGTTTTCTGATGACACAATGATAAGTAGGAGAGCGAGTTGTGAAGTGGAGATAAGGAGGCTACAAAAAATGTAGATAGGTTAAGTGAGTGGGCAAAGATCTGGCCAATGACGCATAATGTGGGAAAATGTGAAATTGTCCATTTTGGCAGAAAGAGTAAACAAGAAGCGTATTATCTAAATGGTGAGAGAATGCAGAGAGATCTGCGTGTCCTAGTGCATGGATCACAGAAGGTTAATATGCAGGTAAAATAAATAATCAGAAAATCTATTGCAAGGGGAATTGAATGCAAACGTAGGGAAGCTATGCTTCAATTATTCAAGGCAATGGTCAAACTGTATCTGGAGTACTGTAAATGGTACTGATCACCATACTTACAAAAGGTATTAATGCATTGGAAGCGGTTCAGAGAATATTTACTCAATTAATACCTGAATGGGTGGACTGCCTTATTGAGGAAAGGCTAGACAAAAGGGAACAAGTAGATGTGTTATATTTGGACTTCCAGAAGGCATGCCACAAAATGGTAAGTCATTAGATAAGGGCCAAGGTATTGGATTAGTAAATTAGCATGGATAGAGCATTGGCCCATGGACAGGAAACAGTGAGTAGAGATATGTTTTTTTTTCCTCACGTTGGTGACCTGTAACCAATGGTTACAGTGCTCCAAACAATTATTTACAATATATTTGAAATAACTTGGAGGAAAAAACTTGAATGTACCTTAACCAAATTTGAAGATGACCCCCACAAAAATTAAAAGGCAGGTTGTGAAAGGGATAAAACAGTTTTCAGAGAGATATTGATAGATTAAATAAATACGTGGGCAACAAGTTGCAAATGGAGTATAATGTGGGAAAATATGGAGTTGCTTATTTTGGAAAGAAGAACAAAAGAAGTGGATTATTTCAATAGGGAAAAAACTGCAAAAAACTGCAACTCAAAGGGACTTGAGACATTTATAACTGAGACACAGAAAGTTAGCATACTGGTGCAGCAGGCAATAAGGAAGTCTAACGGAATCAGGACTATACAGGAGAGTTAGTCATCCTGATTGAATGTGGAGCATATCTGAAGAAAATTTCCAGTAATGTACAACTGTCTCAAAACTTTGAATTCCAGAAATTTTGAACAAATTATGTTGCTGTCACATAATTCATAAATACAGATTTTAATATTGTACATGATAATATATAGCTACACATATGATCTCCCCTTGACAAGGCTCTGCTAGCAATCTTTGATTAATCCTTGCCTCTTGAAGTGGAGATTAACTCAGATAATTTCTCTGCCACTGATGTTAGATAATTGGCCTATAGTTTTCAGGTTTATTCCTTCCTGATTAACAATACCACATTAGCTGCACTCCAGTCCTCTGCTACTTCTCCTATGTTGAGAAAAATCTTCACAATTGCCCCTGTAATCTCCTCCCTTGCCTTCCACAGCAGCCTGTGATAAACCTTATCGGGACTTGGGGATTTATTCTTCATCTCAATGCTAATTAGTTCAGGTACATCACAGTCCCTTTCCCCAATTTCTATGTCGACATGAACTTTCTCTATAATTAAGCATAGACGCAAAGTGCTCTTTAAAACATCACCACCATTTCTGACCACTTTGCTCCCTAATGGGTCAAACTCTTTTCCCGGTTATCCTCTGGCTCCTAACGTACTGACAAAGTGCCTTTGGATTTTACTGCTTTTGAAAAGGTGACACAAAACTGATTCTTACTATTGGGTATTTGTAACTAAAGGTAAAAGGAACTGAGGTTGTCTCTTTGATTTAACTAGCTTTCAACATGATGAAAGCTTTGACATAAAAAAATTCAGAGAAATGAAGAGAGTAAATTATAGGGGCCACAAATTTAAAAGCAAGAAAGAAAGAACTCAGGTTTTGGCTCAAAACATACTAGGTTTGTGAAGCAAGTAAAAATACGTAAGAAAAACAGAAATTGCTGAAGAAGCTCAGCAGGTCTGGCAGCAGAAAGCAAAGTTAGAAGAATCAGAATAGTCACTGAGTTCTGGGGAACAGTCACCAGATCCAAAACATTAACTTTGATTTCTCTCCACTGATGCTGAGAGACCCACTGAGATTCACCAGCAATTTCTGCTTTTGTTTCAGATCTCCTGCATCTTCAGTTCTTTGTTTTATGAGAAGATGTAACATGTGCTCGCTGGAGACAGTATTCACAATCTGATGTGTGAAATTACTTTAATTCACCTTGTTCGGGCACACCTGCAGGACAGGTGGGACATGAACTTAGACCTTCCAGTGCAAGGATACCTCTACGCCACTGACATATCCCTGTTATGATAGAGCCCTGTCCACTAGACTAACCTCTCTGCCAGCCAAGTTGTTCCAGGATACAGATATGACACTGACACCTGCTCAACAATGTGGACCTTGGCCCATAAACATATCCTTCTCACATGACAAAGCTAATCGGGAGAAGGGTACAATGACAGAATGCAGGAGATATTAATAGATATTTTCCTCTCTTCTGTGACTCAGAACAACATGATTTGAGTAAGCAGACAATACAGGAAGAGACTTTATGGGTTGGATTTTATTCAGACTGCGGCACAATTAATGAGCCTCTGGGTAGGAGGGTGGTTACCTGTGAAATTGCTGATGAAATGCCATGGGGCAGGAACAGAGCTGAGCAGTATTAACTGGAATGACTGTCAATATGAGGAGGGGGGGTCGCCGATTTATAAACATCCAAGTTACGAAGGCTCATACTTATAGATGCAATCCCAGAGAGGGGTGTAGCTCTAAAGATCCGGCAAACAAACATTTCTTGGACTTAAGACTGGCTATTTCTTAATGTCCTGCACTGTGTTCCAACTTGCGTACAAATCAACTTACAAACAGACTGAAGATCAGAAGCCTGAAAACTGCCCCATAACTAAATAGTGGGCCACTTTCAAAGTAGATGGTTCAGGTACAGATGAGGTAAATTCCCTGTCATGGAAAAAGGTAGGTCAAAGAAATCCAGTGTTCCCTGGATGACAACAGAGGTAGAAATTAATATTAGAAAGAAAAGCTATGCTTTTGACTGGTATAAGGCAGAAAATACAATTGGGAATCACCAGGATTACAGAAGTGTCGGTTGGATGTGGGGGGGAGGGGGGAGCAGAAAGCAAAGAAGACAGGCAAAGAAGAACACTGAAAAAAGATCAGCAGCTAACATAAAGGGAAATCCCAAAGTCTTCCGCAGGCATATAAACAGTAAGAGAGTGTTTAGTGGTGCAACATGTCAGAGACTAAAAAGGGGCTTTATAGATGGAAACGGGGGCATGGCTGAGGTGTTCAATGATACTTATAAAAGAGGACAATGTTGCCCAGGCCCCATGATGATAGAGAAGGAAAGCCTATCACTGGAAGGGATCAAAATTAACAAGGAAGTAGTCTTGGATAGACTGTTGACAATTAAAGTTGACAAAGCCCCAGAACCAGATGAATTGCATCCAAGGACTTCAACGGAAGTGAGATTGGAAATTGTGGAAGCAATGGCCATAATCTTTCATCTTCCTTGGACCCAGGAGAAATACCAGAATACTGGAAAATGACAAACATTATAGCCTTGTTCAAGAAAGTTTATAAACTTAAGACTGGGGAAGTGCAGTGGCTCAGTGGTTAGCACTGTTGCTTCATAGCACCAAAGATCTGGGTTCAATTTCAGCCTTGAGCAACTGGCTGTGTGGAGTTTGTACACTCTCCCCATGTCTGCTTGGGTTTCTTCCGGATGCTCTGGTTTCCTCCCACAGTCCAAAGATATGTAGCTTAGGTGGGGATTGGCCATGCTAAATTGCCCAGAGTGTCCATGGATGTGCAGACTAGGTGGCCTAACCATGGTAAATGCAGGGTCACAGGGATAGGGTGGGTCTGGATAGGATGCTCTTCAGTGGATCAGTGTGGACTTGATGGGCTAAGTGGCCTACTTCCACACTGTAGGAATTTTATGATAATCCCAGCAATTACAGACCAGTTAGTTTAACTTCGATAGTAGTAAATGTCCAAAAAAAATTAATCAGGATGGAGTTAGTAGTCATATGGGTTAATTAGAATGAATCTGCACAGGTTTCTAAAGTGGAAATTGTGTTTGACTAATTTGGATTTTAAAGAGATAACTGAAAGGCTCAATGAAGTTAAGGTTGTTAAGATAATATACATGAATTTTCAGAAGACATTTGACACAGTGCCACACAATAGACATGTGAGAAAGGTCATGGCATAAAAGATACAGTGTGAACATGGATGCAAAATTGGTAGAGGGATAGGAAACAGAGAGGGAAGGGAGAGCAGGTTGGACAATGCCTGTAGATTGTTATTTGACTTCTATTCCTACAGCCAGTTCCAGAGCAGGCACAGCAGATGCCCTTGTGCAGGTGATTAATAAAGGCCTTTAAATGTTACAGTCCACCTGCGTGCAAATGTGTCTGGACTGAACTTGTCCAGGTAACGCAGTCAGTTTCATACAATAAAAACATGTACAAGAATTGTAATGTCTGCAGGCAACTGAGAGTTTAGATCAATGAACAAAAGACTTGGTGAATCAAACTCCATTAGAGAGTGACTTTTATTCTGAACATGCATTACCAGCTCAGCCCATTTGAAATGATAGCAGAGGGCTTCTGGCTGAAACCAACACCAAATCAAGCGAGACACAAAAATATGAGATCCTTGGTCCACCATGGTTCAAACATAGCAGTTTCTGAATTTAACAGCTAGTTGCGAGCTAATTATATATACAAGCAGTTGGTAGCAGTTCATCAAGGTAGAAGGTAAGATATGGAAACATTTTCCTATTTGTGAGACAGAACCAAAAGTAGAGATTTACCAGAATATCAGCAGCAGGAATGAGCCACTTAAACTTTGCAGCTAGATTAAAGAAACTGAAGTTGTTCTTGGAGGAGAGGAGGTTAAATGAGATTCAAATAATACTCCAAATAATTAGTGGCCTTTGATTGAATGAATGGGAAGAAACTGCACTTAGCAATTGGGTACACAGAGTTAAGTGCATTGACAAAAGGGCCAGAAGGATGCTGAGGAGAATAGTTCTGATTTGAAATACACTGCATGAAGTGTGATGTAAGCAGCTTCAATGGAAACTATCAAATGGGAATTATTTCCAGGGCTAATGCAAAAGAATCATATTGGAGACTGGTAGGCTAGGACAAATATACTGCGTGATTCCATGGAAAAAAGCTCGAATGAATACTTTACACTTAAAAATGCACAAAGCGGTGGAATATGTTGGTCTGTGACCACAAGAAGATTCAATTTTGACTCATCAAAAGAGTTCATGTATCCCAGAGACATGGAGAAACTGAATACATTTCACTCTCGGCTGAGCCTACCTACTCAGACTGCATTACTCAACATAGGCATCAGGATACTTGAGAATAAGTCATCTGCCCACTTTATGGTCTCATGGCCTTTTAGTTCAAAGTGTGCTAAAGACAGTGAGAAGGATAAGAGCATAAGAACTATAAACAGGAGTTGGCAACTCAGCCCTTTGAGCCTGCTTCACCATGGCTGATCACATCTCAGACTCATCTCCACTTTCTTGCTGTTTCCATAACTCTTTAACTCGTTACTAATTAAAACTCTACCTCCTCCTTAAATTTATTCAGTCTACTGTGTTGCCAACCAAAGAGACCCAGTGGTGCAGGTGCATAGTTCTTTGAAAGTGAAATCACAGGTAGACAGGGTGGTGAAGGAGACATTTAGTACACTTGCCTTCATTGGTCAGAACATTGGGATGTTATGGCTGTACAGGACATTGGTGAAGTCACTTTTGGAATTTGATGTTCAGTTCTGGTCTCCCTGCTACAGAAAATATATGGTTAAACGTGAAAGGGTCCAGAAAGGATTTACAAGCATGTTGCTGGGGTTGGAGTGCTTGAGCTGAAGGGCGAGGCTGGGGTTTTACTCCCTGGAGTATTGGAAGGTGAGGGGTGACATTATAGAGGTTTACAAAATCATGAGGGGCATGGCTAGGTGAATACCTAAGGTCTTTTTCCAGGGTAGTGAAGTTAAAAACTAGAGGTCATAGGTTGAAGGTGAGAGGAGAAAGATTTAAAAGGGCCCTGAGGGCTAACATTTTCACACAGAGGGTTGGACCCTGGAATGAGCTGCCAGAGGAGGTGATGGAGGCTGGTACAATTACAACATTTAAAACGCATCTGGATGAGTACATGAATAAGAAGGGTTTAGGGGGATATGGGCCAAATGCTGGCAAATGGAACCAGATCAGTTTCGGATATCTGGTCAGTACAGACGAGTTGGACTAAAGGGTCTGTTCGTATGCTGTATATCTCTATGACTCACACTCTGGGGTAGTGAATTCCACAGATTCATGGCCCTTTGTGAGAAAGATCTCAGTTCTAAATCTGCTACTCCTTATCATAAAACTATGACCTCGCATTTTAGACTGCCCCACCAGGGGAAAACATCAACTCTACAACTACTATGTCAATCCTCTTTAGCACCTTAAAAAATTTAATCACACACCATCTCATCCTTCTAAACTCTTGCAAGTATAGACTTAAACTGCTCAATTCTCCTTATAAAACATTAAACTCTGTAATTAATTCAATGAACCTTCTCTAAACTGCCTCTAATGCAATTATATGTCTTGTCAGGGTAAGGAGCCTAAAACTGCATACAGTACTCCAGATGCCCTGCATGTTTGTCTAAACACTTTCTTCATTATATACTCCAATGCTTTAGCAACAAATGCCAAAATTCAATTTGCCCTCCTGATTGCCTGGCGGAAGTGCATACTAACTTTGTGTGACTCTTGCATGAGAACTCCCAGACCCCTATGCAGCAAAGCATTTTAAATTTCTCTCTCTAAGTAGGTAGGATGCCTTTTCATTCATCAAAACGGATAACCTCACACTTATTCTTGTTAAACTCCACATGCCAAATTTTGGCCCAACTGCATTGGAGGAAGGCTTGTTTCATGAGGAGAATTGAGTAGTTTAGGTCTATACTTGCAAGAGATCACAAGGATGAGCATGGATGTAATTGACTCATATAAATAATACACCATTATTTTGTTTTCCCTTCCAAAATGAACAACTTCAAATTTTCCTACAATATACTCCATTTGTCAACTTTTTGTCCACTTCCTTAACCGACCAATATCTCTCTGTAAACTGTTTGTATCTTGCAACCTGCTTTTCAATCTATTTTTGTGTCATCTGCAAATTTGGCTGCAGTATATTTGCTTCCTTCCTCTGAGTCATTAATATACAAATGTCAGCATTTGATTTTGTTGACAAGAAACCTAGTAGATTGTGAGAAGTCATCAAATTCTATCTTTTGTTTTCAGTCTCTTAGGCAACAGTGTGTTGTGTTCCTTTGCCCCTTTTTAAATAAAATTTTCACTGCAGACACTGTTGTGTTTTTGTGTTGAGCAAGTGTGTCTGTATTTAGTATTAGTTATAATTACACACTAATGGTCAGATGTTAACCAGTGTTTGCCAATTGCTTTATGAATAAGATTTGTGTTAGAATAAAGAGATTATTTGAGGTCATTGCAGAGCCTGGTAAAATGCTCTTTTATTCTGGATAGTAACAGAAAAGGGAATTGATTGGCCACTTTGGTGTTTGAATTGACACTTTTATACTAATGGCTTGACTGGTAACATAGCGGAGCTTGATTATCAGCAGATTCCTCCCATCACAATCATAAAATCTGTTGCATGGACAATATTGGAAGCTATGAAGGTGTTAAAGCAGTGCACTCAGCAAAGTTCAAGGTAATCACACAGAGTCAACATAGTTTTGTGAAAAGGAAATCATATGTAACTAACTTATTTGAATTCTTTGAAAAAGTAACTTGTGCTGTGGATAGAGGGGAACCAATTAATGCGCTGTACTTGGATTTCCAGAAGGTACTTAATAAGGAGCTACATCAAAGGTTATTTATAAAAGTAAAGGATCATTGTGTAGGCGATAATTGACATGAATAGCAAATTGACTTGCTGACAGGAAACAGTGAGTAGGATCTTCTTTCACATTGGTAAGAGCTAATGAGTGGTGTACCAGTGATCTGCTGCACTTCAAACTTCTTACAATTCATCTGAAATATGTGGATGAATGGAACCGAGGTATGGTGGATAAATTTGCTGATGAATAGGTAGAAACAGGTAGAAAATAACACGTAGAAGAATAAATTGTCAAGAGGTCAGAAAGGAATATAAATAGTTTAAGTTAATGGGCAAATATATGGCAAATGGAGCATAATGTGAGAAGATGCAAAACTGTCATTTTGGCAGGAAGAATTAAAGAATAATATCATCAAACTGGCAAGAACTTGCCATGCTCTGAAATGCAGAAGGATCTGGGTGTTTTAGTACATAAATTGCAAGAGTTTTCTCTATAGGTAGAGCAAGCAATTTGGCAAGTATGTAGAATGTTATCATTTCTTGGGTGGATAATTGATTACAAAAGTAGAGAGGTTATGCTTCAGTTATATTGTGTGCCAGCAAGGCTACCTCTGGAGTACAGTGCACAGTACCGGTCTCCTTACTTAAGGAAGGATGAAAATGCATTGGAAACAGTTCACAGAAGATGAACATTTGGTATGGGAAGGGTATCTTATTAGGAAAAGTTGTACAGGCTTGACTCGTATCTGCAGGAATTAAGAAGAGAAAGAGATAACTTGATTAAAACATACAAGATCCTGAGGGGTCTTGACAGGTGAGATAAGACATCACTACAAGAGTTTCTCAGTATAGTGTCTGAGGTCCAATGTTCAGTTGCTTCATCAAAGACTTTCCTTCTATTACAAGGTCAGGTGCAGGGATGTTCACTGGCAATTGCACAATGGTCACCACTGTTTGTAGCATTACACCTAGGCTTGGGCTGACATGTGGGAAGAAACATTTGTCAGGCAATGATCATTTCCAACAAGAGAGAACAAACACATCTCTTCTTGACATTCAATAGCATTGCCATCACTGAAACCTTCAGGGTTATCAGTGAACAAACATTGAAGTTAGCCAGCCAGATAAACGCTGTGGCTACAACAGCAGGTCAAAGTTTGGCACTTTTGTGGTCTGCAATTCACATCCCAACTCCCCAAAGCCTGTCCATCTACAAACAACAAGCCACACGAGTGATGGAATACTATCCAAGTGGATGGGTGCAGCTCCAAAAACGCTCAAGTAATTTGACATTATCCAGGTCAAAGTAGTCTGCTTGGCTTCCCATCTACCACCAACGAAAAGTCTTAGCAGTGAGTATGATCTACAAGATGAACTGCAGTAACTCAGCAAGGCTCCTCGGACAGCATCTTCTAAGTTCAGGACCTGTACCACCCAGAAGGACATGAGAGGCAGACGCACGAGTGGTGCAAGTTATTTTACAAAACATCTCACCATCCTGACATGGGAACATATCACTGTTCCTTCATCACTGCTAGTCAAAATCCTGGTACTCCCTCCTTAACAGCATTGTGTTCCCTACACCCATGAACTACCCCAATCAAGAACAAAGGTCACCATCACCTTTTCCAGGGTAATTAGAGATGGTCAATAAATGCTGGCCTGGCCTGTGACACCAATGTCCCACAAATGAATAAACAAAGAGGATGTATCCTTTGGTGGGGAAAGCTAGCATGAAGAGTCATCATTTAAAAATAAAAGGATGACCATTTAAAGAGTGAAGAACTTTTCTCTCAGCATGTTGCGGCTGTACAGGCCATTGGTTAGGCCACTGTTGGAATATTGCGTGCAATTCTGGTCTCCTTCCTTTCAGAAAGATGTTGTGAAACTTGAAAGGGTTCAGAAAAGATTTACAAGGATGTTGCCAGGATTGGGGGATTTGAGCTATAGGGAGAGGCTGAATAGGCTGGGGCTGATTTCCCTGGGGCATCAGAGGCTGAGGGGTGACCTTATAAAGGTTTATAAAGTCATGAGGGGCATGGATAGGATAAATAGGCAAAGTCTTTTCCCTGGGGTAGGGGAGTCCAGAACAAAAGGGCATAGGTTTTTGGTGAGAGGGGAAAGATATAAAAGAAACCTAAGGGGCAACTCTTTCACACAGAGGGTGGTATGTGTATGGAATGAGCTGCCAGAGGAAGTGGTGGAGGCTGGTACAACTGCAACATTTAAAAGGGTATGTGAATAGGAACGGTTTGGAAGAATATGGGTCGGGTGCTGGTAGGTGGGACTAGGTTGGGTTAGGATATCTGGTCGGCATGGACGAGTTAAACTGAAGGGTCTGTTTCTGTGCTGTACATCTCTGTGAACCTATGATTCATGAGTCTTTGGAACTGACCTTTTCAAAAGTCTGTAGAAGCAGAATCTTTGAATATTGTTGAATCAGAAATGGATTGGTTCTGATTTGATTTGACTTGATTTAATTTATTATTGTTCCATGCTCCAAGATACAGTGAAAAGTATCGTTTTATATGCTAACCAGATAAATCATACTTTATATAAGCACATCAGGGTTATAGAACCGAATACAGAATATAGCGTCACAGCAGCAGAGAAGGTGCAGAGAAAGGTCAACTCAATTATTTGAGAGGTTGGTTCATAAGTCTGGTAACAGCAGGGAAGAAGCTGTTCTTGAAACTGTTGTTTCGTGTTTTCAGCCACTCACAGCCCTGGCCAAGGCATTCGCAACACAGTCAGGGTGACTGTAAAGAAGGTGGAGGAGCATATACCGGTCGATTGGACGGTGTTTGTGAAGAAGATTTTGCTGGAGTGCTGCGGGTTTGAAGCAGCGGACGTTTACTGCCTACAGGATTTCCCTGCGGCAGGCTATTTCGACATGACCTTCAGGAGCATGAAGAATTGCGAGCAGCTCCTGAAGGTCTTCAAGGAGAAGGAAGGGGAACCTCTGTTCTCCATCTTGTCGACAGTCCTGTTGTGTGTGCTTCCCGCACAGAGGAGTTGGGTTGTAACAATCCAGGTGTACAACCCTCACGTCCCAGCAGCAGATGTCCAGGTCGAGGGAGAGAGTACCGATGTGGTCGATCCTTTCGGGATCTGGACAGGTCAGAATAACCCTGAGGGTCGATGCCAGTAGGAACATCCTCCACCCACCCTCCAGCTTTGCCATCGGAGGAAGCAGAGGCTACCTGACATACGCAGGGCAGCCGAAAGTGTGCCGAACCTGCGGGAGGTCAGGCCACATGGCGGCGGATTGTAAGGTGACCGTCTGCCGAAACTGCAAGCAGGAAGGCCACCCGACCAAGGAATGTAAGGAGGCCAAGAACTGTAACCTGTGTGGAGAGGCGGGCCACATGTACAAGACCTGCCCAAGAGCTGCCACCTACGCACAGATGGCTGGAGGTGGCAACACGAGCCGTAGATCGACTAAGACCAGCAAGGTACCACAAAACAGCACGGGAACGGTGTCTGGAGGTACCCAGAAGGAAGAGCAGGCTGTAGCGGAGCAGACGGCAGACAGCGGGGAGATGCAGCAGCCGATCCAAGCTCCTTCAAGACAGACGGAGGAAATGGAAGAGGAGGGATCAAAGGAGGCTGAGGATTGGATTACTGTCAAAAGCAGGAAGAGGAAAACTCTCAAGGGCCCCAGAGCCACCCAACGACACCTACGCAACGAGGATACAGGCAGCTCTTCCGACGGTGAGGACGGGCGCAAGGAGGGTCGTCACCAGAGGAAGAGACAGAGCGCCGCGGGGAGAAAGGAGGGCAGCACCACCCAAGCAGGGAAAGACGATCCCTCTGAGGGGATGGGGAGAGGCCTCCCCCCATCAGGTGAGAACCAAGAGGTACCCACCGGCCCACAGCTCCAGGTAACTGGGAGCAGCGGTCCTGTGACAGCCCCGCTGTCAGATGGAGAACTGGACGGTGCGGAGTCTGGGCACAACCCGAAGACACCAAAGCGGGAAATGGCTCCAGCGTGGAGCCGGACAGCTACCTCAGCCCTGGGAAAGTCCAGCAGTTTGCCGTCACCACGGGGATGCACAGAGCTACCCCAGAGGGGCAAGACCAGCCGCAAATGGACACTGTTAACCTCGTAAACTGTTAAAATGGGGTTAAAAATTGCCAGCAACAATGTGCGTAGCATCAAATCGGCTAAGCGATGTGTTTCTATGATGGCCTTCCTGGCCAACGTTAAAGCCGACGTCCTGTTTCTGCAGGAGTGCGGGATACCGCACCTCAGCAGCTACAGGAGATGGTTGGGCTTGTGGGTCCATGGGCCGTCAGTTTGGTCAGGGGACAACGATAGCCGCGCCTCCGGCCTGGGTATCCTGTTGCGAGGAGGCAACTTCACCATCTCTGAGGTTAAGGAGGTGGTGGGCGGGCGCCTCCTCGTCACCGACATCATGTACAGGAATGTTCCCCTGAGACTGATTAATGCGTACGCCCCAGTGGGTAAGAGTGAACGGTTGGCTGTCCTGCAGCAGCTTCCACTGTTGCTGGCTACGTCCAGGCCGGTCATTCTGGCCAGAGACTTCAACTGTATCATTGATGCAGATGGACGATCCGGCGGGGAGGGGGGGTGACAGTAAACTGGACACCACGTCCAGAGCCCTGATGGACACGGTAAAAGATGCCAAGCTGCATGACGTCTTCAGCAATCCTGCAGATGGAGCGCAGCGTAGATACACCTGGTTACGGGCAGACGGGTCTATCCGCTCAAGGATAGATTACCTGTTTGTGTCCCGAACGCTCTCGGTCAGATCCACCGACGTCAAGCCGGTGTTCTTCTCTGACCACTGCATCCTGCTGGCCGACTGTCACCTACAGGACGAGCAGCGGGCGGGTAAGGGAACGTGGAAGCTGAACACAAAGCTGTTGACCTCGGGAAACATTGAGGAGCTCAAGGAGGGACTAGCAGGTTGGAGAACCATGAAGCCCCTCTTTGAGTCCCCAGCGGACTGGTGGGAAACAGTAAAAGGGAACATCAAGAGGTTCTTCATCCTCAAAGGTGTTCAGGAGGCGAGAGAGAGGCGGGGAAAACTGTCCCAGCTCCAAACTCCAGGAAAGTATGCAGAACCTGCTCCTGCGGCAGACGATGGGGGTCGATGTCACGGAGGACCTCAGGGAGGTGAAGGGCCCGCAAGCCTCGCTCTCTGCCTCAGAGGCTTCCAAGATAATCTTCCGGTCCAGGGTCTGCTCAGTGGAGCAGGAGGAGGTGTGCTCACGTTTCTTCTTCCAGAAGGTGCTCAAAGAGAGCTCTGTGCTCAGAAGCCTGAAGGAAGAAGACGGCTCGATAACGTCATCTCAGGCTGATGTCATGAGGATCAGTAAATCCTTCTATGCCAGTCTGTATGACGCGAAGCTGACTGACAGCGCGGCCTCCCAGTCGTTCCTGTCCTCTATCATGGAGGTCTTAGACGACAGAACACGCGAGAGGCTGGACCAGCCGCTATCTCTGGATGAGCTGACCAAGGCCCTTGAGTCCTTCGAAAAGAATAAAACTCCCAGAAGCGATGGCTTACCGGTCGAGCTCTATTCCGCTCTGTGGGACTTGATTGGCGAGGACCTGCTGGAGGTGTATGTCAGTATGTTTCGAGCAGGTACCATGAGTGAATCCAGGAGGAAAGGCATCATCACCCTCATCTACAAACGGAAGGGGGAGAGGGAGGAACTCAAAAATTGGAGACCAATCTCACTGTTGAATGCGGATTACAAAATTCTGTCAAAGGTAATCGCCAACTGAGTCAGGTCTGCTCTGGGGTCGGTGATTCACCCTGACCAAACCTGTGCTGTGCCGGGTAGGAAGATCGCTGAGAGTCTCGCACTCCTCAGGGATAAGATCGCCTATGTGCAGGACAGAGGGTTGGACACCTGCCTGATCAGCCTGGACCAGGAGAAAGCCTTTGACAGGATATCACACAGGTATGTGAGAGATGCTCTCTCCAAAACAGGTACATGAGAGATGTTCTTTCCAAAATGGGTTTTGGGGAGGGAATCTGCAATTGGATCAGACTGCTCTACACCAATATTGTCAGTGCAGTCTCAATCAATGGGTGGGAATCAGATAGCTTCCCAGTCAGATCTGGAGTCAGGCAGGGCTGCCCTCTCTCTCCTGCCTTGTTTGTGTGCTGCATAGAGCCATTTGCCGAGTCCATCAGGAAGGATGTGAGCCTGAGATGGGTGACTATTCTTGGCAGTGGAGGCCTGCAGGTTAAGGCCTCCCTGTACATGGATGACATCGCCGTTTTCTGCTTGGATCCGCTGTCCGTGCACAGACTCGTGTGCATATGTGACTAGTTCGAACAGGCCTCAGGGGCCAAGGTAAACCGAGGCAAGAGCGAGGCCATACTCTTCGGGAACTGGGCCAACCAATCCTCGACCCCCTTCACCGTCAGGACTGACCATCTGAAGGTGCTGGGTATTGGTTTGGGGGGGCTGGGGCACGCGCCAAGTCTTGGGAGGAGCGTATCAGCAAAGTGAGGCAGAAACTGGGCAGATGGAAGCTACGGTCGCTCTCCATCGCGGGAAAAAGCCTGGTCATCAGGTGTGAGGTACTGTCATTGCTATTATACATGGCACAGTTCTGGCCTATTCCCAGAACCTGTGCCGCTGCAGTCACCCGGGCCATCTTCCAGTTTATATGGAGATCAAAGATGGACCGGGTCCGAAGGGACTCGCTGTACAAAGATCTGGGCAACAGGGGAAAAAATATACCCAATGCCACTCTCACCCTGATGGCCACCTTTGTGTGTGGCTGCATCAAGCTGTGCATGAATCCCCGGTACACAAACACCAAGCGTCACTACATACTGAGGTTCTACCTGTCCCTGGTGTTGCGAAGGATGGACCTGGCCTCGCTGCCGCGGAACGCTCCAAGTAGATGGACCGTTCCGTATCACCTGTCCTTCATGGAGAAGTTTATGAAGAAAAACACCTTTGACCACAAGTCCATCAGGAAGTGGTCAGCACGTAGTGTCCTTGAGACCCTTTGGGAAAAGGAGAGGGTGGATCCTATCGAGCGGTTCCCTGAGCAGACTGTCAAAGCCATTTGGCAGGATGCCTCATTGCCAGAACTTTCCAACAAGCACCAAGACATGGCTTGGCTGGTGGCGAGAAGGACTCTGCCTGTGAGATCCTTTATGCACGCCCGGACTCTCAGCCGCACCGCACGCTGCCCTCGAAGCGGCTGCGGGGGGGGAACGAGACTGTCACACACCTCCTTCTGGAATGTGCCTACGCAGAAGAAGTCTGGAGAGGAATGCAGTGGTGTTTGTTGAGGTTCGTCCCGAGCAGCGCCGTGACACGGGACTCCGTGCTCTACGGCCTGTTCCCCGGGACGCACACCGAGACGAACATCAACTGTGCCTGGAGGATCATCAATTCGGTGAAGGATGCTCTCTGGGCGGTCAGAAACCTGTTGATCTTCCAGCTGAAGGAGTTGACCCTGACTGAGTGTTGCAGACTGGCACATTCCAAGGTCCAGGAATATGTGCTGAGGGACGCGCTGAAGCTTGGGGCAGCTGCCGCCAAGGTGCGGTGAGGAAAGACCACCATGTAACATCTGCCTGTCTAAAGAAGAACAGGGGGCCCATGCAGTCATTTGGGCTCTGCTGACGCCTCAGCTAAAAAATGTACTCGTACAGACCTGTAAATAGGAACGATTACTCTGTTTCGGTATGCAAAGAAATGGAATGTTTACATATGTTTAGCATGTCCACTTGTATAGATCACCAACGTATTTTATGAAATAAGTATATTTTTGAAATTAAAAAAAAGTTGTTTCGTGTTTTCAAAGTTTGGTATCTTCTGCCCAATGCAAAAGGGTGGAAGAGATTACAACCAGGGTGGGTGAGGTCTTTGATTATGTTGGCTGCTTTCCCGAGGCACTGGGAAATGTAGGTGGAGTCAAAGGAAGGCAGGCTGTTTTTTCTGATGCTGAAAATGTATTGCTGGTTAAAGCACAGCAGGTTAGGCAGCATCCAAGGAACAGGAAATTTGACGTTTTGGGCCAGAGCCCTTCATCAGGATGGGCTGCATTCACAGCTTTCTGTAATTTCGTGCAGGTTGTGGGCAGAGCAGTTGTCATACCAAGCCATTATGCATCCAATGAGGTTACTTTCTGTGGAGCATTGGTAAAAATTGCTAAGAATCATCGTGGACAGTGGCACTGGTGTACTTTCTTGACTGTAGCATCGATGTGGATGGATCAGGATAGATTGTTGCTGATATCTACTCCAAAGAGCTTGAAGCTCTTGACCACCTCCACCTCAGCACCATTAATTGAGACAGGGGCATGTCCACCCCTCCATTTCCTGAAGTCAATGACCAGCACCTTCATTTTGATGACACTGAGCTTGTTGTCTTTACACCATGCCACATAGTCTCATCATTGTTTGACATCCAATCCACTGCAGTGGTGTCATCCGCAAATCTGTGAGCAATGTAGTGAAAGGTTCTCAGGGCAAAGGAGTGATGTGGATTGGACTTAAAATCAGATCAAGCAAGATCTGATCAAGCAGCATTTAGATTAGATTACTTACAGTGTGGAAACAGGCCCTTCGGCCCAACAAGTCCACACCGACCCGCCGAAGCACAACCCACCCATTCCCCTACATTTACCCTTTACCTAACACTACCGGCAATTTAACATGGCCAATTCACCTGACCTGCATATCAAATGGCAGAAAAGGTTTGCCTGGCCAAATGGTCTACTCCTAATTAAATGTTCATATTATCATATGTGACTATGTTAACCTTAGTAGGGGATGATGGGAGTACACAAGGGTGGTTAACATCTGCAGGAATTTGTGTGATTGACTTAACATTTACTGCAGGTACCCTCAGGATGGTGTCCACATGTGAAAAGGGGTCTTCATCAGCACGTTAATGTTTCTCCTGCAGAGAATCGCTTTCCACATTGTTTTTGAACATATTGCTTTTGATTTGCATACACACAAAGACAACAGGAAATGAAACAAGTTTCCTACCTGCTTGTAAAAGTCAGAGCGAGTGAGGCAGCGAGGTGCGGCATCAGACGAAGGTACTGGGTCTGATGCTCAATGATTTTCACCTCTTCTTTGTCTTTAGGTCCAAATTGCCTCCGGCTAATTTTAAAAACAACGGGGACAGGAGCAAAAGATTAACAAAACATTACAGCAAGCTTGTCCAGTAACTCAATGACTGCTATATATAAATGTCTGTATATAATCACTTAATAAGTTACAGTCAGAACAGAGATCTGGCCGTGTCAAATTTAATTCGCTAAAGTTCCTGTAAAGTATCTTGGGGATATCTTACTATATAAAAAGCGTCACATAAATGTAAGCAGGAGTTGTTGAGAGGATTGGATAATTTCTCTGTCAATCGCAATACTGAGATTAATTTTACGCACACAATTAGTACTGTAACTATTCTCCACTCACTGCACTTTGATGGAGAGATAATCTTGCTGTTATTGGGGCTTTGCAATCATTCCAGTCAAAAGTTCGGAGACTGCTTTTAAAATCATACATTCCTTGAACTCATTGGCCAACAAAAGATCAATATTCAGTCAAGGAAACAATCATATCATTGAACAGAGACCAATAACGTTAGAGAGGAAAAGGAAAACTAAAGATCGTGAGATCATGGATATCTGAATAAAGACTGAAAAGGAAGAAGATCTATCAATTTCTGTAAAAACAAATCAAAAAGTTTATCATGGATGCACTCTTGCATATTCTGTTTTATAATAAGAGTTCCAAACTGTTAGCAACAGAACAGTGACACAGTGATAATTTTGTAAAGCCCATGTAAAGATGGGAAATAGTCTCTTTCCACTAATTCTGAACCAGAAATGGTTTATTTTATTGAGAGCAAGCTTGCTAATTAGCACCAATTAGAGAAATTAATTTGTGTAACATTTTTTAAGCAATTCACCGATCAACATTGATTACCCATTGCTACCATCTTTGAGAAGGAAGTTCTCTGCAGTCCAGTTGGTGTAGATGCACCCACAGTGCTGTTAGGAAAGGAGTTCCAGAATTTTGATCCAGTGACACTGAGGAAATGACATTATATTTCCAGGTCAGGATGGTGCATAGCTTGGAGGGGAACATGCAGGTGGTGATGTTCTCAAGAATTTGCTGTCCTTGTCCTTCCAAATGGAAATGATCATGGGTTTGGAAGATGGCGCCTAGGGAGCCTTGGTGAATTTCTGCAGTGTATCTTGTAGATTGGTATACACTGCTGCTGCCAAGCGTCAATGGTGGAGGGAGTGGATGCTTATGGATGTGGTGTTAAAGCAGGTTACTTAATCCTGGATTGTGTCAAGCTTCTCAAGTATTGTTGGAGCTGCACTCATCCAGGCAAATGGGGAGTATTCCATCACACTGCTGGCTTGTGACTTGTGACTTGAGGGCAGGCTTTGAAGAGTCAAAAAATGGGTTACTTATTTTGAGATTCCTGGCCTTTGACGTGCTCTTGTAGTCACAGTATTTAAGTGGATAGTCCAGTTCAGATTCTCATCAATTGTAACCCCCTGATGTTGGTAGTGGAGAATTATGTGATACTGATGCTGTTGAACATCAAGGGGTGATTGTTAGATTCTCATTCTTGTTGGAGATGGTCATGACCTGACGCTTGTGTAGTGTGAATGCTTCTTGCTATTTGTCTAACTTGCATATTGTCCAAGCCTTGCTGCATTTGGATATGGACTGCTTCAGTTCCTGTGGAATTGTGAATGATGCTGAACATTGCGGGGTGAACCAGTGAACATCCCCACTTTAACCTTATGATGGTGAAAGGTCATTGATGAAGTAGCTGAAAATGATTGGGTCAAGGACACTACCCTGCGGAACTCTGCAGAGATGTCTTGGAGCTGAGATGACTGACCTCTAACAACCACAACCATTCCCTTTTTGCCAGGTTTCCATCGAATTCCCATTGACTTCAGCTTTGCCTGGGCCCCTTGATGCAATGTTGAAAGCAAATGAAAGAACTTGCACCAGCTGCACATTATACATAGTAGCAACTGACACACAAATATTGAAACAACTGACTAGATGTTCTATTTTCTGTTGGTTGAGGGAAGAACATTAGTCAGGATACCAAGACAACAAACTACTCGTGAAAAAGTGCCACAGGGGATTTTACATCCAATTGAGTTAGCATAACAAAGCCATAGTTTAATGCTTCAATTAAAAGATAGTACTTTCAAAATGCATCACTGAGTCAGTACTGTTCTGAAGTAAGTATGTGTTTAGTCCAATGTGAACCTTTAAGGGCACAATCTTTGTTGCTTGACAAGTCAGCCATTAAAGCCATTCATAAAGCCTTTCTCATCACAGAAAACATTTGAAGGACAGTGTAGAAAAGAGAGAGGAGTGGGACCAACTTAGAACTTAGAATGCAGAAGGTACAGTAAAGAATGTGCGAGGTCTCCAAAAGAGTTTGCAGGATGACAAGTGCTCAAGATAGAGGTTCAATTGGAAAAAAAATGTAAAATTTTGGATTAATTCCTCTCCCTCTCCTGTTTTGAAGGTGCAGACAATTGCCGAAGTACTTCCAGTTTTCTTCTGTACAGTATCCCAACCGCTAATTCCTGGCAAACTAAGCACAAATATACTTGAACTTGTCCTCACATTTTAAAGCAGCAGTCACTGAAAAACTAATCAGGATTGGGAACCAGGCCTGATTTTTCCTTTTCTTTCTCGGTGGTATAACTAACTGACCAACCCTGACAGAGGTTCACTAAATGACTGAAGGCAGAGGAAGTAAGTTGGGTTTTCAGAAAACTTATAGCTCAGGTACTCTGTGGACAACTTGCAAAGGTTTCTTCATCAGCAGTTCCTTCACCATTGAGAAGAACTAGGACAGCAAATTCATGTCAGCATCACCTCCAAGTCTCCCTCCAAATTACAATCATTCAGACCTGGACATATGTCAAAAATGGAGAGATGTTGGCAAATTATAAAAGATATTTCAGGGGTAAAAAACTGATTGGTTACTCAGCTAACTAATTCTTTGCCTGTTGCAGAAACGATAGTTATCTCACTCAACAAATAAATGTTGTTGATGTCACTGAATTTTATCTCAGTTTATTTTATTTCTGTGATTTCAAATCAATCTCCCTGCTGAACATAACCTTATCATTTAAAATGTAATAACTGTCAGAGGTTTGAAAGCATTCAAGGAACTGTACCTCAGCATTGTTTTGATCTGTGGGCTTCCATTTCGTGCCGTATAAGACAACATGCATCTTGTTTACAGGTAGTGAAGGTGAATCTTCCAGCTCAACGCCTGCCCTTGTAACATTTCTTACACTTGCACGATTGTGCATTGAGGGTGGACCATATTTTCAAGAACCTTTATGACACAAGGAGCTGGAGTGCATGCTTTGGCTGTGCTGTTAACATTGCGCACGATATGTAATGCTAACATCTCTCAATGTCTGACATCACAAGATAATCTACCATACAGATTTCAAATCAAATGCCCATGCTTTTGCTCGTTATCTAGAGTTTAGGAGTTTGTTTTGCTGCTAATAACATTATCCAACATTGCTGACAAGCAAGTCTAGTTGAAAGTAATGACCGTCAAAGTTTAAGTTAGTGCCAATACAGACTTGCTGCATCATCGCTGCCTTTGGAAAATCATATTCGACATAATTAGTGAAATGTACATGTTAAAGAGTACTTCAGCTTTTTAAAGCTCAGAAACCAGACATACATGAGTCATCACAGGGCTGATACATTTGAAAAAACAATACTGAAGCGATAGTGCTTAGAATTTTTCATAATAGTGGGGGAGAAATTACAGTGAAATGTTATTTTATGAGAGGTTACTCAAAGCAATGAAATAATTATTGCTAGCAGCAGTTCACTATTTGCTCAGTGGACTCGAATGAAATTCTTTTCAGCATTATTTTGTCAATGCCACAATGAAACGGGTTCATTGCCTCATGAGCACCACGACCCAAGAGAGTCAGAGGAGAATAGCAGCATTGTTTACATCTGTCAGCTGACTCCAGTCAAGAGAGTGCCCTATGTTTTGTGAGCAGCAACTAAACAGTACCAGTATGAAGGCAGCAGCAGTATGAGGGACACCTACAGTCACCAATTCACTCCAACAGTCTAATGCACAGACTTGTTTACAGATGCTGCACCGTAGTGATGATATGAAAACAACAAATAGTTACAGGAGACCCAGTTTATGAGCCTTTTCATGATACTTAATCTCCCACAGTACTGCTCTCAATGAATCAAATATTATGGTGCTGCAACAATGTGGAGGGGGATCTCCTAGAATTCAAACATTAAGGAAGAAATAAAATTGCCACACACAAAAAAAAATTAAAATGTCTGGTAGGAACTCTCCAAATATAGCTCCATAAAGATTATTTTGATTGACTCCAGGATATTAAGCATTTCACTTCTGTACAATAGGTGCATAAATGTATATATTATGTAGAAGAATAAGACATGTTCAATACAGTGACAGAGTTCATAAGACAATACAATAAAGGAGCAAAATTAGGGCATTTGGCCCAAGGACTCTGCTCTGCCATTACATAATAAATCCTGACAGTGTAGAAGATGATCATTTGGTCCATCGAGGCTACACCGACCCTCCAAAGAGCATCCCATCCCAGACCCACCTCCTACCCCACCCCTGTAACCCTGCATTTCCCATGACTAAGCCACCTTGCCTGCATATTCCTGGACACTAAGGGAAATTTAGCTTGGCCAATCCACCTAATCTGCAGGATTGGACCGTGTAAGAAACTAATGTAGGGAACAATGGCTCCATGATTAGCATTGCTGTCTCACAGTACCAGGGATCTGGGTTTGATTCCACCCTTGGGCAAATGGCTGAGTGGAGTTTGCACCTTCTCCCTGTGATTGCATAGGTTTCCTCCAGGTGCTCCAGTTTCCACCCGCAGTCTAAAGACGTGCAGGTCAGGTTGATTTGCCTGATTTGCTCATGGTGTCCAGGATGTGTAGGTTGGTTGGGTTAGTAGGATCTTTCTGTGTGGATATTGATTGTCCCAACAATGACAACTGTAATGCAGGAAATCTTTGGTTATGAAGTGCTTTTGGACATCAAAATTTGGAAATTCCAAGAAAATTTAAAGCCGGTAATCATTTTTTTTAAAGGAACTGCATTCTCCCTTTAAACTTTTGTCACTAGGTTCCAATATTGCAAAGCTGGAACGTTGATTTCCCAACATGGATGGAATTTAAGAAACTGGCTAAAATGGAAACATGATTTGAAGTTAAGTGCTAATGATTTGGAGTCAGTCAGCTTAGTTAGTTGGATGGCTGGTTTGCGATACAGAGTGATGCCAGCAGTGTAGATTCCATTGCCACACTGGCTGAGGTTACCATGAAGAAATTGCTTTCTCGACCTTGCCTCTCTCCAGAGGTGTGCTGGCTCTCAGGTTAAATTACCTGCAGTTGTCTATATCTAATGGGAGTACCGACCTTTGGTCCTCTGGGATAATGGCGACTTTAGTTATCATTTTACTCGAGTTAATGTTTCAGTTTCATGACATTCACAGAGGAGATGAGAGGATTGATGATGATGTCACTGCATCAATAATCCAGAGGACCCAAGCTAATGATCTCAAAACATGGGCTCAAATCTTATCATGGCAGCTGGTGAAATTTAAATTCAATTAATAAATTTGGAGTCAGTCTCAGAAAATAAACTAACTAGCTCATGACAACTATCATTGATTTTTATAAAAGCCCACCTGGTTCATGAGTGCCCTCTAGAATCATGGTGTCAGGGCTAACATATTAACATAGATAAAGGATTGGTTAGCTAACAGGAATCAGGGACTTTTCTTTCAGATTGGCAAGTTGCAACTAATGGTGCGTCACAGGGATTGGTGCTGCAACCTCAATTATACATAATCTACGTCAATGACTTGGATGAAATGACCAAATGTAAGTTAGCTAAATTTATTGATTACACCAAGATGGTTAAGAAATTTAATTGCAAGAAGAAGTGGAGAGAGTCTGCAAAGGGATATAGATTTGGCAAAGGTGTGGGCAAAATTGGAGGAATATGTAGGAAAATGTGAGCTTGTCCGTCTTGGTGGAAGAATAGAATAAGAAGTACAATTTACTCAAAGATTACACAGCCAGCTTGGTGTCCTGGTGCATTAGCCACAAGTTAGTCTGCAGACCCAGCAAGTGAACAGGACGATACATGAATATAGATAGTTAGTGCAAGGGGAATGCAATATAAATAAAGGAAGATTTTCTGTCACCATAAATGCCCTTGGTGAGATTACATCTGGAGTTCTGGGATAGTTTTGGTCTCATTATTTGAAAATTTATTGCAACTCATTCCAATAAAGAAAGGTTGAACAGATTAGACCCATATTCAGCGGTGTTTTTTTATAAGAATATGAGGTAATCTTATTGAAATATACAAGATCCTGAGTGGATTGACAGGATGGATTCTGGAGAAGAGACTAGACCTAGGGGAACTTGTTTAACAATGAGAGGTCTCATATTTAAAATGGAGACGAGAAGGATTTTTTCACTCAGAGAACTAATAAATTGTGAGACTCTGTTCCTCAGGAAACAGGGGAGGCTGGAACATTTGATTTACTTAAGGATGTTAGATGGATTTTTGATAGCAAGGGAGATAAAGTTTATGGAAGGCACACAGAAAAGTGGTGTTGGGATCATTACCAGGTCAGTGGTGATCTTATTGATTAGGTAGGTAAAAACAATGATTGCAGATGCTGGAAGCCAGATTCTGGATCAGTGGTGCTGGAAGAGCACAGCACTTCAGGCAGCATCTAAGGAGCAGCGGAATCGACGTTTCAGGCAAAAGCCCTTCATCAGGAATAAAGCCAGTGAGCCTGAAGCGTGGAGAGATAAGCTAGAGAAGAGTAGGGGTGGGGAGAAAGTAGCATAGAGTACAATAGGTGAGTGGGGGAGGGGATGAAGGTGATAGGTCAGGGAGGAGAGGGTGGAGTGGATAGGTGGAAAAGGAGATAGGCAGGTAGGACAAGTCCAAACAAGTCATGGGGACAGTGCTGAGCTGGAAGTTTGGAACTAGGGTGAGGTGGGGGAAGGGGAAATGAGGAAACTGTTGAAGTCCACATTGATGCCCTGGGGTTGAAGTGTTCCGAGGCAGAAGATGAGGTGTTCTTCCTCCAGGCTTCTGGTGGTGAGGGAGCAGTGGTGAAGGAGGCCCAGAACCTCCATGTCCTCGGCAGAGTGGGAGGAGGAGTTGAAATGTTGGGCCACGGGGCGGTGTGATTGATTGGTGCGGGTGTCCCGGAGATGTTCCCTAAAGCGCTCTGCCAGGAGGCGTCCAGTCTCCTCAATGTAGAGGAGACCGCATCGGGAGCAACAGATACAATAAGTGATATTAGTGGATGTGCAGGTAAAACTTTGATGGATGTGGAAGGCTCCTTTAGGGCCTTGGATGGAGGTGTGGACGCAAGTTTTACAGTTCCTGCGGTGGCAGGGGAAAGTGCCAGGATGGGAGGGTGGGTTGTAGGGGGGGCGTGGACCTGACCAGGTAGTCACGGAGGGAATGGTCTTTGCGGAAGGCGGAAAGGGGTGGGGAGGGAAATATATCCCTGGAGGTGGGGTCTTTTTGAAGGTAGCAAATGTCGGCAGATGATTTGGTTTATGTGAATGTTTGTAGGGTGGAAGGTGAGCACCAGGGGCGTTCTGTCCTTGTTAGGGTTGGAGGGTTGAGGTCTGAGGGCGGAGGTGCGGGATGTGGGCGAGATGTGTTGGAGGGCATCTTGAACCACATGGGAAGGGAAATTGCGGTCTCTAAAGAAGGAGGCCATCTGGTGTGTTCTATGATGGAACTGGTCCTCCTGGGAGCAGATACAGCGGACACGGAGGAATTGGGAATACGGGATGGCATTTTTGCAGGAGGTAGAGTGGGAAGAGGTGTAATCCAGATAGCTGTGGGAGTCGGTGGGTTTGTAAAAAATGTCAGTGTCAAGTCGGTCATCATTAATGGAGATGGAGAGGTCCAGGAAGGGGAGGGAGGTGTCAGACATGGTCCAGGTAAATTTAAGGTCAGGGTGGAATGTGTTGGTGAAGTTGATGAATTGCTCAACCTCCTCGCGGGAGCATGAGGTGGCACCAATGCAGTCATCAATGTAGCGGAGGAAGAGGTGGGGAGTGGTGCTGGTGTAAATACGGAAGATCAACTGTTCTACGTAGCCAATAAAGAGACAGGCATAGCTGGGGCCCATATGTGTGCCCATGGCTACCCCTTTGGTCTGGAGGAAGTGGGAGGATTCAAAGGAGAAACTGTTAAGGGTGAGGACCAGTTCAGTCAAACGAATGAGAGTGTCGGTGGATGGGTACTGTTGGGGACTTCTGGAGAGGAAAAAACGGAGGGCTTGGAGGCCCTGGTCATGGTGCATGGAGGTGGAGAGGGATTGAATATCCATGGTGAAGATGAGGCTTGGGGGCCGGGGAAACGGAAGTCTTGGAAGAGGTGGAGGGCGTGGGTGGTGTCTCGAACGTATGTGGGGAGTTCCTGGACTAGGGGGGATAGGACAGTATCGAAGTAGGTAAAGATGAGTTCAGTGGGGCAGGAGCCTGCTGAGACAATGGGTCGGCCAGGGTGATCTTATTGACTGGTGGAGCATGTTCAAAGAGCCAAATGGCTTACTCGTACCCTTATGCCCCTATTTAGGGAAGGAAATCTAAAATCTGGCTCCATTTGCAATATGGTTGACTCTTGACTGCCCTCTGAAATGGCCCAGTAAGCAACTCTAATGGGCCCGTACCACATGCTGGCCTTTCCAGTGATGCCACATTCTGGAAGAAAATAAAAGTTTTCATCAGAACTTGAGCATTCGGGAAAGTTTGGAGAGTGTGGGGACTTGAATTAGGAATGATGTAAAGGGACAGAAATATTAAATATCAAAACAACAATGTCGAAAAGCAACAGGAAATGGCAATGGAAGTGCAAAAAAACAGACAGGCCTCAAGGTTTATATGGACATGGGCAAGAGCAGGCAGATGGGACTATTTAGCTTGGGATTATGTGTGGCATGGGCTGGTTGAACTTAGATTAGATTAGATTAGACTTACAGTGTGGAAACAGGCCCTTCGGCCCAACAAGTCCACACCGACGCGCAACCCTCCCATACCCCTACATTTACCCCTACCTAACAGTACAGGCAATTTAGCATGGCCAATTCACCTGACCCGCACATCTTTGGACTGTGGGAGGAAACCGGAGCACCCGGAGGAAACCCACGCAGACACGGGGAGAACGTGCAAACTCCACACAGTCAGTCGCCTGAGTCAGGAATTGAACCCGGGTCTCTGGCGCTGTGAGGCAGCAGTGCTAACCACTGTGCCGAACTGAAGGGTTTGTTTCCATGCTGTCTGACTCCTTGACTCTACGACATATAATTGCAATTAGTGCAGTCATTATCAAAAGCTACCATGTAACAAAAATAGGAGATGACACAATCTGAATTTGTTTAACTGAAAACTGAACTCAATAGGGGTTCAGTCCAATGACATAACCACCTGACTTAGAGTCATAGAGTCATAGAGATGTACAGCATGGAAACAGACCTTTCAGTCTAGCTCGTCCATACCGACCAGATATCCCAACCCAATCTAGTCCCACTTGCCTGCACCCGGCCTATATCCCTCCAAACCCTTGCTATTCATATACCCATCCAGATGCCTTTTAAATTGTACCAGCCTCCACCACATCCTCTGGCAGTTCATTCCATACATGTACCATCTTCTGCATGGAAAAGTTGCCCCTTATGTCTGTTTTATATCTTTCCCCCCTCACCCTAAACCTATGCTCTCTAGTTCGGACTCCCCCACCCCAGAGAAGAGACTTTGTCTATTTATCCTAATCATGCTGCTCATGATTTTATAAACTTCTATAAGGTCACCCCTCAGCCTGCAACACTCCAGGGAAAACAGCCCTAGCCTGTTTGACTTGATTTGACTTATTGTAGTCACACGTACCTAAGTACAGTGAAAAACTTTATTTGCGAGCAGTACAGGCAAATCATAGTAGCAAGCACTGCCCTCCAAAAATCAATATTGGCAGCACTGGATCAAGGAATATATAAGGTAAAAACAATGACTGCAGATGCTGGAAACCAGATTCTGGATTAGTGGTACTGGAAGAGCACAGCAGTTCAAATTTTGCTGCTCCTTGGATGCTGCCTGAACTGCTGTGCTCTTCCAGCACCACTAATCCAGAATCAAGGAATATATAGTCTACTGGTTTGCCAAAAGGAACTGTATTGGATGGAGTTTCTTAATTGCAACTGACACCACTGACAGTTAAGTTGTTCTGGAACATACAGAAGTGAAGCATTGAAGAGAGACTACAATCAGGGCTATAGGTTTTCCAAAATTCCCTCATGTGACCTTTCCTAGTTTCATGCTGTTAACCCAGATGCTTGGAAAAGAGTAAATGAAAGCTCTCAAGATCCCCACCGACGCAAATACGTCTTGCACAAATACAGGATGTCCTAAAGTATTTCGCAGCCAATTAATTTCAAAACATAGTGTTCTTTTTAATGAAAATGTCCTGATCAGTTTTCACACAACAATTGACAAGTAACATTGCGATAAATGATTGGCTAATCTACTTTTGATAGTATTAACTGAGGACTGAGGTAATTTCCCTGCCTCTGTTTTGGCTGGGAATTTTTCACCTGGCCTTGGATACAGACTTCGGTTTAAAACTCAATTAATAGAATTAGTTGATGAAGCACTCCCAGAGTAGTGCACTGAACCATCAGCCCAGATTGTGTGTTTGAATCAATTGCATTCGGGGGCAAGCGTGCCACTAACCAAGCTGATATATCACATCAAATGGATCATTTAGCGCATATTACTACTCATCCTGATGGTGCACTTTTGCAGCGAGCTGTAAAATCAAACAAAACTACAATATGTTCCAAAGTTGCTCAAAGAATATCATTACTCCTGCAATGCTGTATCTGTCCCTATTTCACTTTATGATCCTCACACCCGAATTGAGCAGGAAATTATTTTGCAGAAACTATACAATAGGAAACACAAATGTATTCTGAAAGCTACAAAGAATATTTAGCTGTCAAAAGGAAGTAAACATTCAATTTTAAATGGCAACTGATTGTGACAGAAGATAACTTCACAGCAAGCATACTCAGGGTAAGAATGTGTTCAACAGCCGACACTGCACCGTGGTAGCTGATGTCAGCTGTAGTAGTCAGTGTGTTATAACTGGATGCAATAGCAACAACATGTATTTATGCAGCAATTAACAATGCAACAAAAGTTAACTTGTGCCACTTAAGCCTTGAAGTATAGAAGTGCATTAAATCTGGCGAGAGAAGGCAGAGGGAGAAAAAGAAATGAAGACTCAGATTTCTAACTTTGAAAGCTCTCTGGGCAAAAGTAAAACCACCTATGGATTTAGATATACTTTTCTCTTTGTTCCCATTGTCAATTGTTGTTTCTTGAGCAGATGGTAATGAAGTCACCATTATCCACTCGTGTGTCTCTATTGAATATTCATTTTTGTTTTTTTAACTAGAAGTTTTATAAATTCACTTCACGCCAGTTGGAGTGTCTATCTGTTTTGAAATTCTCTTTGCCTTTTCAGCATTTTTTTGAGAACATTGTTCAAACAGGGACTGTAAAGATGTAAGAGCAGAATTAGGTTACTTGGCCCATCGAGTCATGGCTGATATATTTCTCAATCCCATTCTCCTGCCTTCTCCCTGTAACCATTGATCTCCTTAGCAATCAAGAACCAGAGGAGAAATGCATTCCCTTCTACATTTCCATGTGTGCAATTTTACTTGTTTTTATGAATGAGGACGGTAAAAACTGTTCACTGTGGTGCGTTTTGTGAAAGGTGACACATGTTCAGGCTCAAGAGGAAAGGTGAAGTGCTGGCATTGAGTTGACAACTCCTAATGGTGGGCAAAAGTGAGGACTAGATGCTGGAAACCAGCTACCTTCTCCCCAGCCCCACCTCTCCCCCCATTTATCTCTCCACCCTGGAGGCTTCCTGCCTCTATTCTTGATGAAGGGCTTTTGACTAAAATGTCGATTTTCCTGCTCCTCGGATGCTGCTTGACCTGCTGTGCTTTTCCAGCACCACTCTGATCTATTCAATTGACTCTTGAATCAAGAAAAGCTGATGCCAGCAAATTTTGGATATGGTTCAGTATTTTTAGAAACAATTTAGGGAAATTTGATTTTTTTTTAGATTTTGGAGCTCGAATGGTTTTGAATTTCCAGTCATGGAAACAACTTTGACCTAAGTACTAGAATATAATTTTTGAATAAAGTTAAGTTGATTGTGGCCTGCTCCAATAAGCAAAATAATGAATGGTCTGCTGACTAGCTTGAGAAGTTAGTCTATAATAATTCTGCACCAGATGCAAATTGTTGATCATTCAACAAAGAATCTCAATTTAAAGCCCCCATTTTGAAACACAATGTCAGAGTCACGTTGCTTCTTATTATTGTCGTATCAACTATTCCATGAGTGCGAACATTGAAAGTATGGTCTTGTGCCTAAGTGGAAAAGTGAATTTGAGGTACACTAATGCCTTAGATGGCGTTGACAGCGGTGAATATAGAGTGCAATATGGGTGGGAAGGGTAGATGGGGAGGTTGGAATATATAACAATGCAGTACATTTTCTATATTTTCATGAAATGGGCGTAAGGTGCAGGACAGTTAGAAATGTTCAAGAATGAAATCAGAACTTTATTTATATGTGAATCTTAATGGTGAGTATTTGCAGAGCAACCACATTATGGCCAAAGCAGTGGTCAACAGACATATGCAAACATAAATCTTCAAGCAGAAGGTCCATTCACAAATATCACTTCGTTAGGTTCTTTCATTAATTAAATTGTGTTCATTCAGCCTGGGATGAACCACCTCCATGAACTACATTTTGATATATGCTTCATGTAAACAAAATATAATTCTGATTTGGGGGTGCTGGTGTAGGACTGATTTGGACAAAGTTAAAAGTCTTACAACACCAGGTTATAGTTCAACAGGTTTATTTGGAAGCACTAGCTTTCGAAGCGATGCTTCTTCATCAGGTAGTTAAGGAGCAGAATCATAAGACACAGACTCTACAGCAACAGGATTGCAGTGTCATGGAATGTAATATTAAACAAACTTAGCTTAAGTCTTTCATCTTTTAGAATGATCATTTTAGTTTCAGTTCCTTCATATGTAAACCCCAGAACATTTTTAAAAGTTACATTCTCAAGATAGCTTTTAACAATAAATATCTTTTCAACTCAGATAATTCAATATAATTCTGACAGGATGTTTGACTGCAACTAAATTAGGCCTTGGTGAGACTACACCTGCATGCAGTTTTAGTCTCCTTACCTGAGGAAATATGTTCTTGCTACAGAGGGAGTGCAGTGAAGGTTTACCAGAATGATTTCTTGATGGCAGGATTGACAGTCGAGGAGACATTGAATCAGTTAGGATTATATAGACTGGAGTTCAGAGTATAAGGGGGACCTCATAGAAACTAACATGTTTAGACAAGGTAGGTACAGGAATGATGAGGATAGTTGTGGTGCTGTTGGAATTGGCTACCACAGAAAGGAGTCAAGGCCAAAACATTGCATGATTTAAAGAAGAACTTGGACACAGCAGTTGGGGCTAAGGAATCAAAGTATATGGAGGAAAAGCTGGAACGGGTATTGCATTGGATGATGAGCCCTAATAATAAATAATGGCAAAACAGGCTTGAAGGGCTGAATGGCCTATTCCTGTTGGGGTTTTAGCTATTGCCTCATCCAAAGTAAGCTATCTCGCGCGGTGGCTCAGTGGTTAGCACTGCTACCTCACAGTACAAGGGTTCCAGGTTCAATGCCAGCCTCGGGTGACTGTCTGGGTCGAGCTTGCACTTCTCCCTGTGTCTGCGTGGGTTTCCTCCGGGTGCTCCGGTTTCCTCCCACAGTCCAAAAGATGTACAGGCCAGGTGAATTGGCCATGCTAAATTGCCCATAGTGTTAGGTATGTTAGCCAGCAGGAAATGGGTCTGGGTGGGTTACTCTTCGGAGGGTCAGTGTGGACTGGTTGGGGCCAAAGGGCCTGTTTCCACACTGTAGGGAATCTAATCTAATCTTGAACAGTTCTACAATGGATTTTGTTTTCAACTCACTGTAATGGCTCTAAGACAGGAGTAGGCTATTTAGTCCCTGATCCTGCTTCACCATTCAATTAAACTATGGCTCATATGGACCTTAACTCCAATATATTTCCAGGTCAGGATGGCGAGAGGCATGGAGGGGAACTTGCAGGAGGTGGTGTTCCCATGTATCTGCTCCCCTTGTCCTTCTAGATGGAAATGATCATGGGTTTGGAAGGTGCCATCAAAGAATTGTTGGTGAATGTTTGCAGTGCATCTTAGACATCATACACACATGATGCTGAGCATCAGTGATGGAGGGAGTGGACATTTGGGGATGTGGTGCCAATCAAGTGGGCTGCTTTGACCTGGATGGTGTCAAGCTTCATGAGTGTTGCTGGAGCTGCACCTATCTAGGCAGGTGGAGAGTATTCCATCACATTCCTGACTTGTGCCGTGTTGGTACTGGACAGGTTTTAGGGAGTGAGGAGCTGAGTTACTCGCTGCGGTATTTCTAGGCTCTGGTTGCCAGTGTATGTATATACTGAGTCCATTTAAGTTTCTGGTCAACCCATTTACGTTTCTGGTAACCCCCCCCCCAGAATTTTGATAATGGTGCTTCAGTGATGGTAATGCAATTCAATTCATAGGGTGGTATTTAAATTGTCTCTTTGCGGAGATGGTCACTGTCTGGTAATTGTGTGGTTGCAAATGTTACTTGCCATTCCTCAACCCATTGTTTGCAAATCACAGCATATTGATCGTGAAAGTCAGGAATGAGAGATACTCAATTGACATGAACATTTGATGACAGAAAGAAATAGAGAAGGTAATATGTGTGAGGGGTTGGAACCATTTGTAGCACAGAGTCAAGATTAGAGTGGCGCAGGAAAAGCACAGCACATCAGGCAGCATCCGAGGAGCAGGGAAAATGACATTTCTCACACACACACACACACACACACACACACACACCTCCGAACTGCCCATTTGTGTCAAATAAGATACAATGGTCCTCCAAATTCACATTTATATTTTACTGCTCACAAACTTTGCCTTATCCTGTTTGAAGAAAAAAATAAACACATCTATCTAGCACCTTTCACTTTGACATGATACTTTGGAGCCAACTAGTTACTTTTCAAGTATAGACACTGTTGTTCTATAAACAAATGAGACATGTGGTTAAAGCTTGTGTCGTTGTTAAGAAATGAGGGTTGATTGGGAGATGCTACAGGTAGGAGAACTATCAAAAGTAAGAAACATTTTCTTTAAATGAATGGACGAAGAAGGAATAAAATATTTACATCTGCAAACTGGTGGAAAATAACAGCAATATGTTGTAACTAGTACACCAACAGACCAAATAGGCTGGTACAAAGCAGCAGCAAAACCCTTTGTTCTTTTACCTTTGCTGTATAGTGGCACATTGGAAGAGTTTTGTTTTTTTCTTAAAGCTTCCAGCAAACTGAAAACTAAAGTTCAAATAAAGTCTGATCTTTTGTTTTTTTCATAACAACTTAATTTTCTTAGAGTAATTGATATGTCACAGTTTCATTTCAAGATTTTCTAAGAAGAAAGTTGCAATGAATCACTTCTAAAAAATTTCAAAATAATCTTACATGTTTTTTTCAGCAGGTTGCATTATGCCTAATGATGTTAACCACATGACTGAGCAAACTGGGTTTTGTTAACGTAGTCATTTTATTCCAAACACACAGACGCACATAGATGAGGTCTGGGTCCCCTCAAGGCAAAGTACAGACCATCAATTTCCTCTGTCTGTACTTGGTAACCTTCTTCTGTGGCCTGCTCTGTCACCACTCCTGCCCCCAGATACCAGCAACTTCCTTCATTTCAACTCCGTGTTTATATCAAAAACAGTCTAATCTTAACAATGCTACACGGTGCACCACATTTTCTGGTGGAATGGTGCCAAGTATGCTATTATAATCTTTTAGTGCACTTTTCTGCAACAGTATGTCAAATTGGATTCCAAACCTCAGTATCCCAGATTAAAATGGCACTTTCCAACACCATTCATAAATTGTGCCACTTCTTACAACAGGACGAATCCCTTATTCAGCATGTTTGGTCACACCAAACAACATAGTGACTCAGATAACTGCTGTGGCAAACAGGCAGACAATGTATTGTCTCAGTCAGGCCAACACAATGTTGGACTGAAATGCGCAATTCAAAAAGGGCGATGAAAGCTGATTCAATGGGAATTTTCAAATGGGAATGTGTAAATCCCGGCAAGATAAAGTTCTTTAGGGCTCTGGGGAAATAGCAGTTTGGCAATGAATGGGACAGCTGTTTCAAAGAGGCACGAAGTGGCAGATAACTACCTCCTATGTTGTATAATTCTATGGAATTCCAGCATATGAGAAAAGGACCTGGTGCATCTTGGAATCTATTCCCCCCTTTATTCAACAGAAAATTAATTTAATCATTCAATGTAAATGAATTATAAATAAAACACACAGCTATAATTTAGGAAGTAAATGCATAATTTGGTCTGCTGTTGTGCAGAATTTATATAGTCCCTTTGAAACAGAAAACCTTCCCAATGCGCTAGTACAGAGGATGATACGTTCAACCTGTAGTCTGACAAGATGTAATCAAGCCATTTGATTGTATCCCTCAGTGCCCAACTTCCTCACCTTCTCTGTGCATTCTTGGGTGGGTCTGTGGGGCACTGGGGCGGGGGCACTTTTACGAAGTAATTCACAGCTGCATTTTGAATCTTTCAACTTCCTACCCTTTGGCCTCCCATTCAGTTGCCAGTTTGCTCAACAACTCCCCGTTCTCCAATCTGATGCCTTTCTGCCCAGCAAAGACATAAAAACAAATGGCTGAAAAATTGAAAAACACTACAGCAAACAGAAAATACTGGAAATAGCTGGTCAGCCAGCATGAAGGGAGAGAGGAAAATAGTGGAAGAGAGAACTGCTGAGAAAGATCATGGAAATGTTAATTTTGTCTTTCTACCCACAGATGCTGTCCAACCTGCCAGGTATTTCCAGCTATTTTGTTTTTTTTGTTAATGCTGTAAATCTGGTGCCCTGATTTGTTCACCTAGCATGGTCTGATCTCTCAATGTTCGGAAGGCACAGTCATCCATATCCGCTGCTACATGGCAAGATGAATGATCAATTATAACAAATTAGACCACATTAAGTACTGTCAGGTCGCACTCTGCTCTGTGAATACTACTCACACAGAAATTCACCATTTTCAGTATCAATGGTTGAGCATCCACAACCCTCTTAAGTGAGAAGTGGCGCAAGGAATTCCTCTGGGTCACTGTCTCAACCTGTGCTTCAGTTAACATTACCTGCTAGTAAAGCAATCATTTAATTTGCTACTACCTGTACACTTGTGTGTATGCAAAATGTGCCCCCCTATCAGCCGACAGACGAATGCTTTGGCGTGAAGAGGGAGAAATTAGGTAGGACTCGGTCGGCGCAACATCGAGGGCCGAAGGGCCTGTACTGCGCTGTATCCTTCTATGTTCTATGTTCTATGTAAATCACAGCTAAGCAAGATCCCTGCAGTGTGGAAGCAGGCCATTCAGCCTCTGAACAGCATCCCACTCAGACCCACCCTCTGACTCTATCCTTGCAACTCTGCATTTCCCTTGGCAAAACCACCTAGCCTGCACATCCCTGGACACTATGGGCTATTTAGATTAGATTACTTACAGTGTGGAAACAGGCCCTTCGGCCCAACAAGTCCACACTGACCCGCCGAAGCGCAACCCACCCAGACCCATTCCCCTACACCTAACACTACGGGCAATTTAGCCAGACCAATTCTCCTGACCTGCACATTTTTGGATTGTGGGAGGAAACCGGAGCACCTGGAGGAAACCCACGCAGACACGGGGAGAATGTGCAAACTCCACACAAAGAGTCACCTGAGGCGGGGATTGAACCCAGGTCTCTGGTGCTGTGAGGCAGCAGTGCTAACCACTATGCCACCGTGCCACCCTCTTGGCCAATCCACCTAATCTGCACATCTTTGGACTGTGGGATGAAACCAGAGGACCTGGAGAGCCCCTCTCCTCATTCCTGATGAAGGGCTCTGGCCCGAAACGTCAAATTTCCTGTTCCTTGGATGCTGCCTAACCTGCTGTGCTTTAACCAGCAACACATTTTCAGACCTGGAGGAAACCCAGGCAGACACGGGGACAATGTGTAAACTTCACAGACAAACGCGTGAGGATGGAATCAAATCCGGGTCCCTGCCACTGCGAGGCAGCAGTGCTAATGGCTGGGCCACCGTGCGGCCCTAAATGCTGGCTAACATAAGGATGTTGTCCTCACGTGCTCACCTACGTGCAAATATTTTTAACTAGAGGGCACAAAGCCCCTTTCTACTATGGAAACACTCAGATCAGTTTTACTGGCCTGTCACTCTGACTGGAATGACTAATTCATCTGAGACCAAAGACCAAATCAGGGCCTACTCTGTTCAGTAATATGTTCAGAAGGATGTTCAGTTAATTTTGTGCATTTAATGTTAGTCTTACAATTATCTTTGACAAACAGAGTTGGAAACAAACCAAAATTTTTACCGAACAAATTAGGAATTAAGAAAAATCCTTTCATGTTAACACAACTCAAAACATTTCTCACACGGTTAATTGCTTAGAGGTACAGCGAGCAACTGGATAGTTATTCACACTTAGCAAGATTCAATAAATAGCACTCAGATGAATTTATTTTCAGTGGTAACAAAAACAGAAATTGTTAGAAAACCTCAACAGGTCTGTCAGCATCTGTGGAGAGAAATCAGAGTTAACATTTCAGGTCCAGTGACTCCCCCTCAGAATTGATGGTGACTGGGAAAAAGTTTTTTTTTATGCAGGGTGTGGACAGGGGGTAAGGAGTAAAGGATAGGTGGAGGGAGAGCCCAAAGAGAGGGAAAAACAATTGGACAGACAAGGTAGTGAATAACAGTTAGTCCAGGAGCATGAGGCGCTGCTATTGATGGCGAACAATGTGTGTAATAGCAGACCATCTGATAACAAGGCATGGTGTATAGGGGAAGGGGACAGTGTGTGCTCAAGCCCCAGAATTGATGAACTCAATTTTGAGTCCAGACGTCCATAGGGCTCCCAAGCAGAAAATGAGATGCTGTTTTTCCAGCTTGTGCTGACCTTCGCTGGAGCACTACAGCAAGCCCGAGACAGAGATGTTGGCCAGGGAACACAAGGATGTATTGAAATGGCAGGCAACAAAACTCAGGGTCTTTTCTGTGATCAGAACGTAGGTGTGCTGTGAAGCAGTCATCCAGTCTAAGTGTCATTTCCCCAAAGTGGAGGAGACCACATTGTGAGCAGCAAATGCAGCCGACTAGATTGAGTGAAGTGCGGGTAACGGGTTGTTTCATGTGGGAAGGTGCGTTTGGGCCCTTCGACACTGAGGTGGGAGGAAATAAATGGACAAGGGTTACACCTTCTGTGGTTGCAGGGGAAGGCACCACAGAGCTATGGGAGGAGTGTAGAGAGTGATGGAGGAGTGGACCAGGGTGTCCTGGACAGAACAGTCCTTGCTGAAGACTGATAAGGGAGGGGAGGGGAATAGAATATGTGTTTGGTGGTGGCATGTCATTTTACTTGCATTTCACTCAACCTAGTCTACTGCATTCGCTGCTCACAATGTGGTCTCCTCTACATTGGGGAAACGAAGCATTGAGTGGGTGAATGCTTTACAGAACACTTACATTCTCTCAGCAAAAGAAGACCCTGAGCTTCCAGTTATAGAGTCAGAGAGTCACAGAGATGTACAGCATGGAAACAGACCCTCAGGTCCAACCCGTCCATGCTGACCAGATATCCCAACCGAATCTAGTGCTACCTGCCAGCATCCGGCCCACATCCCTTCAAACCCTTCCTATTCATAAACCCATTCAAATGCCTCTTAAATGTTGCAATTGTATCAGCCTCCACCACACCCTCTGGCAGCTCATTCCATACATGTACCACCCTCTGCGTGAAAAAGTTGCCCCGTACATCTCTTTTACAACTTTCCCCTCTCACCCTAAACCTATGTCCTCTAGTTCTGGACTCCCCATCCCCAGGGAAAAGACTTTGCCTATTTACCCTATCCATGCCCCTCATAATTTTGTAAACCTTACAAGGTCACCCCTCAGCCTCCGCGCTCCAGGGAAAATATCCCCAGCCTGTTCAACTTCTCCCTTTAGCTCAAATCCTCCATACTTGTAAATCTTTCTGAACCATTTCACGTTTCACAACATCTTTCCGATAGGAAGGAAACTAGAATTGCACGCAATATTCCAACAGTGGCCTAACCAATATCCTTTACAGCCGCAACATGACCTTCCAACTCCTGTACTCAGTACTCTGACCAATAAAGGAAAGCATACCAAACGCCTTCTTCACTATCCTATCTACCTGCGACTCCACTTTCAAGGATCTATGAACATGCACTCCAAGGTCTCTTTGTTCAGCAACACTCCTGCTAAGATTTGCTTTCCCAAAATGCAGCATCTTGCACTTATCTGAATTAAACTCCATCTGTCACTTCTCAGCCCATTGGCCCATCTGGTCAAGATCTTGTTGTAAGCTGAGGTAACCTTCTTCGCTGTCCAATACACCTCCAATTTTTGTGTCATCTGCAAATTTACTAACTGTACCTCTTATGCTCGCATCCAAATCATTTATGTAAATGACAAAATGTAGAGGGCCCAGCACCGATCCTCGTGGCACTCCACTGGTCAAAGGCCTCCAGTCTGAAAAACAACCCTCCACTACCACCGTCTGTCTTCTACATTTCAGCCAGTTCTGTATCTAAATGGCTAGTTGTCTCTGTATTCCATGACATCTAACCTTGCTAATCAGTCTCCCATGGGGAACCTTGTCGAAAGCCTTACGGAAGTCCATATAGATCACATCTACTGCTCTGCCCTCATCAATCTTCTTTGTTACTTCTTCAAAAAACTCAATCAAGTTTGTGAGACATGATTTCCCACACACAAAGCCATGTTGACTACCCCTAATAGTCCTTGTCTTTCCAAATACATGTACATCCTGTCCCTCAGGATTCCCTTCAACAACTTGCCCACCACCGAGGTCGGGCTCACCGGTCTATAGTTCCCTGGCTTGTCTTTACCACCCTTCTTAAACAGTGGCACCACGTTTGCCAACCTCCCGTCTTCCGGCACCTCACCTGTGACTAGCGATGATACAAATATCTCAGCAAGAGGCCCAGCAATCACTTCTCTAGCTTCCCACAGAGTTCTCGGGTACAGCTGATCAGGTCCTGGGGATTTTTCCATCTTTACTTGTTTCAGGACATCCAGCACTTCCTCCTCTGTAATCTGGACATTTTGCAAGATGTCATCATCTACTTCCCTGCAGTCTATATTTTTCATATCTTTTTCCACGTAAATACTGATGCAAAATATTCATTTAGTATCTCCCCCATTTTCTGTGGCTCCACACAAAGGCCACCTTGCTGATCTTTGAGGGGCCCTATTCTCTCCCTAGTTACCCTTTTGTCCTTAATATATTTGTAAAAACCCTTTGGATTCTCCTTAACTCTATTTGCCAAAGCTATCTCATGTCCCCGTTTTGCCCTCCTGATTTCCCTCTTGAGTATAATCCTATTTTCTCTACACTCTTCTAAGGATTCACTTGATCTATCCTGTCTATACCTGACATATGCTTCCTTCTTTTTCTTAACCAAACCCCCAATTTCTTTAGTCATCCAGCATTCCCTATACCTCCCAGCCTTCCCTTTCACCCTGACAGGAATATACTTTCTCTGGATTCTCGTTATCTCATTTCTGAAGGCTTCCCATTTTCCAGCCGTCCCATTACCTGCGAATATCTGCCTCCAATCAGCTTTCGAAAGTTCTTGCCTAATACCGTCAAAATTGGCCTTTCTCCAATTTAGAACTTCTACTTTTAGAACTGGTCTATCCTTTTCCATCACTATTTTAAAACGAATAGAATTATGGTCGCTGGCCCCAAAGTGCTCCCCCACTGACACCTCAGTTTCCTGCCTTGCCTTATTTCCCAAGAGTAAATCAAATTTCACACCTTCTCTAGTGGGTACATCCACATACTGAATCAGAAAATTGTCTTGTACACACTTAAGAAATTCCTCTCCATCTAAATCTTGAACACTATGGCAGTCCCAGTCGATGTTTGGAAAGTTAAAATCCCCTACCATAACTACCTTATTATTCTTACAGATAGCTGAGATCTCCTTACAAGTTTGTTTCTCAATTTCCCTCTGACTATTAGTGGGGTCTATAACACAATCCCAATAAGGTGATCATCCCTTTCTTATTTCTCAGTTCCACCCAAATAACTTCCTTGAATGTATTTCTGGGAATATCCTCCCTCAGCACAGCTGTAATGCTATCCCTTATCAAAAATGCCATTCCCCCTCTTCTCTTGCCTCCCTTTCTATCCTTCCTGTAGCATTTGTATCCTGGAACATTAAGCTGCCAGTCCTGCCCATCCCTGAGCCATGTTTCTGTCATTGCTATGACATCCCAGTCCTATGTTCCTAACCATGCCCTGAGTTCATCTGCCTTCCCTGTTAGGCCCCTTGCATTAAAATAAATGCAGTTTAATTTATTAGTCCTACCTTGTCCCTGCCTGCCCTGACTATTTGACTCACTTCTGTTCTCAACTGTACCAGTCTCAGAGTGATCTCTTTCCTCATTATCTCCCTGGGTCCCAACCCCCCACCTTACTAGTTTAAATCCTCCCAAGCAGTTCTAGCAAATTTCCCTGCCAGTATATTATTCCCCTTCCAATTTAGGTGCAATCCGTCCTTCTTGTCCAGGTCACTTCTACCCCAAAAAAGGATTCCAATGATCCAAAAATGTAAATCCTTCTCCATACACCTACTCCTCAGCCATGCATTCATCTGCTCTATCCTCCTATTCCTGCCCTCACTAGCTCGTAACACCTAGGAGTAAGGTGCCTGCCACTTCAACACACCACCATGTTTCCTGGCCAACATCTCTGTCTCAGGCTTGCTGCAGTGCTCCAGTGAAAGTCAGCACAAGCTGGAAGGACAGCACCTCATTTTCCATTTGGGAACTTTATAGCCTTCTGGACTCAATATTGACTTCAACAATTTTAGGGCTTGAACATCTTCCACATGCTCTTCCCCAATTCCACACACCAGGTCTGGTTCTCACATGGTCTATTACACACACAAAACCCACTGTTAACCAATAACAGTCCCCATTAGCAGCTACTCATTCCCCCAGACTGACCGTTATCCACTCCTTTGTTTGTCCAACTGTCCTTCTCTCTGTTTGGGCTTTATCTCCACCTATTGCTTACTCCTTAAGCCCTCTCCCAACCCTATCTTCTGCATAAAAATCAACTTTTTCCAAGCTCCCATCAGTTCTGAAGAAGGGTTACTGCATCTGAAACATTAACACTGATTTCTCCTCAAGAATCTACCAGACCTGCTGAGTTTTTCCAGCAACTTAATATATTTATTTTGAGTTCCAGCATCTGTAGTTCTTTCGGTTTTTAGCTTTGTATTTTCAGTGGTGTTGGTCACCGTACCATAGGATGTACAGGTTTTGGCTGTGGCAGGGAGGAGTGGAAGGAAGGGGGGAGGGGCCAGGAATAGCAGAAGAGGCATACCAGGATGTTGCCTGGATTGTAGTGTATTAGCTGCAAGAAGAGGTTGGACAAACTTGGATTATTTACACAAGAGCATCAGAGGCTAAGGGACAACTTGATATGGAATAAAGCATATAGAATTATGAGGGGCATGGATAGGGTGCATAGTCAGAGTTCTTTTCTCAGGGTAGAAATATCAAAACAATGAGACATAGGTTTAAGGTGAGAAGGGAGAGTTTAAAGAAGATGAGCGAGGAAAGGGTTGTTTTACAATAAGGGTAATAAGTGCTTGGAACTTGCTGCCAGGGAAGTTGGTAAAAACGAATACGACAACAAAGTTTAAGAGCCATTTAGACAGACATGTGGCCAGTAAGGGAATAGTGGTATATGAGCCATATGCAGGCAGATGGGATTAGGTTAGAATGGTACCATGGTCAGCACAAACATGGAGGGTCAAAGGGCCTGTTCTGTGCTCTACTGTTCTATGTAAATGTTAATCGGGAACCAGATATATTCCTTGTACCTCTTCATAATGTTGTGAAATCTTTAGCAAACACCCAAAACCTCACACTACTTAATTAAACATCCCACTAAAGGGTCTCTAATTGTGTAGTACTCCTTCATTTTGGCACAGCTGAGAACTTCAGCTGGGCTCAAGTCTAGGAAATAGTTTTCACATGCATTTTCACTGCACGCAGAAACTGCACTGTAGACAGCATGAAATATTCCACCTCTGCCTTACTGCTATCTTTTAATCTACCTTCTACTCTTCGACAGAACCCTGCATTGCTTATAAAGACTTTCCATGCCAACTCCGAATTTCTTTTGCCCCTTTACTGAAGATCTAAGGGTTTTATTTTTGCAAGCAGCGCAATTCTGAATGGGATGCGAAGCATGTTTGTTTAAAATAGCAACGGCACCCCACCTTAGAACCCTCAGAACAAAAACACCCAGATAACATATCAGATCTGATACAGTGCTCATATAGGCAGGATTCCCTCGCTTTGCCTACTCCTACACAGATTTTGGTTGTTACAAATGGTATTTAGTATCAAAAGAACACCAAATATGAGAGTTGAATGTGGTTTCTGGCTTTGTATCATCATCAGTGTAAGATGTATGTAGAGGACATACCATTTCATGAATTTACAACATTGACATTCATTTGTGATTGTGACCTACATGGAGTGAAAATATACTTTTCAAATGCTCAAAATTTTCAATAGCTGTTTCATGTGCTTAAACAGCACATGCAAAGTAATGAAATTCCTGTCAGATGACAGCAGGAAACTGAATTACGCTTTGCTGAAAAACTCGAGCTCACAAATTCTCAAATGTCACTAGGTATCGGACTGCAAAATGATAACTAATATAGCACTCTATACAAATGATGTGGAGGTGCCAGATATGGATGTGGACTATAACCTGGTGTTGTGTGATTTTCAACTTTATACAAATGCATCACAATATCTAATATTCAGTCATATTAAGAATTTTGTCCCTGAATTAAATGTGCTAAAGCTAATTTGAAAGGACCTTGAAAAAGGGAGAAGAAAGAAAAATTTGTTTTCTTGATACTGTCAATGCTGGAAAGTGTGTGGGCATGTACTAGTACATATGCTGGGGGTGGGGGTGGGGGTTCTAAGTGATGTGGCATGACCCCTCATTCTGAAACAAAGAACAGCTCCCAGCAGTCTGATACTTATGGTAGCACAATATAGCAGGAGCCAATGCCATTAAAGTGGATGATATGGAATTATAGTAAAATCAAAACAACAGGGAAGAGGTGAAAATGTGGACAATTTAGGAAAAATGCACTAGCTGAAAGAGATGTAGATTCTATAATAACTTCCACAAGGAATTCAAGAAATATGTGAAAAAGGTAAAAAGAAAGTAAGGGCTAGAAGGAAAGCACAAGGAATTAGTACAAATCGAGTAGCTCTTTCAAACAGCCATTATAAGCACAATGGATCAAAGAACTTCTTCTGTGCTGTCTAATCCAAGAATTCTAAGATGCATTTTAAAATAAAAATGTTAGCCTATTTACAATGATGATGATACATTTTACGAAGGAGGAAAAAGGATTTCTAAAATATTGCACAAAGGACTATTGTAGTGAGCAGTATGTACCGGTGCAATCTGATAATATCACAACGATCCTCAAAAACAACAAAATTACTGCCATCAGGTCATACGTGGCTGTGTATTTGAATTGGGGTCAGGATTATATTTGGAAAACCACAAAGGAATCTTGCTGAACTATACTGTGTATGTATGCAGCATATATCAGATAACACCAGCCATTGAAGGGAGGACTAAGTATTAAAATTAAATCAGTTATTTAGATTTTCAACTAGCACTTGTCTGTAAGGTCAAGGCTTCCTTTGTCTCTGCCAATTTGAAATGACCACGACACAAATGTAACCGAATAAGAGAAAGAAAGAAAAAGATTTGTATTTACACAATGTCTTTCACATTTAACTGACAATGAAAGACCACAGTGAAAGTATCAGACTGAGTTAATGCAATGTAAGCCTGATGTGACAATGTTTTTGCAGGAAGAGAAACACCTTGGGAAAGCCAGTCAACAACCTTTGGTCTTCACTTAATGGTTAAGAAAAAACACTGAAGAGGTAAATGGTCAGGGAAATGGTACATAATTAGGGTATGAATTACCTTCAGGCAAGCCATCCCACTAGTGTGATGTTATATTGGCAGCATGTAGTATTGTGTTACTTCTGCTAAGGATTTCCATGACTGTTCAATCAGCTATTGCAGATTAGCAGTAGAGTCCCAGTAGAAATGTCTCTTCTTGGACTTGCCAGATCTTAGTGCTCATTTGAAGCAGTCCACTTTTACCATCTAAATGAATGCTGTTAGAACACTGAATAAAACAACTGAGCTACTCTCCATACATGATTTCAGAACAACCTTATGTATTTTAATTTTACTAAAGTGCCAGGTTATGAGCTTATTAAAAAATAATAGAAAGAAAATAAGCGTTGCTCAAAATATTAGATACAGCTACCAATTCATGGCTGTTTTGATAACTAAGCTTAGATGAGTAAAGTTGAAATTTTTCAAATGTAATGAACAAAAAGGGCCCTAAACATGCATGATAAGTTGTCTGTGTGTCTGTCATGGGGTGAGGATTTACCAAATGGGATAGTCTGCAAATTTGTTAGAATTGAATTGAATTGAACTTATTGTCACTTGCACCGAGACACAGTGAAAAGCTTGTCTTGTGAGCAATACAGGCAGATCACAAAGTGTCATAGATAAGCAAATAATAGGTAAACAGCGGCAGAAACAAAAACACAGGTACAGGCAAATGCTAAGGTTTTGTGAGTCCATTCAGTATTCTAAACAACAGAAACTGGCTTCTGCGTGTGCTCAGGTTTCTGTATTTTCTCCCCGATGGTAGACGTTGTAGAAAACATTGCCAGGGTGGGATGGATCTTTGAGAATGCTGGCAGCCTTTCCTTGACAGCGGGCCTGGTAGATGGATTCTATAGATGGACGATGGCCTTTGTGATTGTCCAGGCCAAGTTCATCACTCTCTATAACCGTCTCCGATCTTGAATGGTACAGTTTCCATACAGTGATACATCCAGACAGAATACTCTCGATGGCGCACCTATAAAAGTTGGCAAGGGTATTCACCGTCATGTCAAATTTTCTCAGCTGCCTGAGGAAGAACGGACGTTGTTGGGCCTTTGTAACCAGCGCATCCACAAGAACAGTCCAAGAAAGCTTGTTATTGATGACCACTCCCAGGAGCTTGACACTCTCCACTCATTCCACCTCTGTGCTGTTTATGCATAGGGGGACAAAGTAACATCCTGCCAATAGTCAATAATGAGTTACTTGGTTTTGCTGACATTGAAAGCTCGGTTGTTCTCAATGCACCATTTTTCCAGGTTTTCCACCTCCCGTCTGTAGTCTGTTTCATTGCCATCTGAGATTCGACCAACTATGGTGGTGCCATCGGTGAAATTGTAAATGGCATTAGTCTGGTATTTGGTGATGCAGTCATGGGTATACAGTGAGTACAGTAGGGGGCTGAGTTCACACCCCTGGGGGGCTCCAGTGTCGGGTATTAGTGAGGATGAAATATTGTCCCCAATCTTCACTGATTGTGGCCTGTGGATCAGGAAACCAAGGATCCAGTTGCTGAGAGTGAGGCTTAGCCTGAGGTCACCAAAAGAAATGTGGCTCTAGGGGATTTTGGAGGGAGACAATGGATGGACAAGATGAAATGGTTTACTGGGAATTTTGATATGGAGGGATGTATGACTTAAGATCACTGACTGTTCTATTATCTCTGTAGAGGCTGACAGGTCTACTGCCCAAAACATCAATTCTCCTGCTCCTCGGATGATGTCTGACCTGCTGTGCTTTTCCAGCATCACACTCTCAACTCTAATCTCCAGCATTTGCAATCCTCACTTTTGCCGTGGTCTAAAGTTATGTCCAGCTTTTAAATTTCTGATTTGTTTCTTATGCAATTTCATTACCATTTGCTTTTTTAAAAAATAAAATTATAATTTTGAAGCAAAAGAATGAAAAGACACTCAGGACACAGCCATAAACACATCATGCTGTGGAGGCTCAACATTTAAAAATCTATTTGTTCACAGGATCTGGGTACCACAGGTGAATAGGCATTTATTGTCCATCCCTTGAGAAGGTGGTGGCCAGCTACCTTCTTTAGCAACTACAGTCCATGTGATGTAGGTATGTGATTCAGCAATACTGAAGGAACAGCAATATATTTCTAAGTCAAGATGGTGAGCGACTTGGAGGACCACTTGCAGCTGAAGGTGTGCCTAAGCCAATGTCATAGGCAGAAAGGGGAAAGAGGTTCTGCTGAGGGAGAATGAGCAGCTAGGGGCCAGATTAAAAAGCAAAACAGAAATGGTAATAATCTCCACATTACTACCTGAGCCATGAGCTAGCTGGCACAGGGTCGACTAGATTAAAGTAAATATGTGGCTCAAAGATTGGTGTGGAAGAAACGAGTTTGAATTCATGGGTTGTTGGCACCCACATTAGGGAAGGAGGGAACTTTTCCGATGAATGGGCTCTACCTGAATCATGCTGGAAACAGGGTTCTTGCAATCACATAACTACGGCTGTTTAACTTTGAACTAAATAGTTGAGGGATGCGTTCATTTGCATGGAAAATTATGGAAAATATTAGAGGTGGTTTGGGAAGGGGGCTCAGCAGAGTTTATTAAAGCTTCTAGAACAAGTAATAAGACAGAGAATGGTCAGGAGTCTAACTTCAGGGAGAATAGACAACTATGAGAAGGGGAGCAGTCAATGCAGTTGTACTGTTGTACTTAAATGCACACAGTACACAAAACATGGTAAATGAGCCTGTTGCACTGATTGAAAATGGTCAGGTACAATGTTGTGGGTATCACAGAGACATGGCTGCAAGGGTATCAAGGTTGGGACTAAATATCCAAGGATACACGTCCTGTTGAAAGGGCAGATAGACAGGCAGATAGGCAGAGGGGGTTGGGTTGCCCTCTTTGTAAGAAATAACATCAAATCAATTGCAACATGTGACATAGAGTTGGAAGGCACACAATCTGTATGTATAGAGTTGAGGAACCATAAAAGAAACATATCCTCATGGGAGGTGTGTATGTGCCTCCTAGCAGTAGTTAGAATGCGGGAAAGAAAATAAATTAGAAGATAGGAAAGGCATGCAAGAAAGGCACTAATGCAATAATCATGGGGGACTTCAGTACGCAGGCAGCCTGGGAAAATCAGATTAGTAGTGGATCCCACGAAAAGGAATTTGTGGAATGTCTACGAGATGGTTTTTTTTGGAGCAGGTGGTGGTAGAGCCCACTAGGGAACAGACAATTTTGAATTTAGTAATGAGGAAGACTTGATTAGGGAGCTTAAGAACATAGAACATAGAAGAATACAGCGCAGAACAAGCCCTTCAGCCTCGATATTGTTCCGACCTGTGAACTATTTTCAGCTCGTCCCTTTACACTATCCAATCATCATCCATGTGCTAATTCAAGGATTGTTTAAATCTCCTTAATGTGGCTGAGTTGACTACATTGGCAGGTAGGGCATTCCACGCCCTTAGCACTCTCTGTGTAAAGAACCTGCCTCTGACATCTGTCTTAAACCTATCACCCCTCAATTTGTAGTTATGCCCCCTCGTAACAAGCTAAGGTGAATAAACACCTTGGAGGCAGTCACCATTATATGAAATAGTTCACCTGACAGTTTGAGAAGCTGGAATCAGATGTAACAGTATTATTATTGAGTAAAGGCAATTACAAAGACATGAGGGAAGAGCTGGCCCGAGTTGATTGGAAAAGGAGCCTGGCAGGGAAGATGGTGGAGCAACAATGAAAGGAGTTTCTGAGGGTAATTCAGGAGGCACAGCAGAAATTCATCTTAAGGAAGAAGAACCATACTGAAGGAAGGATGATGTAACCATGACTGACAAGGGAAGTAAGGGACAGAATAAAGGCTAATGAGAAAGCATACAACATGATGGAAGTTTAGCAGGAAGCTGGAAAATTGGGAAGGTTTTAAAAACCAGTAGAGGGCAACTAAAAAGCAATAAGGGAGGAAAAGTTGAAATACGAAAGAAAGGGCTAGATAGAAATATAAAAGAAGGTTGTAAGAGTTTTTCCAAATAAAAGTGAGAGAGGGACAAGCATGAACTGCTGGAAAATGATCTTGGAGAAGTAGTATGGTTAACAAAGAAATGGCAGATGAACTCAATGGGTACTTTGCATCGGTTCTCACAGTGGAAAATATCAGCAGCATACCTGAACATCAAGGTAGTCAAGGGCAGACATGAGTGTCGTGACTATCACTAAGGAGAAGGTGCTGAGGAAGCTGAAAAGTCTAAAGGTGGATAAATCACCCGGACCAGATGGACAAGATGCCAGAATCATGAAGGAGTTAGCTGAGGAGATTGTAGAGATATTGGTGGTGATCTTGCAGGAATCACTGGAGTCAGAGAGGGTCCAGGGACTGGAAAATGGGCTCATGTAATACTCTAGTTTAAGAAGTGGGCAGGCAGGAGATAGGAAACTATCGACTGCTTAATCTGATGTTGATCATTGGTAAGATTTTTGAGTCCATTAGTAAGCATGAGATTTTGGAGTACTTGGAAGTGTTTGGAAAAATAGCTGAGTCAGTATGGCACTGTCAATGGGAGATCATGCCTGACAAACCTGTTGGAATGCTCTGAAAAGGCAACCAGCAAGTTAGACAAAGGAGAGCCAGTGGATGTGATCTCTTTGGATGTCCAGAAGGCCTTTGACACAGAGAGGATTGTCTAACTGGCAAATGGCAGACATTAGAAATAAAGGGGTCTTTTTTTAGGATGGCTAGTGGGGTTCCACAGGGCTCCATGTTGGGACCACAACTATTCACATAATACATTATGATCTGGACAAAGGAACTGAGGGCATTGCTACTAAGTTTGCAGATGTCAGAAAGATAGATGAAGGGGCAGGTAGTATTGAGGAAGCAAAGAGGCCGCAGAAGGACTTAGACAGGCGAGGACAGTGGGCAAAGAAGTGGCGGATGATTTACACTGTGAGAAAATGTGAAGGCAGGCAGAATATTTTTTTAAACGAGGAAAGACTTTAGAAATCTGAGCACAAAGGGATTTGGGAGTACTAGTTCAGGATTGTCTTAATATTTAGGCTCAGTTGGCAATTAGGACGGCAAATACAATATTAGCACTCATGTCAAGAAGGCTTGAGCAGAAATGTATTGCTGAGGCTGCATAAGGCCCTGGTCAGAACGCATTTGAAATACTGGAAGCAGTTTTGGGCCCAAAGAAAGGTTGTGCTAGTATTTGAGGAAATGCCAAGGAGGGTTTACGAGAATGAGGTGCAGTTAAGGACTGTGGGTGCATATGCGACAGAGTTTAGAAGTTTGGAGAAGGGGCATGTATCTGATTGAAACTTAGAGAATACTGAGAGTCCTGGATAGAGTGGACATGGAGGAGATGTTTCCACTCGTAGGAGAGACTAGGACCAATGGAACAGCTTCAAAATCAAGAACTGAGAAGATGAGGAATTTATTCAGCCATCTAGCAAGCAACAATTTGATTGCAGATAGCCAACATGGTTTCAGCAAGGGCAGGTCGTGTAACACAAACCTTACTGAGTTTTAAGAGAAGGTGTAAAAAGTGAGGTCTGCAGATGCTGGAGATCAGAGCTGAAAATGTGTTGCTGGTTAAAGCACAGCAGGTCAGGCAGCATCCAAGGAACAGGAAATTCAACGTTTCGGGCCAGAGCCCTTCATCAGGAATCTCTGTAGATGAAGAACAGTAGAGGTCCTTTGCAAGTTTGTGAGAGTGTTGTCCTGAGCTGGGGTAGGGCTGATTGCAGGGAATGTAGGTAGCGACGCATGGCTACAAGGGTGGAGTGGAGGATCTGGAGGGAGGTCTGTTGCTGGAGGCTTCGGATTTGTTGTAGGTACAGGTTGTCCTGGTTGGGTCCAAATTTTGTTGGTTGGAATGTAGTCCGGAGTCTGTGCGGGATCAGTCGGTTCCGTAGGCAGGTGCTGAGGAAGGAGATGTGGCTGTGGTAACGAGTCTGTTTGAGAACGTGTGCAGAGGAGATGACCTGGGGGTGCAGTGAGAGAGAGACTCACTGAAATCCTTGTAGAGGGAGGAAGAGAGCTTCTTCAAGGAAGGCATCCTTGCAAGAGGATTCGCAGTAGGTTAAAATCTTCGAGTAAAAAGTGAGGACTGCAGATGCTGGAGATCAGAGCTGAAAATGTGTTGCTGGTTAAAGCACAGCAGGTCAGGCAGCATCCAAGGAACAGGACATTCGACGTTTCGGGCCATAGCCCTTCATCCTGATGAAGGGCTCTGGCCCGAAACGTCGAATTTCCTGTTCCTTGGATGCTGCCTGATCTGCTGTGCTTTAACCAGCAACACATTTTCAGTTTTTAGAGAAGGTGACCAAGCATGTAGATGAGGGTCAGGCAGTTGACGTGGTGTACATGGACTTCAGTTCAGCCTTTGATATTCCACATATTAGGCTGTTGGAAAAAATACAGAGGCATGGGATTGAGGAGGATTTAGCAGTTTGGATGAGAAACTGGCTTTCTGAAAGAAGGCAGCGAGTGGCAGTTGATGGAAAATATTCAACCTAGAGTCCGGTTACTAGAGGTGTGCCACAACGATCTGTTTTGGGACCACTGCTGGTTTCATTTTTTTAGAAATGACTTAGACGCAGGCGTTTACTAACTAGGGTTAGTAAATTTGCAGATGACACTAAAGTCACTGGAGTAAGGGACAGTTTGGAAGAATGTTACAGGTTGCAGGGGGATTTGGATAAACTGCAGAATTGGGCTGAGAGGTGGCAAATGGAGTTCAATGCAGCTGAATGTGAGGTGATTCACTTTGGGAAGAATAACAGGAAGGCTGAGTATTGGGTCAATGGAAAGATTCTTGGTAGTGTGGATGTGTAGAGAAATTTTGGAGCCTATGTATATAGATCCTGGAAAGTTGGCACCCAGGTTGATAGTGCTTTTAAGAAGGCATACGGTGTGTTAGGTTTCATTGGTAGAGGGAATAAGTACCAGAGCCATAATGTCATGCTGTAGCTATACAAAATGCTAATGCAGCCACACTTGGAATATTGTGGACAGTTCTGGTCACCCCATTACAGGAAGGACGTGGAAGCATTGGAAAAGTTGCAGAGGAGACTTACCAGGATGTTGCCTGATCTGGAGGGAAGGACTTATTAGGAAAGGCTGAGAGACCTGGTCTGTCCTCATTGGAAAGAAGAAGGCTAAGAGGGAATTTGATAGAGACATACAAGATGATCAGACGATTAGATAGGATAGACACCGAAAGTCTTTTTCTTGGATGATGACGTCAGCTCATATGAGGGGGCATAAATCTATGACCCCTCAATTTGTAGTTAAGACAGATGACAGAGGCAGGTTCTTTACTCAGAGAGTGGTAAGAGCATGGAATGCCCGACCTGCCAATGTAGTTAACTTGGCCACATTGGGGTGATTTAAACAATCCTTGGATAAGCACATGGATGATGATGGGATAGTATAGAGGGATGAGCCTAGAATAGTTCACAGGTCTGCGCAACATCAAGGGCTGAAGGGCCTGTTCTGCACTGAATGGTTCTATGTTCTATGTTCTAAAGGGTCGTTAATCTGTGGATTTTGAAGGCCAAGTGATTGAGTATATTTCAGATAGACATAGATAGGGTTTTCACTAGTAAGCGGATCAAGAGTCTTGGGGAGAAGACAGGAGAATGGTACTGAGAAACATATCATGGAGCAGACTAGATGGGCTGAATGGCCTAATTCTGCCCCTATGCCTTATTGTCTTATTATGATCTTATCTGTTACCTTTATCCTTTCAGTTGGTAGAAGTTACGGGTTTGGAAGATTTGATGAGCTGCTGCACTACATCATGTAGATGGTACTAAACTGCTGCTACCATGAGTTGATGGAGAGACTCATAAATTCACATTGGTAGTGTTAGATGGAGTGTTAATAAAGCAGGCTTCTTCCTTGATGATGTCAAGTTTCTTGTGTGCTGTTGGAACTGCACTCATGGAAGCACCTGAAGCATAATATATCACAAACATGTATCTTGTACATGGTGGGCCAGCGGGTGAGTTACTCGCTGCAGAATTCCCACCCTCTAGCCTGCTCTTGCAGCCTCAGTATTTGTGTTTATGAGGCGGATCCCCTTCAGTTTCTGGTCAATATAGTAAACTTGGTGTTATCCTGTGCTCTACCACCTCAAATTTTCCAGCAACCAGAATTTCTGACAGTTTAAAAACCTGCCCCTTTAACTGAAACTTGCAAAAGCCGATTGGGGGCAGATGTTCACAGGTAAAGGGATGGCTGGAAAATGGGAAGCCTTCAGAAGAAAGATAACAAGAGCCCAGAGACAGTATATTCCTGTCAGGGTGAAAGGAAAGGTTGCTAAGTATAGGGAATGCTGGAAGACTAAAGAAATTGAAGGTTTGGTTAAGAACAAGAAAGAAGCATATGTCAGGTATAGACAGAATAGATCGAGCGAATCCTTAGAAGAGTATAAAGGCAGTAGGAGTACACTTAAGAGGGTAATCAGGAGGGCAAAAGGGGACATGAGATAGCTTTGGCAAATAGAGTTAAGGAGAATCCAAAGGGTTTTTACAAATACACTACGAACAAAAGGGTAACTACGAAGAGAATAGGCCCCCTCAAAGATCAGCAAGGCGGCCTTTGTGTGGAGCCGCAGGAGATGGGGCAGATACTAAATCTGGCACAGTGGTTAGCACTGCTCCTGACAGCGTCAGAGTCCTGGGTTCAATTCCCGCCTCATGCAACTGTCTGTGTGGAGTTTGCACATTCTCCCCGTGTCTGCGTGAGTTTCTTCCGGGTGCTCTGGTTTCCTCCCACAGTCCAAAGATGTGCAGGTTAGGTGAATTGGCCATGCTAAATTGTCCATAGTGTTAGTTGAAGGGGTAAATGTAGGGGAATGGGTCTGGGTGGGATGGTCTTCAGAGGGTCAGTGTGGACTTGTTGGGCCGAAGGGCCTCTTTCCACACTAAGTAATCTAAATGGGTATTTTGCATCAATGTTTACCGTGGAAAAGGCTATGGAAGGTATAGAACGTAGAGAAATATATCATGACACCTTGAAAAATATCCATATTACAGAGGAGGAAGTGTTGGGTGTCTTGAAATACATAAAAGTGGATAAATGCTCAGGACCAGATCAGGTGTACCCTAGATCTCTGTGGTAAGCTAGAGAAGTGATTGGCTGGGCCTCTTGCTGAGATATTTGTATCATCGATAGTCACAGCTGAGGTGCCAGAAGACTGATGGTTGGCAAACGTGGTGCCATTGTTTAATAAGGGCGGTAAAGACAAGCCAGGGAACTATAGACCTGTGAGCCTGATGTCGGTGGTGGGGAAGTTTAGATTTAGATGTAGATTACTTACAGTGTGAAAACAGGCCTTTCAGCCCCACACCGACCCGCCGAAGCGCACCCACCCAGACCCATTCCCCTCCATTTACCCCTGCACCTAACACTACGGGCAATTTAGCATGGCCAATTCACCTAAGCTGCACATTTTTGGACTGTGGGAGGAAACTGGAGCACCTGGAGGAAAGCCACGTAGACATGGGGAGAATGTGCAAACTTCACACAGTCAGTCGCCTGAGGCGGGAATTCAACCCAGGTCTCTGGCGTTGTGAGGCAGCAGTGCTAACCACTGTGTTGGAGGGAATCCTAAGGGACAGGACGTACACATATTTGGAAAGGCTAGAACTGATTAGGGATAGTCAGCATGGCTTTGTGTTTGGGAAATCATGTCTCAAAAACTTGATTGAGTTTTTATAGACAATAGACAATGTGCAGGAGTAGGCCATTCTGCCCTTCAAGCCTGCACCACCATTCATTAATGATCATGGCTGATCATCCTCAATCAGTATCCTGTTCCTGCCTTATCTCCATAACCCTTGATTCCACTATCCTTGAGAGCTCTATCCAACTCTTGCTTAAACGAATCCAGAGACTGGGCCTCCACTCCCTTCTGGGGCAGAGCATTCCACACACCCACCACTCTCTGGGTGAAGAAGTTTCTCCTCATCTCTGTCCTTAATGACCTACGCCGTATTTTTAAGCTGTGTCCTCTGGATCAGGACTCACCCATCAGCGGAAACATGTCTCCTGCCTCCAGAGTGTCCAATCCTTTAATAATCTTATACATCTCAATCAGATCCCCTCTGTCTTCTAAACTCATGGGTATACAAGCCCAGTCGCTCCAATCTTTCAACATAAGATAGTCCCACCATTCCAGGAATTGACCTCGTGACCCTATGCTGTACTCCCTCAATAGCCAGAATGTCTTTCCTCAAATTTGGAGACCAGAACTGCACACAATATTCCAGGTGCGGTCTCACCAGGGTCCTGTATAGCTGCAGAAGAACCTCTTTGCTTCTATACTCAATCCCTCTTGTTATGAAGGCCAGCATGCTATTAGCCTTCTTCACTATCTGCTGTACCTGCATGCTTGCCTTCATTGACTGGTGTACAAGAACACCCAGATCTCTTTGTACTGCCCCTTTGCCTAACTTGACTCCATTTAGGTAGTAATCTGCCTTCCTGTTCTTGCCACCAAAGTGGATAACCATACATTTATCCACACTAAACTGCATCTGCCATGCATCTGTCCACTCACCTAACCTGTCCAGGTCACCCTGTAATCTCCTAACATCCTCTTCACAGTTCACCCCGCCACCCAGCTTAGTATCATCAGCAAATTTGCTAATGTTACAATTAATACCATCTTCTATATCATTAACATATATTGTAAAAACCTGCAGTCCCAGCATTGATCCCTGCGGTACCCCACTGGTCACTGCCTGCCATTCTGAAAGGGAGCCATTTATCACTATTCTTTGTTTCCTGTCAGCCAACCAATTTTCAATCCAAGTTAGTACTTTGCCCCCAATACCATGCGCCCTAATTTTGCTCACTAACCTCCTATGTGGGACTTTATCAAAGGCTTTCTGAAAGTCCAGGTACACTACATCCACTGGATCTCCCTTGTCAATCCTCAGTGATACATCCTCAAAAAATTCCAGAAGGTTAGTCAAGCATGATTGCCCCTTCATAAATCCATGCTGACTCTGACCTATCCTAGTACTGTTATCCTGTCGTAATTTCATCCTTTATAATAGACTCCAGCATCTTTCCCACCACTGAGGTCAGACTAACTGGTCTATAATTTCTTGCTTTCTCTCTCGCACCTTTCTTAAAAAGTGGTACAACATTAGCCACCCTCCAATCCGCAGGAACTGATCCTGAATCTATCGAACTCTGGAAAATAATCACCATGATTTCCAGAGTCACCTCCTTCAGTACCCTGGGATGTAGACCATCAGGCCCCGGGGACTTATCGTTTTTGAAGAAGTAGCAAAGAGAATTGATGAGGGCATAGCAGTAGACGTGATCTACATGGACCTCAGTAAAGCGTTTAACAAGGTTCCCCATGGGAGACTGATTAGTAAGGTTAGATCTCAAGGAATACAGGGAGAACAAGCCATTTGGATAAAGAACTGGCTCAAAGGGAGAAGATGGAAGGTTGTTTTTAAGACTGGAGGCCTGTGACCAGTGGACTGCCACAAGGATCAGTGCTGGGTCTACTACTGTTCGTCATTTATATAAATGATTTGGATGTGAGCATAAGAGGCACAGTTAGTAAGTTTGCAGATGACACCAAAATTGGAGGTGTAGTGGACAGTGAAAACGGTTACCTCAGATTACAACGGAATCTTAATCAGATGAGCCAATGGGCTGAGAAGTGGCAGATGGAGTTTAATTTCAATAAATGCAAGGTGCTGCATTTTGGGAAAGCAAATCTTTGCAGGACTTATACACTTAATGGTAAGGTCCTAGGGAGTGTTGCTGAACAGAGACCTTGGAGTGAAGGTTCATAGCTCCTTGAAAGTGGAGTCGCAGGTAAATAGGATAGTGAAGAAGGCGTTTGATATGCTTTCCTTCATTGGTCAGAGTACTGAATATAGGAGTTGGGAGGTCATGTTGTGGCTGTACAGTACATTAGTTAGGCCACTTTTGGAATACTGCTTGCAATTCTGGTCTCCTTCCTATTGGAAGGATGTTGTGAAACTTGAAAGAGTTCAGAAAAGATTTATAAGGATATTGCCAGGGTTGGAGGATTTGAGCTATAGGGAGAGATTAAATACACTGGGGCTGTTTTCCCTGGAGCATCGAAGGCTGAGGGGTGACCTTATAGAGGTTTATAAAAATCATGAGGAGTAAATAGGCAAGGTCTTTTTCCTGGGGTCGGGGAGTCCACAACTAGAGGGCATAGGTTTAGAATAAGAGGTGAAAGATATAAAAGAGACCTGAGGGGCAACATTTTCATGCAGAGAGTGATATGTGTATGGAATGGGCTGCCAGAGGAAGTGGTGGAGACTGGTACAATTGCAACATTTAAAAGGCATCTGGATGGGTATATGAATAAGGATTTGGAGGGATACTGGCCGGATGCTGACAGGTGGGACCTGATTGGGTTGGGATATCTGGTTGGACCGAAGGCTGTTTCCATGTTGTACATCTCTATGACTCTATGTTCAGATAACGTATCATTTTTAGAAATAAACACGGTAAATTGTAAATTTCAGAAACTGTTCTTATGTTTTAAATTGAATTTTTAAAAAATTATTGGGTCAGTTCTGGTTATTGTGTGTGAACCAATAGGTACAGAGCTCACAGCAAATGTCAGTGAAACTGACAGCTTGGTTATTTTTTGAAGAGGTGGTTTGAAGTTCATGGTAGAAAGATTGTCTTCCACTTTTGGAGGTTTTACTGCGATGCTCTGCTGTGCTGGGCCACTTCACTATCCAGCTGCTTACCCTCTCTCAAACCTTAAAAGTAGAAAGCAGTACCTCGTTTTGCATCTGAACTAATTATTTTTATTCACACAACAGAAGTGAGGATCACTAGCTGGGGTCAGCATTCATTGCTAATCCCTAGTTGCCCTCAAGAAGGTGGTGATGAGTTGATCTCCTGAACCCCTGGAATCTATTTGGTGCAGGTAGATTGACATAGCTGTTAGGAAGGGAGTTCTACAAGTTTGACTGAGAGAGGAGTGGGGAGGGGAATGTGTAGTTGGTGGCGTTCCCATGTATCTTCTACCCTTGTCCTTCTAGGCGGTGGTAATCATGGGTTTGGAAGGTGCTGTCTCAGGAATAACCTACTGAATATTGTTGACTAATTGCCAACACACATTCATCAGTCATGCTCAATAACAAAGTTTTAACTGTAGGAAGCCCCCAAGATGTTGAAAGTGGAGGATTCAGTGATGCTAATGCCACTGAATGTCAAGGGGAAACAGTTAGATCCTCTCTTGTTGGCATTGGTGCAGGTAGATTGACATGGCTGTTAGGAAGAGAGTTCTACAAATTTGACTGAGAGAGTAGTGTGGAGGGGAATGTGTAGTTGGTCCATCTGCGGCAAGTAACATTGGCACCACACATCAACCCAGATCTGAATGTTGTCCAGGTCATACTGCACAAAAACGTGGGCTGTTTCAGCATCTGAGGTGTTATGATCGGTGTTCAATATTGATGATTGCACAATGAACATTTCCACTTCAACCTTATGATGGAGGGAAGGTCATTGATGAAGCAATGGAAGATGGTTGATCCTACACTGGTGAACTCCTGTCATGATGGCCTTGGGCAAAGGTAATTAAACAGCCACTACCACCTTCCTTTGTGCTCAATATGTCTTCAACCATTGGAGCATTTTCACTCAATGCCCACTCATCCCACTGTCTAAAGCTCCTTGATTCAGTACTTGTTCAAATGCTGCCTTGATATCAAGGGCAGTTGCTGTGATCTCACCACAAGTTCAGCTCTTTTGCCAAGTTTGAACTAAGGCAGTAGGTAACTCAGGAGCTTGGTGTCCCTGGCAGGACCCAAACTGAGGTGATTACTGAGCAGGTACTGCTTGAAATCACAGTTGATGATCCCTTCCTTCAGGTTCATTGACGATTGAAAGTAGATTGATTGGACAGAAATGAGGATTTTTGTGGTACAATGGTAGGGTCTCTCCATCTGAGTCAGGAGGCCTGGGTTTAAGTCCTTCTTCTCCAGAGGTGTGTTACAACACATCGAAACAAGTTGATTCAAAAATAGAGGGCAGTATTCTGCTGGGCTGCATCTGATATGCTTTTTGGGGAGTGTGGATACCTGGACAATTTTCCACACCGAAGAAAGTGAGGACTGCAAATGCTGGAGATCAGAGCTGAAAAATGTGTTGCTGGAAAAGCGCAGCAGGTCAGGCAGCATCCAAGGAGCAGGAGAATCGATGTTTTGGGCATAAGCTCTTCTTCAGGAATCATTCTGGTTTCCTCCCACTGTCAAAAGACACGCAGGTTAGGTGGATTTGGCCATGCTAAATATTGACCTTCTCTATCCACGGATATATAGCTAAGCATGGTGAATGGGGTTATGGGAAGGGGGCATGTGGTTGAGCGGGATGCTGTTTGGAGGGTCAGTGCAGAGATGATGGGCCAAATAGCCTCTGTCTACACTGCAGGAATTCTATGATAATCAAACTGACTGAAGACTGGCAACTGTGATGCTAAAGGCCTCAGGAGAAAGCTAAGGTGAATCATCCACTTGGCATTTGTAGCTAAAAATGGTTGCAAATGGTTCAGCCATGTCTTTTCCACTGATGCACCAGGCTCACTCATCTTTTATGATGAGGATATTTGTCTCCTCTTCCTATTAGTTATTTAATTGTTTACCACCATTCTTGACTGGATGTGTAGGACATCAGAGCATAGAACTGATCCATTAGTTGAGGAATCATTTAGCTTTACCACTTGCTGCTCACACTATTTTGACAGTGTCGAAAAGTGTGGCACTGGAAAAGCACAGCAGGTCAGGCAGCATCCAAGCAGCAGGAGAGTCGACATTTTGGGCATAAGCTCTTCATCAGGAAAACTTCGACTCTCCTGCTCCTCAGATGCTGCCTGACCCTCTGTGTTTTTCCACGCCACACTTTTCGAACCTGACTCTCCAGCATCCACAGTCCGCACTTTTACTCAGACACTATTTTGGGACACAAGTAGTCCTGATTTGTAGTTTCACCTGGTTTTTAGATATGCTTTCGTACTGCTCCTGACTTGTTCTCCTACACTCTTCACTTAACCAGAACTCAAGCTAATGGTAGGATTGGGTATATATGAGGCCGGCAGGTCGCAGATTGTGTTGAATACATTTCTGCTGCTTCCAACGGCCATCAGTGGCTCATGGATCACCTGTTGGGTTGCTAGATCTGTTCAAAAGTTTTCAATTAACAAAATGAAAGGGCAACCGCAATGTGAATATGGGACTTCATCTTCACAAGGACTGTACATGATTACACTTACTAATATGGTCATGGACAAGTGCATTTGTGACAGGTACATCGATGATAACATGGTCAAGTACGTTTTACTCTCTTGTTGGCTCAGGTGCTAATAACAGATTTAGCAGATGTTTTATTGGTCAGTTCTCTCAGTAGTGGTGCTGCATAGCCACTCCTGGTATTGGATACCAACCATCCTCAATTTGTGCTCAAGATTTAGGAGTACTCATTCAGTGGGTGAAGTGGGGAAATGCCAGGTGGTGTCTTTGCCCATGTTAGATCCGACACCATGAAAATGCCCCAAGGCAATTACCTCCTGACTGTGTACCACAACCTCTGGTATGGACAGGACATACCAAGGAATGGTAATGGTGATGGTGATGCACGCTTCTGTGACCGTGTCAGGTTGTTGCTCGACTAGTCTATGCAGTCGACCAGTACGTTATTCTAGTAGTGGTACTGGTGCACAACAGTGTATCATTTTTAGTACTTGTTAACTTGTTTGTGGTTCATAATTCTGCTTTGTGGGCAGAATCTGGAGTTTCTCCCTAGAAATGATGACACTTGCTCAAGCAATACAGACTCACTTCCAAATGAAACTGTTAGAATTTCAATCGAAGTGGCTCAATATTCAACCGCTCTTGGCACATGCCCTTGTTTCAGGTCGGTGATAAATACCTAAACTTAATCCAGATTTTCAAAAGGAATCTGGCCCTCAAAGGATTATCCAATGTACCAAAAGAATGGTACACAGTAACATGTTGATTATTTTTCTGTCTTGGCATGAAGACCATAACTGGGCTTATACTTTTCTAAAGATTGACATGAAACATAGCTTCTAATTAATTACCCAAACAAATCAATATTCCTCAGCACTTTTCTGAGAAAGGTTTATCTTTCTACTTTTGACCAATGTGGATTACTAGGGTCTGGGTTTCAGGCTGACAATTACCAGTCTAATACTACACTGCTGAATTACAAACCTGCTTTGATGCATTGCTTGATTAATTTGATGACAGGAATTTCTTAAGGGGCTGTCCCCAGTCAACCACTATATAGTGTTGTTTCCTTTATAAAGTTGGTTTTCCTGTGTTTCAGTGTGACTGAGTGCAAGATATAAAATTTGCCTTCTTATGTGTTTTTTGGCAATGTCCATGATCTTAAATGGAAAATTGTTCAGGTAAATCTTGTTCACTGGAGCAGGACAAATCTAATCATCACCCCATCAAAATCCAAATTATCGCCTCATCAACCTACTCTCAATCACTAACAAAGTAATGGAAGGTATTGTTGACTGATATTAGGCAGCACTTACCAATAACTGATGCTCGGTTTAGGTTACACTAGGGCCACTCTGCTCCAGATCTCATTACAAGTAAATGTAGTTGAAACATGCACAAGAGAGCTGTATTAGAGAGGTTAGATAAGCGTGGCTGCTTTGGCATCACGGTCACATTTCACAAAGTGGGAGCGGGTGATGCATCAAGGAGCCCTAGTAAGATCGGCAGTGTAACAATCTATTGGCTGGAATCATAGCTTGCACAAAACCAAAGTTCTTATCTCATCTCCAGAGCACAACTGGGCAACAGTGCACATTACCACAAGAACCCTCATTCCTATTTTTGTTAATACTGTACAAACCACAAATCAATTTCAGTAGCTACATCATAGATTGAGGGACATTTCATCCTCATGCCCTCCCTACATATGACCTCCTGACATCCCCACAATCCATTGTTCTTTCTTCCAGGCAATGACCCTTTTATTTTTGTATACAGCCCTGTATCATACAATCAGACAGGAAATGCTAGGACAATAGGATCACCTTTTCCTAATTATTTTGTCCAAACCAACTCTCCTGTCTGTGTTTTACTCCACAGTGGAAAGCCAGCAAGAACCTTGTTCATTGAGTTAGACACATCATTCCGTCCATGGCTAAATTTTCCAGTAATTTGAAAATATGAGCTAGATTGATTAATTATGTTTGGAGCATTTGGAAGTGGAGGTTTGGGGTTTCAAAAGGAAGAGACAGAGATGGGGGAGGGAGGGTAGAGAGAGATACAGAGAGAGAGTCAAAGAGAGACAGAGACTGAGACTGCCAGCAGAGGGATGAGAGAGAGAGAGATGAAGACTAAGAAAATAGCTCTAAGCCATGCCAGATGTCTGCCTTGACCAATATTGACAGCTTCTAACCAGAAATTATTGAATAATTTGGAAATTCTCTGGACCCTCCCTTTTCTGAACTGATTCATTTCCCAATGTGGCTGGTCGACACTCATTGGGTTGTATCGTAGTCTTGGGAGAGGTCACAAACTAATGATTCAACCTGGGAACAAAATGTGTGGCTCAAAATCAAATCTTACAGTGTGTTCGTGCAATGAGTTATCACCATTGTTTTAAGCAAAGCAACATTTTTTGTTTAATCCTCCATGTACGCTGACAGACCATAAAATACTTCCAGCCTATCAATATGATTATTAATTTCACAGTTTTGCAATAAAGATTAATTGAGAACTTGCATCAAATGAGAAGTGTAATCTTAAAATGATTTTTTTTGCTACAGAGTTATAAAATAGTCAATGGAAAATTGTGCAAGACATAGTGTATCCCTAAAGAATTAGACAATGACTTTGAACTTTTGTATTTGGTTATAAACATCCTCTCTTAGTTGCTGTATGGTTTACAAGGCCTTTAGAATTCAAAACATATGTGGCTAGCAACAACCTACAAGACAAATTACAACTGTAGCTCTATACCACAAGACTCCACACCTGCACTGTCTCTGCCATTTTGTTTTCTTTAAAAATATTCAAAGTTTTAAAATAAAACAGACACAACTGAAGAATTTCAATCTTCTTTAAAAACTGCCTGCAATTTCAAACTTATTCAAATGTATTTCCATGGTGCAGAGTAACAATTAGCTCTCAATGCATTAAACTAATTGAGCTAACATTCAGTGGTTGCAACGGCATAGTTTGGTTTGGTATAACAATATATTGCTTTTCATAACTCATAAAAGATTCAAAAGTACTTGTACCTCACCTCATCTCAAAATTTCTTCACATATGTGATTCACATTGAGTTATATTTACTGTTGCATAAGGCTATATGGCAGTAATTTTGAACACAGCAAGCATTCACAAACAGCTATGGAAAGGCTATTAAATTTGCTCATAATCTGGTGATATTAACTGAGGGAGAGGTACCAGGATATTTCTTCCAGGTTCTGCCACAATGTCACCAACACTCATCAGAACCACTGGAACAAATAAACCAGCGTTCACAGTTTTCAAAAGCAGTGGTCAGACAATCCGGTCAACTCTCCTTAATAAACTGGAAGATCAGCTGGTTGCCAAATTAACTGGGAGTAACGATACTCACTCAGATGTGAAAGTGATTACCTTCTTACAAGGTGACACCGATTAATGTTGACATTCTGCTGGTCTTTTCTCTGCTATGAGCTGTTTTCTGAAACCACCTACCCTCTCTCCATCAGTCTCACCTCTAACAGTAAGTTTGAGAATCTTTTGGCCTTTCAAGACAGAGATCATCCATTCTATAGCCCCTGCCGATTTTCCACATCCCCCATCCTGTTTCCCCAACCCTTTGAAACAAACTTTCCTTGTTTTGAATTCATGTCTATCTCCAAATTCTAACACAATTCTTGCACAACTCGCTCTGACCCCATTTTGTCTCAAAGGCCCATTTTCTTAGCCCGATATTCTATTCTAACCAAATAATTCACCACTCAAATTCCTCTTTGTGAACTCCTATAGTTAACTGTACCCTTTGCTCAGAAGAGGAAAGATTGGAGAAGTTGGGGTTGTGTTCTTTGGGGAGGAGGAGGCAAAGAGGAGATTTTGTAGAAGTTTTTAAAATCATGAGGGGTCTGGACAGAGTGAGAGATAGAAAGAAACTGCTTCCACTCAAACGTGCTGAGAAACAGATGAGAAAAAAAAGTTCACACAATGATTAATTACACTCTGGAACACACTGCCTGAAAGTATGGTGGAGGCAGGTTCAATCATGGTATTCAAGAGAGAATTGGATGCTTATTTCTATAGAAATAATGTGCAGGGTTACAGGAAAAAGGCAGGAGAAGTTAAAATTAAATTAAAATACTCAGAGCCAGTGCAGTCAACAATGGGCCAAATGGCCTCTCTCTCCACTGTAATAATTCTGTGATACCACCCTGAACCACATCCAAATCTGCAAACATCATGCCCCCATCAGCTGTGGTTCGGCTGATCGCATGTCTTGTCTGAATCAAAAGGTTCTGGCTTGAACACCCACTACAGGGTTCCAACAGAAAAATAAAGTCCAATGTTCTGACTGAGGTGCTGTCTTTCAGATAGGATGTTAAAACAAAGTCTCATCTGTCTGTCTGAGGTGAGAGTTAAAGATTCCATAGCACTGTAACAGAATTATTACAGTGCAGCACGAAATCATTCAGAAAAATGTCTGTCTGCATGAGCATTCCTGTGTTTGCCTTCTCCCTCTAACTGTGCAATTGTTCATTTTCAAAATTCCCTTCTGAATCCTACAACTGAACCTGACTTCACCACTCTTTCAGGCAGGGCAATCTTGAGCCTAACCATTCACAGCCATGAATGTCTTTTCACCAATATCATAATTGCTCTGTCAACCAATTACTCCTAAATCTGTACCCAAGAATTCTTGATTGTTTCATGAGCTGGGAACAGCTTCTCTCAATTGACTTTGCCCAGACCCCTCATGGTCCCTTTCTAATATCTCTTTCGCATCTTTTCTCAGCCTTGTTTCTTCCTGGAAAGCAGTCCTGACGTTCTCAATCTATTTCAAAGATGATTCATGGAGTCACTTGCTACACAGAAATAAATCAAAAAATTGAGGATGCTGAAGATTTGAAACAAAAGCGGAAATTGCTGGAGAAACTCAGTAGGTCTGGCAGCATCTGTAGAGAGGAAACAGAGGGATTTCAAGTATGGGGACCTTTCTTCAGAACACAGATGCAGGAAGAAACCTTCAAGGTCTCTAATACTAAAAGGACACCAGGAACCTGCTTGATCTCGGGCAGAAAATGTGCATCTGTACTCCGTCATAAATGATATGCCACAATCTGCAAAATAGAGGCAAGGGTCAGCAGACAGGTTTGCCAGAGACCTCAATAAGCTGAAACAAAAGATGGAGGAGTCCATCTACATGCTCACTGCTGTGGAGGCCCCAGCATGCACGCGTACACGTGGTTATATCCACAGTAACACTGGGTTGTCTTGGGAGACCCAGGTCCAGCAGAATGCTCAGTGGCTGCTAGATTTGCAAACAGACAAGTGCTCCATCACTTGAGCATGATGGGTCAGCATCAATGACAAGGAGAGAGTGAGTGAGAGAGAGAGAGAGAGAGAGAGTGAGAGAGAGAGACAGAGGCCTCATTCCAAGTGCTTTTACTTCTTAAGGAGCCACCAGATTCCCAAATGGAGGAAGAGATAGAAGACAGGCACCTGAGCAACTTAAATCATACGCCAGCCATATCCTTCCCTCCACCTTCCCTCTGCCAGTGACCACATTGCCTTTAGCAACGCTGACAAAGGAAAATGATCCTAAAACCCTAGAAGACGCCTGACAAAGTCATTAGGGCATACCGGTCAGCAGACTCCCTCCACCTACAGAGGTTGCAGACTACATTTAGACGTAATGGGAGGGAGAGCAAAGAAAATCTTCTGAGGGCATATCAGTAACACGGGAATTCAATTGTTGTACAGAATAAGCAGTTTTGAACATGTGTGTTCACTGCAAGTGTTCTAACGTGTATTGGTATTTTATTGTCCTGACAGGACCAGAGAAAGTTCTGCAAAGTAAAAGATGTGGACCACTTAGTCCCAATGCTGCACTTCAACAATTACACCTTGCGTCATCTCTCAATCAGCAAAGTTGATATGAGCGCGCACACACACGCGCGCACGCACGCACACACACACACACACACACACACACACGAATGGCAGAACCTATCACATATCCACCATATCTACAGCAGAGCTTCCATGGCGTGTTCTGCACTGTGAACCCATTTTACGGTTGAAAACCATCACAACTCTCTGGGAGAGAGGTGGGATGTTTTGTTTCATCTGTACAGGGCTTTGGTAAGACTGTGCTGGTGTAGTCTGTGCAGTTTTGGTCTCCTTACCTAAAGAAGGATATTCTGGCTTTACAGGGAGTGCAACAAAGATCTACCAGACTGACTCCTGGAATGACAGGACTGATGTATAAAGAGAGACTGGATCAGTGAGCACTATATTCACTGGAGTTTAGAAGAACAAAATCCCACTGAACCTATAAAATTCTAACAGGACTGGACAGGGAACATCACATCGGTAGCAGAAAAGGCAGCAAAAGCCGTATAATCACCTGGACTGGAGGCAGAGGATCACTACATTTATAAAGTGTTGAGTATCTCAACTGGGGACCAGTTAGGAACAAGGAATTAATTCCGGCAAGTAGGGTAATTAATGAGATGCATATGCATTCATATAGGTTTCTGACCACTTGATGGTGAGGAAGTGATCTCATCATCTAAAGATAGATGACTTCATTATGAATGTTTAGCAAGAATCTGATTTTTGGAATTTTGTCCAATTAACCCCACTTCATGAACACATGGAGTGGAAAATCACAGCCTATCTTTCAAAAGTACTTCACTGGTTGTAAAATGCTTTGGAACATCCTGAAATCAGGAAACGCATCGCATAATTTCAAGTCATCTTCTTTTTCACATTTCGAGCCTTACTCACTTTATCAATGAAATTCTCTCTGCAGTTTTACGCTCCCATTTACTCTATTTAATCAACAATCTTTGTGTAAATGGTAAGCCTAGATTGAGCAGGCTGTCTTATGAGGACAGGAAGGACAGGCAGTGCTTGTTTTTGGAGTTTGGAAAGATCAGTGGTGAACTCTCCTTCTTTATGGTCATTTAAGCGGGCACTGGATAGGCATTTGGAAGTTATTGGGCTAGTATAGGTTAGGTAGGATTCGGTCGGCGCAACATCGAGGGCCGAAGGGCCTGTACTGCGCTGTATCCTTCTATGTTCTATGATTTGATTGATGTAGCTAAGATGATGAATGGTCTTAAATAGGTGATGTTTAAAGGATGTTTCCTCTTGTGGGTCAGTCCAGAATGAGGGGCACTGCTTTGAAATTAAGGGTCACCTTTTCAAGACAGAGATGAGAATTATTTCCCACAGCAGGTTGAGAGATTTTGGAACCATCTAAGAAGGTGATGGAGACAAAGTCATTCAATATTTTTAAGATTTTGTGTTAGACAGTGGAATCAAAGGTTATTAGGGCAGGGATAATCTTCCACTATCTTGCTTATCAAGAATCCATAAATCTTTCCCTCAAATTTATTCAAAGACTATGCTAACATCGCATTTTTGAGGAAGAGTTTCAAAGACTTCAATCATAGATAGTCATAGTCATAGAGATGCACAGCATGGAAACAGACCCTTCGGTCCAACTCGTCCATGCCAACCAGACATCCAACTCAATCCCGTCCCATTTGCCAGCACCTGGCCCACATCCCTCCAAACATCTTCCATTCATACACAAACGCCGATGCCTTTTACATGTAGTCCTCAGGAAATATTTTGTCTCATTTCTTTCTCTCAAATAGGCATCCCCCATGTTTTAAAGTGACCCCAAGTTTTAGATTCTCCCACAAGAGGGAAAATCCTCCCTGCATCCATCCTAACAAGATCCTACAGGATTTTTTAATGCTTAGTCAAGTCGCTTTTACTCTTTTCAATGCAAGTAGATACAAGTCTAGCCTATCCAACTTTTCCTCATAACTCAACCATTCCAGGTATTTGTCTAATAAACCTTCACTCAACTGCTTCCAATGCATTATCATGCTTCTGAAAGTACTGTGACAAGTATTGTATACAAAACTCCAGATGTAGTCTCCCAATGTTCTGTATAACGTTTGTTTTCAATTCCCTTTATGATAAATGACAAAACTTCATTCGCTTTCTTAATCACTTGCTGTTCCTGCCAATTTGCTTTTTGTGATTCACGCATGAAGACAGCCAGAACCTTCTGCAATGTCTCACCATTTAGATAATATGCTTCTTCTTCATGCCAAAATGAACACCTTTTCCCATGTTTTACTCCGTTTACAAGATCTTTGTCCATGCATTTAACCAATCTGTATCACACTGCCACCTCCTTATGAGCACCAACCCAATCACTGCTCATTGCTAATCCAATGAGGAAAGGAAAAGGGGCAGACAGAGAGAGAGAATGTAATTATAAAAAGGAAGGAAGTTGCATTGTTCACAAATTCAGGATGTGTGAGACACTTAATTACTCTTGAAGTGCAGCCTTTCTTGTTACATAGTCAACCCTGGCAACCAATTTATGCATAGCAGGGTTCCTCAAACAGTAAACGAGATGATTGAGAATTTGAGCTAATTTGGTGATATTGTGTGGGGTGTTGTGTTGGCCAAAGAGAACATCTTTGAAGCAAGAAACCCTTGTTACGCTTTCTGAAAACTGGATTCATTATCAGAATCAATGACACTTCAGTTGCCTGGCAGAGAAAGAGGAGTATGTGAGTGAGTAGTGTTCAGCATTTTTCAAGCTTTCAAATTGTTCAGGCAGGCCATGATGCCCACTTCCATGTCACTTGGTATCATTACTTGAAGAAAAATTCAAAGTTGTACACTAATGAAACTTACTCAAGGTTGAAAGATATAGTGCCCACATTTCAAGACAGAGACCTGGACCTATTCCAGGACTGTATCCATTGGAATGTCCTTCATTCACCTTCAAGTTTTCCCAGGAATGGAGATTCCTTCATTACTAAGTACCCGTTCCACTAGGTTTAATCACAGTTGCCTGCTATACCGAGGTCAGAAAAACTGGTTGATGACTTGCAGACTGGAGTACAATTTATGGTGAGGGTTAAGGTCAGGGAGGGATAGCCCCACTACCCAAAAAATGAATTTGTCTCCAAAATCTTTTTAATGCAGATGCTTAAAATAACCACTACTACCAGGATACGCTATTGGATGGAAGACTATGCTCCTGACCTGAACTCCCAAAGGTGCACACCCCTATTGGCCACTCTTGTTAAGCCTAGTTTTACCGGGGTGCAGTTTAGCAGACGTTGAATTAGGCAGCAAAGGACTTTCAGAGAATTACAGGAGTTTTATTGAAAGTCTGAAGTTCAGCACAAGCATCAGTTCCCACCTTTCCATTCTGGATCCTTTCTGTGCACAGAAGCAAATCCTCATACCCGCTGTGGAAGAACGCAGACCTTCTTTGAAAATGAATAAACACGTCACCAAATGAATCAAGCACACGGTAGCAAATTACAATGTCTGCTAAAATGATTAAAAACCCAACATTCAAAATTGGGGGTGAGTGTTGAGAAACTAAATCAAAATAGTATTGGAGGGGGAGATAAAGCACCCAAGCCTCCATGGTGCCCACCTATCCCAAAAGGCTTTTAACTTACTGCGCAGAGTAAGTACCCCATCACCAACCTGAAGGAACAGCGCTCTGAAAGCTAATGCTTCCAAATAAACCTGTTGGACTATAACCTGCTGTTGTATGATTTTTAACTTTATTTACATGCCAGCTCAGAGCCATTCCCTGAATGAGGAGCCTCTCTGAATCTCCTGTTTATTTTTAAAAATGTTATTAAACCACACAATTTACAAATGGTAGATAATAACAGCTGTATACAGAGAAACAGCAGTTTTACAAGGGAGAGGAGCAACAAAGCCAGGCGCCAAACCCCATTGTTCAACCAGTTTTCAGGGAAATGAGGACAAACCTCAAATCCCACTTTCAGTCATCACAAAATAGTAACAGTAGCAAATACATATAAGACAGTACAATTAGGTAAAACAGTGAATAGAATACAGACCCTTTCCCCACCTCCCCCCACCCCCAGAGACACAGTGACTGGGTAGATCAGGCAGTTTAGAAATCAGTGCTCAATAAAAAGCAATACCAGTTAACAAACTGGCTATATAATTCAGCCAGTTCAGGAATCAGGTCCCCCCCCCCAATAAAAAAACAGAAACCAACAGCAGCAGTAACACACTGACTGTGGCCCAGCCAGCACAGAATCAACCGCCTAAACTAAGGAGACTCAATCTCCTGGTTATATCGGTCAGCCAGGGCTTTCCTGATTGTCCCAGGTTAACAGTGCGCACCGACTGTAGCCAGCACAGCACAGAGTCAGTTCCCAAAACTGAGGAGACTCTAAATCTCCTGTTAATTTTTTTAAGGGAAAAAAAAAGCACAGTCCTTCACTCACACTGATCCAGCTCCTTCAGAGGCAGCTCTCACTCTCCTGTTTTATCTGTCAGCCAGGGCTCCCTAATTGGCCCAGGTTAACAAATCCAATCAAGGATCTCATAGTCGATTAGATCCTCCTGGACTATGCCACTTGCTGCCTCTCCAAAGACCATGGATGTAACTGCAGATGGAAGTCAGCAATCATGGTGCTCTGCACATTCACTGCCTATATCTGTTGATGGCTACTTTCGCTAGGCCCAGGACAGGCCCACTACCAAGTCTTACAATCTGCCCTCATGCCTTTGCACTAGATGCTCAAAAAAACAGGAATATGGGGCTGAAGTGCAGCCAAAAGGATAACAGATGATTCTTTACATAGTAAAACATGAGGTGCAATCACCCACAACCAATACATACATACATGAGTAAATTACTCCACTGTTACACATGAAAAAGAACAGCTGGCCCAAAGGTTCATGAACCACTTTAATCCACGCTGTATGAGATTGCTGCGTGTAACAGCCTCTGCCCTGGGTCCTTGACAGAAAGTATAGAATTCCCACATAGAGTGCCTTCCATTGGGGGCTCCTGTCACCAGGGAGAGCAAGGTCCATCAAGGCAGATTGAGATGGCAACAGACGGTAAAGTTGTGATGGTGTACAGCAGCAGCAGCTGATAAAGGAAACCCCTCTGCACCACATGGAAAGATACAGTGACAATTTCCATTAGAGCGCTCAGGTCACAGGTCACCAGTTCTGGAACCTGGGGCCAATGTGGAATTCTGTCCAAGCATGGATATGTGCAGACAGGAGACCTATGAATTCAGCACTTTAAAAAAAAATTGATAATCCACCACCAACATACATTACCAAAATTACCAACAATTCCAATAACAAAAACACAAACAGAAAGGGAAGCAAACTAGGGAAGGAGTAAGTTAAAATTCTGTCAAAGGAGAAGATAATAGACAGTGCAATAGTGCCCACCTATCTCTGTAAGCCTTTAAGCTACTGGTGGATACCACATGCTCCCTCTTCAATGACATCTGAGCACAGATGAGAATTCAGCTCTTACTTTGAAATCAGCCTGTTCAGAGGTATTACAGCACACTTCTGGAGCAGGTAGGACTTGAACCTGGGTGGTAGGGATGCTACCATTGTGCCAGCTCTTACCACTTGTAGAAATCAACTTCTGCAGTTTGAGTTTTCTGGATCAGACAGGTTGTAGTTATTTCAATCAACCTAGTCAGACATGCGTCAAAAAGTGTAGCACTGGTAAAGCACAGTAAGTCAGGCAGCATCCGAGAAGCAGGAGAATTGACGTTTCGGGCATAAATCCTTCATCAGGAATGTCATGATTGAAGGGCTTATGCCTGAAATGTCTACTCTCTTCTTCCTCAGATGTTGCCTGACACACTGTGCTTTCCCAGTGCCACATCTTTTGACTCTGATCTCCAGCATCTGCAGTCCTCACTTTCTCCTAGTCAGACATGCTATGGCACATGTGGGGCAAGTGGGTCTTGAACCCAGAACTCCTGGTTCAAAGATTGGAACACTCTCACTGAGCCACTACATCCCAAGATCCAGCAATATTTTCTTTTAATAACCCACCAGCAAATTACCCAAAGAGTATTACATGCTTAGGGTGTAGGTTTGCTCACTGAGCTGTAGGTCTGATATCCAGACGTTTCATTACCTGGCTAGGTAACATCATCAGTGGAGACCTCCAAGTGAAGCGAAGCTGTTGTCTCCTGCTTTCTATTTATACCTTTCTCCTGGATGGGGCGCCTGGCGTTTGTGGTGATGTCATTTCCTGTTCGTTTTCTGAGGGGTTGATAGATGGTATCTAGATCTATGTGCTTGTTTATGGCGTTGTGGTTGGAGTGCCAGGCCTCTAGGAATTCTCTGGCATGTCTTTGCTTAGCCTGTCCCAGGATAGATGTGTTGTCCCAGTCGAAATGGTGGTTTTTTTCATCCGTGTGTAGGGCTATGCGGGAGAGAGGGTCGTGTCTTTTTGTGGCTAGCTGGTGTTCGTGTAGCCTGGTGGCTAACATTCTTCCTGTTTGTCCTACGTAGTGTTTGTGGCAGTCCTTGTATGGAATTTTGTAGATGACGTTGGTTTTGTCCATGGGTTGTACTGGGTCTTTTAAGTTTGTTAGTTTTTGTTTGAGAGTGAAAGATATAAATAGAAAGCAGGAGATAACAGCTTCGCTTCACTTGGAGGTCGCCACTGATGATGTTACCTAGCCAGGTAATGAAACGTCTGGATATCCAACTACAGCTCAGCGAGCAAACCTACACCCTAAACCTCAACCTGAGCTACAAACCTGCACAAACCTTGCAGTATTACATGCTTTCAACCAGCTCTGGACTGTTCTGCTTGACCCTTAAAGGCATCTACATTTCTAATACTGACAAATACCTGCTGCTAATTCATCTAGGGCTGGTCTGGAACAGGAAAATGCATTGCTTCTCATCAATGACCTTCCTTTGGCTGAAGAGACTCTGTCATATGACCAGATAGAAATCCTGGGTTTACCAAAAGGACTCCCAATTTTCATCCTATGAATATGCCAGCCAAATTTAGAAATACAAAGTTATATCAATTATGGTTAATGTCACTGAGAAATGAAAATTGCGTAAGTTTTGATGACATAGTATTACAATTGAAACTTAAAGTATTTTGTTTGTAATCTGGAAGTTTAATAAGCATATTCAGTAAGGGCTGCATGTGGCAGATGAAAATAATCTAGGCACAGGAGTTGGAATAGCTAATCTTATACTTGCATTAAACAGCAAAGCAAGATAAGCTTATGATATGCAACCCTGCTTGAGCTTCAGACAGTCGAGGTATAATTTGTAATGGGTTGAAGGGTTATGGAGGGTAGGCACAAAGTGGAGTTGAGGTCATGATGAGATCAGCCACAATCATATCAAATGGTGAAGCAGGTTCAAGGGGCTGAATTGACTGCTCCTGCTCCTAGCTTCTATGTTCTTATAAAAGCATGACCTATGTATGGAAAACCTATTAAGGCTTATCATTTTTTCTTAGTAGTTCCACCTCCTGGGTCTAATGAGGATAAAAAATATTCATCAATCAATTTAACATTTATAAAGAATGAATGTTCTCTCCCTTTTAAAATTCCTCTTTGTCTAATATTAATTTGAATTGGACACTGATGTGGTTTTATTACATTATTGCAAAGATATGGCAGAAAGTTATGCATATTTAATCTGATTGATTGATCAACTGAATATTATAACTCTGGTCCAGACCACTAAATACTGTATATGCTATGATCTGAGTAGCAACCTGTAACATTTGTTAACAGTAGACAAAGTGAGATCCAATGGACTTCCTAAGGAAATAAAACCACAATATTCCAATGTTTGAACATATAATAATGAAATTTACTATTTGGTGCCAGAACAGCATTATAAGCAATGTGTAGGACTTATTTTCTAACACCCAGAATTAACATGTGGTAAATATGGGTAACAGGCCATCAAACAACCCACACAAGTCAGATCCCACCAAAATTCCCAGTAATTCACCCCAGACATTAGTGACATGGTGGATTACCAACTCTCAGTAAACTTCACAACAGATTACAATTCACTGTTGAAGACCTTACTTCAGCACGTCCTCACAAAAGACCTGCTTCCATTCTGATCAATCACCAGATGAAGATAAACTATTCCTCTCAACAGGTTATGAATCTTTGGAATTCACTATGCCAGAGTGCACTGGATGCCTGGGCATTGAGTAAATGTAAGGAAGAGATAAGTTTTTCATTAGTAAACATTGAAGGTTTATGAAAAAAAATGACTCCATACTTCTCTGGGTTTATGCTCTTCTGGACTCTGGAGATGGTGAATCAGTACTCAGAGGCTCATCTCCAACAGCTAATGTTACCAAGCTAGAATTACCCCTGTGGTTTTTCTTTCCCCTTGAGCTCTAATCTTGCTCAGTTGCATCAAGCAAATACTGCTAGTGGGTTTTTCAACTCCCACATTGAGATATACTGAACTATTTGTAGCACCCAGCTTCCTCTGACTTTCTACAACTCTCAGGATTTTACTGGCTAGCTCCAACATGTAGTTGCTAATAGATTCCTAAAACCTCATCCTGATTTCTAAGAGCACAGAAATATCCAACTGCTCGAGATTTCATACCAAGTTCCCTACAAAGAGCTCATCAGTTGCCTTATGCAACAGCACTGCCTAAGATGGAGTTTATTTTATTCTCTCTCATACTCCCTGAATTCAGGTAACCTTGCCGATCACCTTTCAATTCCTCTTCAGTAAGCCTTGGACCACCCCAAGTGACCTTGGAGACCTTAAAAATGGCCGAGCCGAGTGGCCAGCATGGTGGCATATTGGTTAGCACTGCTACTTCACAGCGCCAGAGACCCGGGTTCAATTCCTGCCTCAGGCAACTGCCTGTGTGGGGTTTGCACATTCTCCCCATGTCTGCATGGGATTCCTCCGGGTGCTCCGGTTTCCTCCCACAGTCCAAAAATGTGCAGGTTAGGTGAATTGGCCATGCTAAACTTCCCATAGTGTTAGGTGAAGGGGTAAATGTAAGGGAATGGGTCTGGGTGGGTTGCACTTCGGAGGGTCAGGATGGACTTGTTGGGCCGAAGGGCCTGTCTCCACACTGTAAGTAATCTAATTGCATGTGACAAATATTTTAGAAAAGATAAATGTAACAACCTCTTGGAATGAGGCATGCCCTGAATGGTATATTCTCAGAGTGGAGAGTTCATCAAACAATGATACTTTAACAATGAACCTGACTGTTGATAAGTTTTTATACCTAATCAGTCAACAATATGAAGTCCTGCACGTTAGGTTTCTTCTTGACACACCCACCACCTTGCTCAAGTGTTCCCAAACAAATATTTGTCTGAGAGGGTGCACTTGGTTTCTATCCTGGAGGCACACCCTGCTTCCACAGTCCACTGAACTTTCAACAGTCAAGGCTCATGAATGCCCCTAGCTGTGTACGGATTTTTAAAATTTTCATTCATGGGATGTGGGAGTCACTGGCTAGGCCAGCATTTATTACCCATCCCTACTTGCCCAGAGGGCAGTTAATAGTCAGACAATCACATTGCTATGGGTCTGAAATGACATGTAGGCCAGACCAGGTAAGGACATCAGTTTCCTCCCATAAAGGACATTAGTGAACCAGATTTTTTTTTCCCCAACAATCGGCAAAGGATTCACAGTCATCATTAGACTTTTAATTCAAGGTTTTCATCTGTCATGGTACAACTCGAACCTGGGTCCCCGGAACATTAAGTGGGTCTCTGGATTAACAGTTAATACCAGTAGGTTATCATCTCCCCTTCTGCTGGGGTTTGAGTTGTTAAAACCACTGAAAATTCCCAGCACTGCTGGGTTAGAGCTTCTCGCTGCGTATCCAGCTATCACCACTATCTCTATGAGGATTGTGACCTGCAGTTATTTGGGGTTGAACGCCCATGTCCCAATAATCAGAAGATTTGTTTTCAATCATTTACATGAAGTACTATCAACTTGCATATCCCATGTACTGTACTACCAGACTTGCCACAAAGAGTTGACTCAGTTCCAATCTTTCATGGCAACATGGATCAACTTGGACCCTACTTTGTCCACTGAGACCCCAATTAACTCTTCACCCTGTACATGTGAAGAGACACCTGTTGGTTACTGGACAATCAACAAATGTGAGCTCGAACCCAGACTAAACTAAATTTTCACTATTCACTGAACACAGGGCGAACAGAATTAACTCTTATTGAACAGCAAGTCTATGGATTGAAGGCATGGAGTTTCAGCTCCAACTCCAACCGACCGAATGGATAAATGAACAGCCCCACACAAAACAAAAAAAAAATCAAGCAGAAGAAGGAAAATGAAGCAATGTTATGCAAAATGCAAAGACCAGAAATACCAAAAACTAAGAGTTTTCAATCACCACTTGAGTATTCCAGGCCAAGTGTGAGGTGGCAGTCCAACAGCAGCTCCAGAGAGGGATGGCTTCTGCCTGCCCTTCTTGACACAGTGTGCCACTTGGGAGTATGATCTCACACACTTCTGGTTTTGAAGTCAATAATTTCATGGCTTGGTACTTCCTATATTCAAATCTCTGCTCAATAAAATCCAGTTTAAATGAAACACTGCATGCACGTGTGTACATTAGTTTGTACACGCACTTGTGGGCTCCACCTATTTGAGGCAAGGTGATAAATACATACCTTTCCATGCAATAAAGAAGTTAGTGAATTTCAATGTCTGTCAAATAACTAAAGCTAAAATCATGGCTTTCATTAATACATAAATGGAATTGAGTACTGAAAGTTCAGCAACACAGGTAAAAATACCTTCAGATGCCTCTACTTTCTGTGTCTTGTTTGGCACAAAGACCAATTTAAACACAACGACAGTAAAAAGACGACTTGTTCTCCCAACAACTGACTTAAACAGCTTAAAAATGTTGTTCAAATGAAGTTCTAAAGAAGCTTGTAAGCAAAAAATAAAGACAATAAACTTGACACAAAGAAAAATGGAAACAGAAACCCATTCCTACGCCTCACCCCCCCATTCCAGTTTTGAATAAATGTTATAATCCAATACAGGTAATTTATGAGAGTAAAGTTTTCTGAAAGGTTTAGAATATAAACCAAATATATGCAGTTTTGATTTTGAAAGAAACATAGAAACTAAAAGTATAAATAGCAAGAACCCTAAGAAGCATCAGATATAGTTAGGGAAAATGTAAAACTGGGGAGGAAATAAGTTGTCAATGGAAGAAAAAAAAATTCCCCAGCAACAGGAGGAAGGTGCTAAAGCTTATAGTCTACATCAAAGCTTGCCTCAGCTTTTGTTTGTCACACCACCCACATAATACCCAAGTGGAAACTAAATGTTCTTAGTTAATTGGGGGTTTTCTGTTTGGAGTGCACCACCTTTAGACATATTTAAATAAACATGTACTTAAATTAACTACATGAACACTTAGCTTTCTAAAAGATTTATATGCACACTATCCAATGATGGTACAAGCTCATCTGACAAAACTTAAAAAATGTTTTGTTTTCCTCTCCAGCCTTCTCACTTCTCCATTTCTGAAGGCATTTATCCTTTTATTGGGAATGAGCAACATGCACAGAGACTGCCCTTCAAATTTCCCGCAAGTGGCATTGGTGAAACGCACTGGTAGGCATCCAAATACATTCTGTCCTCACTTGAGAAGCATCCACATGCATCTCCAGCAAAAGACAGCAGGCCACTGACGGGGAGTAGTGGTTATGGTTGATCAGTCTATCTACTTCAGTAGCATGTAGATAAACTGTAGTGTATCTGTGGCCATCCCTCCAGAGATTAGTTACAAAATTCAAAAAGTGGGTTGATCTCACTGCATTTCTTATATGAATGGCTCAAATGTTCAGTGGATAAACTTAGTGGGTACCAAGGAAGGATGACTGGGAGGGATGATCAGGTGGGACAGAGGGATAACATTCTAAGGGGGAAATGGAATTTAGACCTGACAGCAAAATTTAAGTGACAATATTTCACAATTTCCAAACCATGTCTAAATGTGAACTGGGCAAACACCCAGGCAGTTGATGCTATTATACCAAAGGATCTTCTCTGAATGAAGTCAGTTACTTTTGAAGATACATGATCAAACAAAAGCAGATTACAGGAAGGAGAGACAAATGTGACAATGGTCATACATCAGTGATGCTCAAGAGACAGAAGGAACTTGAAGAAATTGTTGTGTGTTCTACCAGGTAAGTCATACATTTTCCAAATCCAACATACAAGTCCAGGTAACTCAGGTTCACAAAAACCTGCTTAACTCTATACCTAAATTTCTATAAACAAAATGTAGGAGAGGATTTTCTGATGACAGTTTTTTTTAAAGAGCACGTAATTCCATTTATTTGTTCAGTGACTCTCCTGTGTTCTAAACAATCGGACTGGGTAGACTGTTCGACAGGAGCATAAATGTTCCCTAAAACCCTTCTCCTGATATTTTAGATATGCTCATTTGATCTGAATGACTCCTCTTACATTTCCAGCAATAAATCATGGGGAGAGTTTAGTAATACTATTAGAAAATTACCAGAGTGAGAATATGTTGGGAGGTTGTCTACTTTTGCAGATCTTCCAGGTGAAAGTTGCTTTGTGTGGAATGTCAAAGAGTAACAGATTCAGACAGCACGCAAACAGACCTTTCTGTCCAACCAGTCCATTTCGACCATAATCCCAAACTAAACTCCTGCCTAGTCCTAGCTCCTATCCCTCCAAACCTTTCCTATTAATGTACTTACCTAAATGTCTTTTAAACATTGTAATTGTACTCACAACCACTATTTCGTCAGGAAGTTAATTCCACACATGGACCGCCCTCTGTGTAAATGATTTGCCCCTCATGCCTTTTTAAAATCTCTGTCTTCTCACCTTAAAAACGTGCCCCTCACCCTAGTCCTGAAATTCCACATCCGGGGGAAATGACGACTACCATTAACTCTATCTATTATCCTCATTATTTTGTAAATTGCTATAAACTTGCCTCTCAACCTCCTACACTCCCAGTGAAGGAAGCCCCAGCCAATCCAGCCTTACTTCATAACTCAAACCATCCATACCCAACAACATCCTGGTAAATCTCGACTGAACCCTCTCCAACTTATCCTTCCCACAGCTGGGAGACTGGCACAATATTCCAAAAGAGACCTCACCAATGTCCTGCACATCCTCAACACAACTTCCCAACTCTTATATTCAAATGACTGAGCAATGAGGGCAAGCATGCCAAAAGCCTTTTTAACCACCCTGTCCATATGAGACACAAACTTCAAAGACCTATATACCTGAACACTTATGTCCCTCTATTCTACAACTCTGCCCAAGGCTCTACCATTAATTGTATAAGCCCAATGCTTGTTTGTTGTAGCAAAATGAAATATTTCGCATTTATTCAGATTGAACTCCACGTGCCATTTTTCACCCCATTGACCCATTTCATCGAGATCTCGTAATCTCAGCAAGCCTTCTTCACTGTCTACTATGTCACCAAATTTGGGGTTAAATGCAAACTTGCTAACCATGCCTTCTATACTTTCATCCAAATCATTGGAAGAGGACTAATATACTGGCAGGGGAACTTGCTAGAACTGCTTGGGAGGATTTAAATAGTAAGGTGGGAAGGTGGGACCCAGGGAGATAGTGAGGAAAGAGATCGATCTCAGACTGGTACAGTTGAGAAAAGAAGTCAGTCAAACAGTCAGGGCAGGCAGGGACAAGAACCCAAACAGAAAAGGCTGGAAAATCTCAGCAGGTCTGGCAGCATCTGTAAGGAGAGAAAAGAGCTGATATTTCGAGTCTAACTGACCCTTTGTCAAAGGGCTTTGACAAAGGGTCAGTTAGACTCGAAACGTCAGCTCTTTTCTCTCCTTACAGATGCTGCCAGACCTGCTGAGATTTTCCAGCATTTTCTCTTTTGGTTTCAGATGCCAGCATTCGCACTAATTTGCTTTTATTCAGGCAGGGACAAGGTAGGACTAATAAATTAAACTGCATTTATTGCAATGCAAGGGCCCTAACAGGGAAGGCAGATGAGCTCAGGGCAGGGTGAGGAACATGGAACTGGGATATCATAGCAATTACGGAAACATGGCTTAGGGATGGGCAGGACTGGCAGCTTAATGTTCCAGGATACAAATGCTACAGGAAGGATAGAAAGGGAGGCAAGAGAGGAGGGGGAGTGGCATTTTTGATAAGGGATAGCATTACAGCTGTGCTGAGGGAAGATATTTCCGGAAATACATCCAGGGATGTTATTTGGATGGAACTGAGAAATAAGAAAGGGATAGTATGGGACCTGTTTGGGATAGTATGATAGACACCCCAATAGTCAGAGGGAAATTGAGAAACAAACTTGTAAAGAGATCTCAGCTATCTGTAAGAATAATAGGGTAGTTATGGTAGGGGATTTTAACTTTCCAAACATCGACTGGGACTGCCATAGTGTTAAAGGTTTAGATGGAGAGGAATTTCTTAAGAGTGTACAAGACAATTTTCTGATTCAGTATGTGGATGCACTTCCTAGAGAAGGTGCAAAACTTGACCTATTCTTGGGAAATAAGGCAGGGCTGGTGACTGAGGTGTCGGGGAGAGCACTTTGGGGCGAGCGACCATAATTCTATTCGTTTTAAAATAGCGATGGAAAAGGATAGACCGGATCTAAAAGTTGAAGTTCTAAATTGGAGAAAGACCAATTTTGACAGTATTAGGCAAGTACTTTCGAAAGCTGATTGGAAGCAGATGTTCGCAGTTAAAGGGACGGCTGGAAAATGGGAAGCCTTCAAAAATGAGATAACAAGAATTCAAAGAAAGTATATTCCTCTCAGGGTGAAAGGGAAGGCTGGTGGGTATAGGGAATGCTGGATGACTAAAGAAATTGAGGGTTTGGTTAAGAAAAAGAAGGAAGCATATGTCAGGTATAGACAGGATAGATCGAGTGAATCCTTAGAAGAGTATAAAGAAAGTAGGAGTATTCTTAAGAGGGAAATCAGGAGGGCAAAACAGGGACATGAGATAGCTTTGGCAAACAGAATTAAGGAGGATCCAAAGGGTTTTTACAAATATATTAAGGACAAAAGGGTAACTAGGGAGAGAATAGGGCCCCTACTGAAATGGTGTTGCTGGAAAAGCACAGCAGGTCAGGCAGCATCCAAAGAGCAGGAGAATCGACGTTTTGGGCATGAGCCCTTCTTCAGGAAGGGCTCATGCCCAAAATGTCGATTCTCCTGCTCCTTGGATGCTGCCTGTCCAGATGCGCTTTTCCAGCAACACATTTTCAGCTCGGATCTCCAGCATCCTTACTTTCTCCTAGAGAATAGGGCCCCTCAAAGATCAGCAATGTGGCCTTTGTGTGGAGCCACAGAAAATGGGGGAGATAATAAATGAATATTTTGCATCAGTATTTACTGTGGAAAAGGATATGGAAGATATAGACTGTAGGGAAATAGATGGTGACATCTTGCAAAATGTCCAGATTACAGAGGAAGAAGTGCTGGATGTCTTGAAATGGTTAAAAGTGGATAAATCCCCAGGACCTGATCAGGTGTACCCGAAAACTCTGTGGGAAGCTAGAGAAGTGATTGCTGGGCCTCTTGCTCAATATGTGCATCATCGATAGTCATAGGTGAGGTGCCAGAAGACTGGAGGTTGGCAAATGTGGTGCTACTGTTTAAGAAGGGCAGTAAAGACAAGCCAGGGAACTATAGACCGGTGAGCCCGATCTCGGTGGTGGGCAAGTTGTTGGAGGGAATCCTGAGGGACAGGATGTACATGTATTTGGAAAGGCAAGGACTGATTTGGGATAGTCAACATGGCTTTGTGCATGGAAAATCATGTCTCACAAACTTGATTGAGTTTTTTGAAGAATTAACAAAGAGGATTGAAAGGGCAGAGCAGTAGATGTGATCTATATGGACTTCAGTAAGGCATTCGACAAGGTTCCCCATGGGAGACTGGTGAGCAAGGTTAGATGTCATGGAATACAGGGAGAACTAGCCATTTGGATACAGAACTGGCTGAAAGGTAGAAGACAGAGGGTGGTGGTGGAGGGTTGTTTTTCAGACTGGAGGCCTGTGACCAGTGGAGTGCCACAAGGATCGGTGTTGGGCCCTCTACATTTTGTCATTTACATAAATGATTTGGATGCAAGCATAAGAGGTACAGTTAGTAAGTTTGCAGATGACACCAAAATTGGAGGTGTAGTGGACAACGAAGAGGGTTACCTCAGATTACAACATGATCTAGGCCAGATGGGCCAATGGGCTGAGAAGTGGCAGATGGAGTTTAATTCAGATAAATGTGAGGTGCTGCATTTTGGGAAAGCAAATCTTAGCTGGACTTATACACTTAATGGTAAGGTCCGAGGGAGTGTTGCTAAACAAAGAGACCTTGGAGTGCAGGTTCACAGCTCCTTGAAAGTGGAGTCGCAGGTAGATAGGATAGTGAAGAAAGCATTTGGTATGCTTTCCTTTATTGGTCAGAGTATTGAGTACAGGAGTTGGGAGGTCATGTTGTGGCTGTATAGGACATTGGTTAGGCTACTGTTGGAATATTGCGTGCAATTCTGGTCTCTTTCCTATTGGAAAGATGTTGTAAAACTTGAAAGGGTTCAGAAAAGATTTACAAGGATGTTGCCAGGGTTGGAGGATCTGCACTACAGGGAAAGGCTGAACAGGCTGGAGCTGTTTTCCCTATAGCGTGACCTTATAGAGGTTTACAAAATTGTGAGTGGCATGGATAGGATAAATAGATAAAGTCTTTTTCCTGGGGTCAGGGAGTCCAGAACTAGAGCGCATAGGTTTAGGGTGAGAGGGGAAAGATATAAAAGAGACCTAAGGGGTAACTTTTCCACGCAGAGGGTGGTATGTATACTTGCAGAGGAAGTGGTGGAGGCTGGTACAATTGTAACATTTAAGAGGCATTTGGATGGGTATATGAATAGGAAGGTTTTGGAGGGATATGGGCTGGGTGCTGGCAGGTGGGACTAGATTGGGTTGGGATATCTGGTCGGCATGGACGGGTTGGATCGAAGGGTCTGTTTCCATGCTGTCTATCTCCATGACTATTAATATAGATGACAAACAAAAGAGGACCCAGAACCAATCCCTGTGGAACACCACTGGTCACAGGCCTCCAAACCTGACCAACAAAAGGAATGATTGTGAAACATTTTGAAAAACTAATCAGGACAGGATCAGTGCAAAGAGAAACAGAGTTGTTTCAAGACCAACATGAGTCTTATTTGTAACTGAAGAAAAGCCAATGAACTCAAAACATAAACTGTTTCTCCCTCCACAAATCTTGGCAGACCTGATGAGTTTCTTGCTCTTCCTGTTTTTATTTCAAATCTCCAAACATCCACAGCATTTTACTTTTTAAATAATCAAAAATGGACATGATGTTATGGTTGTACAGGATGTTGGTGAGGCCACTTTTGGAATACTGTGTCAAGTTGCCTTGTTATAGGAAGGAAAGGGTGCAGAAAAGATCTACAAGGGTGTTACTGGGACTGGAAGATTAGAGCTAAAAGGAGAGGATGAATAAGCTGAGAATTATTTTACTGGAGTCTGGGAGGTTGAGAGGTGACCTTATAGAGGTTTATAAAATCATGGGGGCATAGTAAAGGCCTTTCCCTAGGATTGACGAATTAACACCACAGGGTGTATATTTAATGCAAGAGGAGAAGGCATTAAAAAGATCTTGAGGTGCAGCATTTTCACACAGAGGGTGATTCGCATGTGGAATGATCAGTCAGAGAAAGTGGTAGATGCAGGTAGAGTTACAACATTTAAAAGACATTTGGACAGGTACATGAATAAGCAGGGGTAGAGGGATACGGGCTAAACACAGGCAAATGGGACCGGTTACTTTGAGAACCTTAGTCGGCATGGTCAAGTTGGATTGAGTGGTCTGTTTCCATGCTGTATGACTCTACAACTCTATAACCCTTACAGCATTCATGTGGCACAGAAAGGGGCCCAAGAACACTTATTTGCAAGCATCATAATGCAATTTTGATGTATTTCAACACACTGGGTCCCCACACAAAAAAGATCAATCAGACGCTGAAGCCTGATAAGTTTAGTAATCAGCTGCACTTGCATGATTTACACTTCTATATTATATGCATTCATATTAAATGTAATGGACAACCAGAAAGTAATTACAATATTGCAAACCGCTTGAAGAGCTATTTATGCACAACAGGTATTTAATGAAAATTTTCATTTGTAAGTAGGTATTTAGCCAGGGAGCCTCAGCTAATGCTGCTTCCATAACAGCTTACAAGGTCACAACAGTTTCCTTCATGTGAATCCAAGGAAAGTGATGGGACCAGACAGAGTACCAGGCCGTGCACTCAGAGCATGCACAGCTCAACTGGCAGAGGTTTTCTTGGACATCTTCAACCTCTCCCTGCAGCAGGCCACTGTCCCTGGCTGTTTCAAGAGGGTCAACATCATCCCTGTGCCTAAGAAGGCTCATGCAGCATGTCTTAATGAGTACCACCTAGTGGCCCTAACTTCAGTAGTCATGAAGTGCTTTAAAAGGTTGGTCATGACATTAATCAACTCCAGCCTCCCCACTACTCTTGACCCACTCCAATTTGCCTATCGGACCAACTGATCCACATCAGGTGCCATATCACTTACCCTTCACTCCTAGAACATTTTGACAACAAGGACAGCTATGTAAGAATCCTACTCATTGACTACAGTTTAGCCTTCAACACTATTATCGCTTTGAGATGGATTACTAAACTTAGTGATCTTGGACTAAGCCCCACTCTCTGCAACTGAATCCTCAGTTTCCTGACTCAGGCTATAATCAGTTAAGAGGGAGGACAATATTTCATCCTCACTAACACTCAACACTGGACTCCCCCAGAAGTGTGAACTCAGCCCCTACTGTTCTCACTGTATACCCAAGACTGCGTTGCCAAATACCAGACTAATGCCATTTACCAGTTTGCTGATAACACCACCATAGTCAGTCAAATCTCAGATGGCAATGAAACAGACTATAGATGGGAGGTGGAAGACCTGGAAAATGGTGCACTGAGAACAACTTAGCTCTCAATGCTGGCAAAACCAAGGAAGTCATTATTGACTTTCAGCGGGATGTTACTCATGTCCCCCTACACATTTGCAAATGTGTTGCTGGTCAAAGCACAGCAGGCCAGGCAGCATCTCAGGAATAGAGAATTCGACGTTTCGAGCATAAGCCCTTCATCAGGAATAAGAGAGAGAGAGCCAAGCAGGCTAAGATAAAAGGTAGGGAGGAGGGACTAGGGGGAGGGGCGATGGAGGTGGGATAGGTGGAAGGAGGTCAAGGTGAGGGTGATAGGCCGGAGTGGGGTGGGGGCGGAGAGGTCAGGAAGAGGATTGCAGATTAGGAGGGCGGTGCTGAGTTAGAGGAAACCGACTGAGACAAGGTGGGGGGAGGGGAGATGAGGAAACTGGAGAAATCTGAATTCGTACCTTGTGGTTGGAGGGTTCCTAGGCGGAAGATGAGGCGCTCCTCCTCCAGCCGTCGTGTAGTTGTGTTCTGCCGGTGGAGGAGTCCAAGGACCTGCATGTCCTCGGTGGAGTGGGAGGGAGAGTTAAAGTATTGAGCCACGGGGTGATTGGGTTGGTTGGTTCGGGCGGCCCGGAGGTGTTCTCTGAAGCGTTCAGCAAGTAAGCAGCCCGTCTTCCCAATATAGAGGAGGCCACATCGGGTGCAGCGGATGCAATAGATGATGTGTGTGGAGGTACAGGTGAACTTGTGGCGGATATGGAAGGATCCCTTGGGGCCTTGGAGGGAAGTGAGTGTGGAGGTGTGGGCGCAAGTTTTACATTTCCTGCGGTTGCAGGGGAAGGTGCCGGGGGTGGAGGTTGGGTTGGTGGGGGGTGTGGATCTGACGAGGGAGTCACGAAGGGAGTGGTCCTTGCGGAACGCTGATAGGGGAGGGGAGGGAAATATACACATTAACAGCACAGGGGTGGAATGAGTGGAGAGTGTCAAGCTCCCGGGAGTGGTCATCAACAAGAAGCTTTCTTGGACTCTTCATGTGATCATACTGGTTACAAAAGGTCCAACAACGTCTCGTCTTCCTCAGGCAGCTGAGGAAATTTGGCATGATGGCAAATACCCTTGCCAACTTTTATAGGTGCGTCATCAAGAGCATTCTGTCTTGATGTATCACTACCTGGTATGGGAACTGTACCATTCAGGATTGGAGACGGTTACAGAGAGTGGTGAACTCAGCCCAGACATTGACAAAGGCCAACCCTCCATCTGTAGAATCCATCTACCAGGCCCTCTGTCAAGGAAAGGCTGTCAACATTCTCAAAGATCCAAGCCAACCTGGCAATGTTCTTGTACAACCTCTACCATCGGGGAGAAGGTACAGAAGCCTGAACACATGCACCAGCCAGTTTCGAAACAGTTTCTACCCTACTGTTGTTAGAATACTGAATGGACTCTCAAACTCTTAACATTCATTGCTGTTTTTGCCTCTGTTTACCTGTTATTTGCTTACTCATTCTATCTAACTCTGTGATCTGCCTGTATTGTTCGCAAATCAAAGCTCGTCACTGTGCCTCGGTACACATGACAATAAACTAAATTAAATCCAAATAGAATATGAATTGACCCTTTCTGGATCAAACACTTCACACCATTAAAAGAAGTACCTGGGACGTGCTTGACTGCAGTAAAAGGTGAGTTAGTTTATACTTGGGAAAGCCGCAGGTCACAATGAGAAAAATATCTAGTTCATCAGTTTTACCTTTAATGGCTGAACAATAAATATTGGCCAGAACATCAATTCACTGGATAATATGAAATCTTTCATATCCACATGAAAGATAAGAAGTTAACTTGTCCATTGTATCATCGCTGTGTTCCATCCGTACTGCTGTGTCACCCGCCTGTTGTCTGTTCCTCAATTCGAGGGCTATGTCTATTGAGGATCTTGAGTTTCTGCCATGGATCTTCATGCATGAGGCAGACTCTTTTTGAGCACATGGTTCAGGATGCCCTATGAGTTAGTGGAAAGTACGGCGCATAATTTGCTTCCTCTTTTATTCTGGCTATTACTCTGCCTCATGTTGAGACTCAAAAGTGCAATGCACTTGAAGGACAAGTTGTCATCATTGCGCATGATTGGTAATAAGCTCCTCCCAACCATTAATGTTAATATTCCACAATTCTAGGAGAGCTTTCAATTTGTCTTTGAAACTCTTCTCTGTCACCCCAAGTTTGCTGCATAGGAAAACAGGACCTTGGTGGGGGCTTCAAAAAAAAAGGCCATCAGCATTTGATTGATGTCACCCCACTGAATCCAGATGTGGTAACAGAGGCATTATTGCTGTGTCATTGATACAATCCTGATGTGACAGCATACATAAGCATAATGAAGATTGTTCTGTGCATGTGGACTTTTGTTGACAACAAAGGTGATCACAGTTCAAACACTCACTGCCATACTCTGTGGAAGACTGACCAGGTTAGAATCATAGAATCCTTACTGTGTGGAAAAAGGCGATTTGGCCTCTTTTTAGATTAGATTAGACTCCCTACAGTATGGAAACAGATTCTTCAGTCCAACAAGTCCACACCAACCCTCCAAAGAGTAACCCATCCAGACCCATTCCCCTATATTTATTCCTGGGCAGAAGTGGGTACTGCAGATGCTGGAAATCAGAGTCTAGATTAGAGTGGTGCTGGAAAAGCACAGCAGATCAGGCAGCATCCAAGGAGGAGGAAAATTGACATTTCAGGCAAAAGCCCTTCATCAGGAGTCAACCTTATTGCGTCCAAAATTGAAAAAGTTGAAGGAAGGTGTCCTGAATGGCACTTATATGGCATGACTATGTAGTCATCAGCATAACATGAGCCAACATTTTCCAGCATCACTCTATATCTACCCCTGACTAATGCACCTATCACCAAGGGCAATTTGGCAAGGCCAATTCACCTCACCTGCACATCTTTGGACCGTGGGAGGAAACCGGATCTCCTGGAGGAAATCCACGCAGACAGGGGGAGGAAAGTGCAAACTCCACATAGACACACCTGAGGCTGGAATCGAGCCTGGGTCTCTGGCGCTGTGAAGTAGCAGTGCTAACCACTGAGCCACCGTGATGCCCCTGAGCCACCATACTGCCTCAAATGAAGAGTGGGATCTTGAATGAAATGCCAGAAACCCTTAATGTATAAATGAGATTTCACCTACAACTCAGCCTGAACCAATATGCTACCCATTATTAGTATTTGTGCCTCAACCCTGGAGTCTGATGAAGTTGAAAAGAAGAAGTCTTAATCTTACTTTGAAGAAGCTCTTATGCCCATCCCAAACAAGAAAAATCATTCTTCTGGGAGACATTTAGTATCAAGGTTGACAGTTAATCTGATGTCTGGTGAGGGGCCGCTGATAAAAACAGAGTGGGAAAAGCCAATGAAAATTGTGTCTTTCTGCTGGGAAAGTGTGTTATCACAAAACTTAAAGGACGAACACAAAACCACTTGGCGGCATCATAGATCAAAACATTGATATGTCATTGGTTATGTCCTTGTTCATTAGGTCAAAGATCCAAGTGTTGTCTTTATTGTGCAATTAATGTAGAGATTCATGTCTACTGGACAGATCATAAACTCGCTTGATTGGTGATGATCATCCATCTAACACAAAGACATTGCAACGCTTCGAAGTTCCAGAAGAAAATAATCATTGTCTGAGTCCTAGTGGTGAGTGATTGAAACCAGGACTTCAAAATGCAACTCACTGGAAAATCTTCACACATCTAGATCAATTCCAGAACAGTGGGGTCAAATGAATTCCATTGTACTAGATGTCTGTGCCTACAGGATTGTGTTCAAGCATCTTCATTACCTGGATCGAGTCAATGAAACCAATACTGAATTACGTGACCTCCGAGCTCAAGGCACTTGTGCAAATACAAAGGTAGGAAGAGAAAACTCCAGAAATCCGACATCTACATCAAATGAACAACATCCCTTTACTCATAGGTTAGGGGTTTCTCTTTATATGAATTACAATACCACCTGTCCACATTGATTAGAACATTTCAAACAATTCCTCAACCATTGTGACAGCTAATAGGCTTAAGGTCACCTCACAGCAGCCTGTGATAAAATCTGTGCGTGAACTACCATCAATTCGAGGGCTGCAACAAGTAATTAAACGGATGAAAAACAATAAGGCAATGAGACCCTGACAACATTCCAGTTGAATTCCTCAGAAATGGAACCTGAAGCTTCCACGCATTCAACCTACAGAGGAGGAAGAAAAAAGTCCCACACTGGACCTTAGGACTGTGACAACCATCTTCAAAAAGGGAGATAAATCATGCTGTAGAAATCAGTCGGTATCTCCCACATACATCCTTATGTGTGTTTTGCTGAACAGCCTACTTCCTGTAGTTGAGGAAATGCATCCAAAGACACTAACCTAAATGAAGTTCCCAATGTCTGCAGTGGTGTCAAACCTATGACCTCTGTCTCAGAGGTAGAAGTATAATTCCTCAGCTAGGCCTGACCACCTAGTCCAAGGTTTGCTTGTCACTTTGTGGCAGCTGCTTAGTAAAGATTTCACTGCTTGTTAGGAGATAACACTTGCATTCACAATAAAAGTGATGAAACTTGCATGCATAAGAAACAGAAATAGAAAAACTTATATTTAGCCCCTGATGGTCTAATCCAAAGGTCATTTCAGAAAAGAAGCACAAATACATATCTGGAGCCCAGAAAAAAAAAGGAAATTAAAAGTTAAAATTGTCAAAAGTACCTCGATCTGTATCCTCTCTCACAAATAACTCTTTAACCTTGTTAAAGATTAACAGCACATTAACATCAATGTGCGGGATCATTTTGTTCTTGTAAAGTGATGAGGATAACTGGAAACTTTCAGATCATAAAGTGAGGAACAACAACAAGGTCTGCAATAAATTCTCACACATATATATATCAGCAATAAGTTCTTACGCAAAGATCAATGCACCTAGTTAGTCTGGATCTTCTATTAATCAAATGGAATTGTTCATCTTTTTACAAAATGGTCATGGAACACAAGCCAAGGACACAACAGAATAAGATACTCTTGACTAATGTGCACCCAAAATGTACACAGGCTGTACAAAAAAAAATAGGTTGTTGAACACGGAAAATATTTTATGAGGGAATTACCTCAAAACCCACGAGCAACAAAGCTGTAGGTGGATTATGCAGTGTATCGCCACATGAAGTATTTTCCACAGAAAGCAGTCTAAAATGCACTGTTCTACTTCAGTCAGGTCTTCTCACACTACACTATTTACCAAAGTGATTAACAGGTTTAAACTTCACCATTATCTGAAGCGAGCCCAAAGGTGATTCAGATTGAGTAATTTCTGTCAATATACTTCCATATCCAAACATAATAAAAACAAACACCAACATACAAGATAAGACAGGCATCTCGCACTTGCTGCCTGTTTAAGCCAGCAATTCTATCCTGATAATAGGGGTATAAGGTTTTTGAAAATGAAGCAAATGTTAAGGATGTATAGTTTGCAAGAGATATATGAAGATGGCCGTCATATTTTGCAAAGGTGAAAAGCACAATGAAATTGTGCAAGATCATTGTATATCCACTGAATGGATTTCCACAAGGAGTTCACCAAGAGGTGAGCACAAAGTTAGTGACAATGATGAGAGTTGAAAGTTAGGCTAAGTTGTTAGTCATGCCTCCCACTATCTCTGAATCTATTTTTACCTGATTACACCTCTATGAAGCATTTTGGGATTTCCTCAACATTAAAGGCACTTACGTAGAATCAAACTGTAGTTCAATAGAGTACAGGTTTCTTGTGACGTAAATAGGAGGCTGACATGAATCATAAAGATGATAACCACCTTGCAACTTGGCTACTGGACATGGCACAAAGTTTGGCAAAGTTTGGTTGCCCTTCAGAGAAAAATGAGGTGGAATGTACAGGAAGAGATCGAGAAGTTAATCTCCAGAAAGCTGCATGATGTGTCAGGAGAGAGAGAGACAGACAGAGGGCAATTGGGGTTACTATTCCGGGACAGTCATCAGCAGGGGACTCAGTGGCAATAGACACAGTTTGAAGCAAGGCATAAACAAGGAAGCCAACAAGCCTGATCCAGTAGAGAATTAACAATAAAATGTGTTGTGTCCCAATTTAATCAGATACTGAAGGTAGTGCGTTGAAGATTATAGTGAGAAGGCCAAGTTCTCCCTTATTCACTTTTTAATAATAAATTGTAGGTGGCAATACCAAGGTACAAGCTGAGGACACGTCCTTAAAAACACTTGCAGTAACATCCAGTGATAAGTCTGCCCACTGCCCCCTTTTAGTTTTGTCAGTTACAGCCCCAGCCACAGGAGTGTTTATCTTAGAATACCACTCACCTCGATTTTCTTAAGTTACATCCTTAATGGATCCATTAATAGGATTTTAATTGGCCGTGGCAAAATTATCTTTACTTGGTCATAGGTAGAATGATCTTCAGCATGGTCAAGTAGATGCCAGTACCATAAGTTGTTAAAAGTTTGGGGAGATAGTTCAGATGAATGGGCCTTCAGTACTATAGACAGGATGTTGTCAAGGTGAATAGCTTTTGCTGGGTCCAGTAACCCCAGTTACTTCTCAATGTCCTCTCAGCGGGAGCAGAGTTCTTCTGTATATTTAAGACTGAGATAGTCAGATTCTTGATCAGTAGTGGCAAGTGAACATGAGGAATGTTGGATCAGCCATGATCTTATAGAATGTCACAGCAGGCTTGAGAGGCCAAACAGCCTGTTCCTGTTCCAATTTCTTATGGTCTGTGCTGCATTAGCTAATCTCAGCCAGGGGAAATAGTAATATTGGGCGGCACGGTGGCACAGTGGTTAGCACTGCTGCCTCACAGCGCCTGTAGACCCGGGTTCAATTCCCGACTCAGGCGACTGACTGTGTGGAGTTTGCACGTTCTCCCCGTGTCTGCGTGGGTTTCCTCCGGGTGCTCCGGTTTCCTCCCACAGTCCAAAGATGTGCGGGTCAGGTGAATTGGCGAAGCTAAATTGTCCGTAGTGTTAGGTAAGGGGTAAATGTACGGGTATGGGTGGGTTGCGCTTCGGCGGGTCGGTGTGGACTTGTTGGGCCGAAGGGCCTGTTTCCACACTGTAAGTCTAATCTAATCTAATCTAATAAACAGAGAAAGAGAAAAACTAAAAAGCCAGACTGACCCCGTGTAACTATCTTACAGAACACCTACTGTGCTGCCATAGATGTCAGATTTGGATGGGATGGGTCCAAATGGGTCTGCTCAATCAAACAGCTGGCTTCACCATATTTGCAACTCTCACATGCTTGAGACATGCAGGGCATTGGATTGTGAACAATGAGAGAAATTATTATTTGCATAGACTAAGGGGAAAAGGTCAGAGAGAGAGGATACAAATATAAATAAAAGAATGAGCAAAAATTGAAAGCTGTATTTATGAAGAGTGTTGCAGGATAAGAAAAATCCAGTCTTGTGAATACTAATGATCATTTTAACTCCTTGACATTGTCACCTCCGCTCTGCTCCCTTCACCCTTCCTATCAAATGTTGACAGCAAAATCATTTAGGAAATAAATTCATTAAAAAATAAACACACTTAGGCAGTCAAAAATTTGACCAAAATGCTGCTGGCAAGCTCAGATGCAGTGCATTACGAATTCCAGCTGTGTATCACAGTAATGTTCTCTAGTACCAAATTTACTGATTTATATATAAAGACATTCATCACCACAATAATAATCCAACATCACAATACACTTGCGCCTCAAAACAAACCAACTCAGCCTGAATATGAAAATAAGCACAAGACATTTTCAAAAGGTGCCTGTTTCAGGGTTCTGCCTCTCTCAAAGTTGCATGATTCCCTTTTAATGCTGCATTTAAAAATTTCTACACAACACCACCATATGTTTCACAGTGCAATTGCATTGTTTTCTCATGTACAGAATTACAACTGTGAGTTATTTGCAAGATTCAGTTTTGTGAAGTTACACAACCACCCACGAGGAAGTGGATCTTTTTTGTGTAGGTGGTAGAAGTGGAGTTGTGGGGGGTGGGTGGTGGCACATAGGGAGCGACACACTGTCTGTTAGGGGGGTTTCTGGGGATGCCAGGAAATTAACTATGGTGGTTTCTGTGCTTGCAGACATAGATACATGCTTTGCTCTGTCATGGAAATTTATTGCTTGCAACAAAAATGAAGACCATTATATTAAGCGACAACTGAAGCTTAATATGTGGAAGATATGAGTCAGCAAAGCACAGCTTGTACTTCCCCTTTTCATGTCCAGAACATAAACCACAATGTTAAGAAATCTGATTTTTTTTTGCCTTTTTCCCTTGTAAAGAGAGATTGAAAAATATTTGTTGGATTTACCTGTGACTATAACGAATGGCAATCGTCAGGCCAAGCTGAAAATGTAAAAAAGAGCATGTTATATTAAAGAAATTGAACATTTCTGGTGTTTTAACACATTGACAAACTTGTGATTCATATCTTTACATTATTTTTAAATTCAGACTCTGCAGTCATTCTGCAAATCATAAATGAGGTGAGTAACTAATTCCTTTCATTGATGGTATTAGCTAAGGTAGGGATGATGGTCAGGACTTGAGAAAACATCCTGTCCTTCTTCAAGGAATGCCATGGGAGATTTGTTCAGACAGACCAAACCCCTCAAAATGTTCAAAAAATAAACTAGACCCCCTAACTTTTCTTATTTTAAATGTAAACGTAAGGTGCTGTATTTCAAATGCAATTCAATTGGTCAAACTACTGAAATTTAAAGCAAAACATGCTTTATTAATCCAACATAGTTAAAATACAACAAAAGAAACAAGAAATTGGAATAACAATTGGAAAACATAACAGAATAATAGATACGTATTGTTAATTAACTGTTCCAATATAGTAACATCCCATAAAAACATCCTTGGCAAAAGACAAATTCAGAAAATAGACTGTTTTACATGCAGCTCTCGCAGCATGAGAGTTTTTGGCTGTAACTGAGAGAGGGAAAAAAGACAGCTTCCATTTCTTCCCAACAGCAACTGCAGAAAGCTAAAACAAAAAATCCTGCATCTGTGGGAGCTTGACTACACCCATTCAGGCTGCTTCTATTGTTCCAACTTTCACAAAATACCTCAAGGCCTCAGAAACTGTTTATTCTCATGGCTCTCATAGACTGCTCGCCTCCTCTGCCTTAAAACTTCACTTCAAAAAAAAACCACGACAAAATACACCCCTTAAAGACACAGTATGTCACATACTTCATATCTAGCCAATGGGGGCTCTGTCTAATATTCAGTTGTATATAGACTACACCTTCAACAAGGAGCACCTCTTCAGTAATTCACCAAGATATTAATTTTGATTATGCGCTTGAACACGCAATGCTTTGAATTATAGCTCAGTGTGCCACCAACTAATTCTGATACTAAGCAATATTTAAGTCAATCATTCAATACATAGTTAAAGCAAATTTACTTCATACAAACATTTCCAACATGTTGGAGACCCATGGTCCAAAATCTCCATTGCTACTGGGAACATTAGAAACAAAACTATAGAAAGAAAACTATAGAAAGAAAACTCAACAGCAGCTTGCATTTCTATAGTGTAAGGCAATAAAATGTTACAAGTCACTTCAAAGGAGTAACGTCAAGCAAAATTTGTCACTTGAAGTGATATCAGGCCAAGTGACCAGAAGTCTGGTTAAGAGTTGAGTTTTAAGCATTGTTTTAAAATGCTTCAACATGCTTTCCAATGAGTACATCTCCTTACAAATTTTGCCTTAACTATGTTGGCAATGGATGTGGTACGGACACCTTGGAATTCTATTCCACAAAGTTAGGTAGTGAAGGATAGAAGTGGAGCTAACCTTTGCTCATTTTTATATAGGAGATACATTCTACAAACATGTATCAGTGACGATAGGATGGCTTTTAGAGGTGTATTTGAACCTTGTATATGTGTTTGGTTTTGAGCCACAGATTCCGAGCAATCACCTCCAAGCCAACAAACAGCTTATGAGGACTTAGATTTTTCAAAAAGTTAGAACAATAAAAGCAGCATGAATGGATAGAATCAGGCTTCCACAGAACCGGGATTTTAATTTGTCTTTCAGCAGTTATCGAGGTTTTGAAGTTGGCTGTGGAAACTCTCTCTCCCCTCTCTGTTACAGCTCAAAGCTTGGGCTCTCTTTCTGCTGTCAGAATCGCATGTGAAACAATCTGCCTTAATAACTTCGTCTTTTCGTGTTTATAGGATGTTACTATATTGGAACAGTTGTTGTTTAGTAGTTAAATAATCTATTATTCTGTTACGTTGTGCCAATTCTTCTTTCTTTTGTTTGTACTTTAACTTGAGGTAAGAATAAAATGTGTTTTGCTTAAGCCAAGTAGTGTCACCATTTGAATTACATCTGAAAGACAGCACCCTGTACTTGCCTTTAAATAAGATAAAAGTTAGGGTCTAGGTTATCTCCTTGAAAAATTTGAGGAGGCATTGGTCTGGTCCATAACATATCTTTTAACCTAACCACAATATTTCCAGTCTGTTCCAATCTATATTACTTTGGGCAAACTAAAATAAATGAAAAAAATGATGAATTGGTTAACCCCTTAAAAGGGACACTTTTTGGGTGCAGGTGAATCCCAAGTGAACACTAACCACCTGTTTACAATGTACAATTAACAGATTTTCTTATATAAATGGAAAACACTCAGGCATTATCTGTGAAGAAAGAAGACAGCACTTTATATTTTAATACAGATGGAAGATCGCATATCAGAAATATTGAGCAGACTATTACAGTCCCAGGGAGGGTATAAGATGGCAAACCATGCAGGTATTTAATTCACAGAGGAAGTCATCAAATAATGCTAAGTCCATGGACCAACCTAAAGGTCCAGGCCCCATCAACATCTTCTGTTCATAACTGCAAAAAGCTCTAACTATGGCCACTGTTCCCAGTGCTGCTGCTGAGACAAGAGATCACTGGCCATCTGATTGACTCACAGCTCTTTGAGATAGAATTACCTCTCCTATATTGCACAGGTACTGCCTCGAGCCAATTACGGACTCGGCGGTCAATAAATGGCTGTAGAGCAAGCCAGTCTGCCTAGGCTCTTCCTTGACTTTTATACTGTAGGGTGCTGCATTAGTCTCCACAGATGCTGCCTGGCCTGCTGAATATTTCCAATACTTTGTTTGTTTCACATTTACAGCATCCAATGTATTTCCCTTTCTGGAACAGATTCTCTTGGAATTGAATAGAATTAGGTTTTATTGTCTTGTCTCTTTAAATTAAGAAAAGAGATTTATATGTATAACCAAAGTTTCAAACAAATTTGAGCCTCCATATTCCTTACCAAGCATTACATTATATGAAGCATCCCTTCTCTAGAATTTCTTTATGCATGTATTTTCTTCCATACAGTAAGTAGGCAATTAAGCTTTGCATCCATCCATTTAATTGTAGAGATTTCCTTTCTCCCCACTATTTGGTTCAAGTCAATAAAGTCAACCTGTAATCTTTTCTCACTCACAGATTGCATAGTATACATGACTGTGAACTGTACAATTGTCTGCATAGCAGCTATGTTATCTTCCGTGCCAAGATGAATTAAAATAGACAGTTAATCTTTAAAATCTAAATTGACTAACTTCAAAGGTTTGGACTTCAGAAATGAGAAAAAAAAGTTCAAATGAGCTGTGACTCTCCAAAGCAACAACTTATGGTATATATTTGTGGAAAATAAAATTAAAGCGAGAGATCTAATCTGATGCTGAGAATGTGGTTACAGAATGATGCATAAGACAACAAACAGGTTGGTTGTTTTTGATGCCCAGTGAAATTCATAGTTTTCTTGAAAGAAAAGAATTGCTAGTGTTTGCTGTCCAGCCTTCTCACCAGACAAGAAACTCTGATATTTTTGCTATTATTTCAGTTAGAATATGTCTTACATCCTTCAAAACTGAGAGTATTTCTTAGACTAGTTCTGCTTTATTTGATGGAGATTAATTGCTTCATATAGTTACTATTTTATCAAACAAAGAAAAGAGCAGGGACATTTGGGAATGACTGTCAAAGTCAATTGAATGGAAAGTAGTCAAACTCTCGGGAAAATACAAAGGAACATTTAACTGAGACAGGCCACCACACCCAGAAAAGACTATCTAAGGGTAATTACAGTACATACGCGTGTATAGGTTGACCTCAAGTATAAGTCAACACCCTTATTTTTGGCCAAAACACTCTCGTATTTTCCATATATCTCATGTATAACATGAGCCTTCTATTTCACATTAAATCACATTCATTAATTCACATTGGTAACTCTATTTATCACTCTTTGTTTAATATATTGCATCTCTATTCATTTATTCATAACTCTACTTACTGCACTTAGTTAACGACAGCACATTTTGATTCATTCATTCATTCAGACCGGGACTAAGTCTAAGTCTATCAGTACTTATCACACTTTGTTCACTACACATCCAAAAGTTAATATCGCTAAAAGGTTCGTCATTTTAATTGTTCCATTATACCTGGATAAAATTGAGATGTATTTGCTACATATATCTTTGCTTCTTTGATAAATGTGTTAAATGTTGTTGAGGTTCATAATATACGCGAGTAAATGGGAGGGTAACTGAAGAATTTGGCAGGAAAATTCAAGACACTTACACATTCAGAATTTAATAAATGTTTCATTTTAAGTATGCCATTAAATAGGTTATGATGATGTTGAACAGTGTGATTTTGCAGGATTTCAATGAACCTTTGATATGTTAAATTTCCATACCGGTCTCTTGCTTTTATCCAGTAATTACCTTTACCTTAATTCATTGTGTTTTCTTTTCTTTACCCGGGATCAAATCAACTTTTGCTAATAGTACAGTGCTTCGAAATGCAGTATGAATTTCAGCCCCTCAAAACTTGTGCTGTGTATTAGTCAACCCCCTAATTTCAACTTTAAAAAACTGTCTTCAAAATTCAACCTATACATGAGTATATACAGTACCTGGATATGAAAATTCACAATTTGAAATATATCGCTCACAAAGCGATCTTAAAATATCTCTGCAACAGCTATTGCTAAAGCAGAGGCTTGGAACTGAAACGCATTATGCAAAGGTTAGGATGCAAATTCCCTGTCCAAATCAAAAGATAATAAGGGAACTCAAACTATGGATCATCAAACTCTTGGTAGAAATGTAATTGTTCTCATTGTCGGCCAAGTTTTCACCTGATGAAACCTACCTTGATTTCAGCAAGACATTGATAAATTCAAAATACTAGACATTGACACAAGAGCTGTTGCAGCCAGACTCACCCAAAATATTGAGGAAAACTAGTATTTCAAGCGAGGTTCTGAGAGCATTTGGGCAGATATTGGAAGGGAAACTACTGCCTCCATTTAACACCTGGTTCCCATAAAAGGGAAATAAAATTATACAGGGGTATAATTTTAAAGACCCGACATACAAATGTTTCCTGCATTTAGAAATAGCTGCTTTCCAGTGGCCTGCATTGTGGTCCAACTTGCTGTAAACGATCTGTTTATGCCAACTTACTGCTTCTTTCTAGCCAACCAATCTTCTATTTGTGCCAATATATTATCCCTACATCACAAACTTTTATTTTCAATAGCAATTTTTGATGTGGCACCTTATCAAACACGTTCTGGACATCTCAGGACAGTACATTCACCAGTGGTACTTTATCCACAACATGTATTAACTCCTCAAAGTCATCCAATGTTTTGGCCAAACATGATTTCCCTTTCACAAAACCATGTTGACTTTGCCTGATGCATGAAGGTGTGTGGATGTATTTGTTTGCTCTGCTGTAACTTTTACAGTAGCATCTAATAATTTCCTTATGACAGATTTTAATCTAACCTGCTGGGATTTTCCTGTTTTCTGTCTCCCTTTTTATTAAAGGAGTTACATTTGTATCTTCCAATCTACTGGGGCTATCCCTGAATCAAGTGAGTTTGAAAATTAGACCAATACATCAACTACCACTAGCTAATTTTTTCAGCCCCTAGAATGAAGTCAACCCAGACCTTTGCACTTATCAGTCTGTAGCTCCAATAATTTACTCAGTGCCACCTCACTTCTCTGGTGATTGTGAGTTTCCTGAATTCTTCCCTCTTTTGCAGTTCTTGGTTTTATTGAATTTCCACAGAGAAGTGAGATGCAAAATACCTGTTCAAATTACCTTATTTATGTACTTACTTTTCATAGAACCAACACTCACTTTAATAACTCTTTTATTCTTTAATTCCTTTTACTTTTATATTTCTGTCTTGCTTTCCCTTATACTCTAATGTTTTATCTCTTTATTAATTCTTTGGTCACTCTTTGCTGTATTTTATGTCACATCCAATCTTCTGACTGTCACCTATTTTTTGCTAGTTTATGTTTTTCTTTTAGCTTAATACTGTCTTTCACATTTCCAGTTAACCAGAGTCGATACATTCCAACAAGTCTGAAAAACCTGAAGGAAAATACCAACATTCTGTGGTGAACTAGAAATGGATGATCTCAGTCAAAGCACTGCTAGGTAGCAGCAAATATATGATAATTGACTATTACATATGGTATTCTCTATTCCTGAGATGCTGCCTGGCCTGCTGTGCTTTGACCAGCAACACATTTGCAGCTATTACATATGGTTGACAGAGTTTCAAAAGGTTATGGAAAAGGATAAGCCTTCCATAAAAGTTAAAGTTTTTAATTGGAGTAAGGCAAATTTCAATGGTATGAGACAAGAACTTTCAACAGTTGATTGGAATAGACTGCTCACAGGTAAAATGATGTCTGACAAGTGGGAGGTTTTCAAGAGTGTGATGACTAGAATGAAGGGTAAGGCTGGTAACAATAAGGAACAATGGATGAATAAAGATATTGGAGTTCTAGTCAAGAATAAAAGAGGATCTTATGTTAGATATAAGCAACTTGGTTCAATTGAATCTTATCAAGATAAAGAGTGTAGGGGCATTCTTAAGAAAGAAATCTGGAAGGCAAAGAGGGAATTTGGGATACCAATGGCATTTAAGGTTAAGGATAATCTAAAGAGATTCTACAAATATATTGGGAGTAAGATGTTAACTAAAGAGAGGGTAAGGCCCCTTAAAGATCAAGGAGATCATCTTTGTGTTGAACCCCAGGAGATGGGAGAGATACTAAATGAACATTTCACATTAGTTTCTATTGTGGAAAAAGAAATGGAGGCTAGAGAATGCAGAAAAATAAATGTTGATGTTTTAAAAACAGTGCACATTACAAAAGTGAAAGTTTGGGAGGTCTTAGAGAACTTATAGGTGGACTTATAGGACCTGATCAAATGTATCCCAGAACATTGTGGGAAGTAAGGAAGGAAATTGTGAACTCCTTGCAGAAATATTTGTAACATCTATAACTACAGGTGAGGCACCTGATGACTTGCCAGTGGCTAATGTTTGTTTAAGAAAGCTTGTAAGGAGAAACCGAGATACTATAGACCTGTGCCTCTGACTTCGGTTGGGGGTAAATTATTGGGAGTAATTATAAAATTGATAGGATTTATGGACTTTTAGAGAGGCAAAAATTGATTAGGAATACTCAGCATGATTCTGTGCAAGGAAAATTGTGTCTCACAAACTTGATTGTGTTTTTTGAGGAAGTTACCAAAACGATTGACGAGGGCAGAGCAGTAGACTTTGTTTACTTGGACTTCAGTGAAACATTCAACAAGGTTCCGCATGGTAGACTAATTAGTAAAGTTAGATCACACGGGATTCAGGGTTAGCTTGCCAATTGGATATGTAATTGGCTTGATGGCAGGAGACAGAGGGAGGTGGAGGATTGCTTTTCGGACTGGAGGCCTGTCACCAATGTGTCCTCCTGGGTCTCTTTTGTTTGTCATTTATATAAATGATTTGGATGAGACTGTAGAAGGCATGGTTAGCACGTTTGCAGATGAAATCAAAATTGGTGACATAGTCGTCAGTGAAGAAGATTTTCTAAGATTACAAAAGAATCTTGATGAAATGGGGATCGATGGGCTGAAAAATGGCAGGTGGAGTTCAATCTTGATAAATGTGAGTATTACATTCTGGTAAAAAGTGAGGTCTGCAGATGCTGGAGATCAGAGCTGAAAATGTGTTGCTGGTTAAAGCACAGCAGGTAAGGCAGCATCCAAGGAACAGGAAATTCGACGTTTCGGGCATTCCTAATGAAGGGCTCTGGCCCGAAACGTCGAATTTCCTGTTCCTTGGATGCTGCCTAACCTGCTGTGCTTTAACCAGCAACACATTTTCAGCAGTTACATTCTGGTACAACAAACAAGGGTAGGACTAATACAATTAATGGTAGGGTCTTGGGTAGTGCTATAGAATGGAGGCACTTAGGGGTTCAGGTACATAATTCTTTGAAGTTTGTGTCACATATAGACAGGTGGTTAAAAGGTCACTCGGCACGCTTGTCTTCATTTCTCAGTCCTTGGAGTATAGAAGTTGGCAAGTCATGTTGAGTTTGTACAGGACATTGGTGAGGCCTCTTCTGGAGTACTGTGTCCAGTTCTGGTTGCCCAGTTTTAAGCAGGATATTATTAAGCTGGAGAGGGTTCAAAAGAAATTTATCAGGATGTTTCCAGGTATAGAAGATGAGTTATAAAGAAAGGCTAGGACTGTTACCCCAAGAGCATAGGAAGTTAACAGATGACCTTACAGAAATTTATAAAATAATACAGCATATAGATAGAGTTAATGGTAGTTGTCCTTTCCCTAGGATTGGGGGTGGGGGGGTGGTGGTGGGGAGTTCAAGACTAGGGGGTACATTTTTAAGGTGAGAAGAGTGAGATTTTAGGAAGACATGTGGGGCAATTGTTTTATACAGAGGGTGGTTCACATGTGGAATGAACTTCCTGAAGAAGTGGAGGGTATGGGTACAATTACAACATTTAAAAGACATTTGGCTAAGCACATGAGTAGAAAACATTTGGAGGAATTTGGGTCAGCAGGAGGTAGGTGGGACTAGTTTAGTTTGGGATTATATTTGGATGGATTGGTTGGATGGAAGGGTCTGTTTCTGTGCTGTCTAACTATGATTCTAAAAGAGCAGGTCCAAGATTATTTGTTTAAACTTAATTATGGCAACTATTGTGTCATGATAGAACAGCTGGCTAAAATGAATTTGTATATTAGGTTAAGGATAAGTCAATAGATGTGCAGTAACAGACAGAATAAAGTAAGAGTAAGAGGGCAAGTTTCAATATTTTGTTGGAAAGAGAGTGGATGGCAAGTGATGTGGTTCCTGTCTTATCCTGTTGCTAAGAAGCTTGTAAGAAGAAGGAAAGCATTTGAATTTGTATCATGCCTTTTAGAAATGCAACCTGTCCCACAGTAAGTAGGTCAGTGAAATAATTTTGAAAACTAGGCAGCCAGGAAATGCAGTGACCAGTTTGTGTGTGGTAAGCTCCTATGAGCAGTAATGGGTTAATGACCAGATAATCTCCTTTAGTTTTGTTGGCTGAAGAGTGAATATTATGTGGAACACTGGCCAAGTTCCATTCCTCCACTCCAAAATACAGCCTGGGATCTTTCATATCTAGCTGGCAGAATGGCAATTGAGTATTTCAGTAAAATTCTATATAAAGGCCATGTACTTTGGACACAGGTGAGAGTGTTGCCACTGAGCCAAGTGGCCCCTGAATCTATTCAGTGTTATTTCTCAGTTCAACACTATGTTGTTGTTGTCGTCGTCATCGTCGACGATGACTTAAATATTTCTCTTCCATCAATAAGTTAAAACATCTCACACGAAATAGTGGGCTTTCATCAATCTTGACTTTCATCAAATCTGTCCCATCGAAATGTCAGTTAATGTAAATGGTGATTGCTGAGACTTGAGGTAAGATGCATTAATGTCACAATGTGAAGGGAAATATATGACCCACGGTGTACCTGTCCTCTGTGACATTGTAGATTTCAGAACTTAAATAACTGTTCATGGAGAACTGGAGGGCATAGGTTTAGGGTGAGAAGGGAAAGATATAAAAGAGACCTAAGGGGCAACTTTTTCACCAAGAGGGTAGTGTATGTATGGAATGAGCTGCCAGAGGAAGTGGTGGAGGCTGGTACGATTGTAACATTTAAAAGGCATCTGGATGGGTATATGAGTAGGAAGGATTTAGAAGGATATGGGCCGGTGCTGGCAGGTGGGACTAGATTAGATTGTGATATCTGGTCAGCATGGACGAGTTGGACTGAAGAATGTGTTTGCATGCTGTACCTCCGAATGAATCATCAAAGAAATGAACTGTCACACAGCAATAACTCTGTCTGAAACTGTTCGGGAACAAAAGCTGTTGCACAGAGTGGAGAAATCAGCTGTATCTTGGTCAGATTTATATAAAAACAAATATATTTCAACTAGTAATAAAAATTGCAAAGGACAGACCCACCATCCACAGTTAACCAAAAAGGTGAAAAATGGTTTCAAAAATAAAGAAAAAGATCAAAGAGACAGTTGACAGATCAGAGAGATGGACAAAATATAAGAAACAGCAAAAGAATGACTGAACCATTGATAATTTGAAAAATTAGGGTATCAGAGAAAGCTTGCCAACAACATTAAAAAACAAACATTTCTCAAACAGGTAAAAAACTTGTGAAAATGAGTTGTGTATTGGTTCTATGGAAAATTAGAATTAGTAACGGAAAATAAGGAGATGACAATTGAACTCAACAGGTATGTTCTGCATTGAAGACCAATGCAAAATACAACATTCCAGAAACACCTCTAAATCAGGAAAGGGACGAAGGGGAAGAATCCAGGAAAAATTACCATCATCTGGGAAGTGAACTGCTGGAGCCACAGTTGATGAGTACCTGCATCCTGTTGGAAATTATCCCAGGGTCTTAAAAGAAATGAGTAGTGAGAGTTGCCCCAGTGGTTTTATATTTTCTACATGGAAGAAATGTTTCTGGAACAACACAAAAAATAATGTTCAATGATCTATCAAGGCTACATCAACTGTGTTTTGACTCCACCAAGGCCACCAATTTGAAGTTATGATCTGGCTAGTGACCATCAATCTTTTTATAAATTGGATACAGTGTGAGATCTAGGTACTGAGAAATGAATAAAGCCCCAAGATTTCATGATAAACAGCAACTCTATTACAGAAAGTTGCAGACATACATATATATATATGACTACCATATATTTGCAATTTACACTCTAACACCTAATTTTAAATTGGACGTGTAGGCAACTAACAAATGTAAAAAATGCATTAAAGATTTTACATGTTGCAATTCTTTGGAACCTCTGTCCCTTCAAAATTGTTATTTTTATAAATTGATTGCTTACATAAAAATTACATACACTAAAATAGCTTCATCACAACTGCAAAGCCCTTTACAAAGTCCTTGAGAGACTTGGATGATCACCAAAATATATTATTGTGCACCTTTTGCTTAATAGTACAAGAGACAGTGAATTTTCTTCATTTTTTTAGATTAGGTTAGACTCCCTACAGTATGGAAACAGACTCTTCAGTCCAACAAGTCCACATCAACCCTCCAAAGAGTAACCCATCCAGACCTATTGCTCTATATTTATTCCTGGGCAGAAGTGGGTACTGCAGATGCTGGAAATCAGAGTCTAGATTAGAGTAGTGCTAGAAAAGCACAGCAGGTCAGGCAGCATCCGAGGAAGAGGAAATTGACATTTCGGGCAAAAGCCCTTCATCAGGAGACAACCTTACTGTGTCCAATATTGAAAAAGTTGAAGGAAGGTGTCCTGAATGGCACTTACATGGCATGACTGGGTAGTCATCAGCATAACATGAGCCAACATTTTCCAGCATCACTCTACATTTACTCCTGACTAATGCACCTATCACCAAGGGCAATTTGGCAAGACCAATTCACCTCACCTGCACATCTTTGGATTGTGGGAGGAAACCGGAGCGCCTGGAGGAAACCCTCACAGACACGGGGAGAATGTGCAGACTCCACACAGACAATCGCCCGAGGTGGGAATCGAACCTGGAGCTGTGAGGTAGCAGTGCTAACCACTGAGCCACCGCGTCACCCCAATCTGTCTCCAGATATGCAGCCCACTTGTGACCAATTTCCACAAAGGGTCACGACTGAGTTTAAACTTGGCAGGAAGTTTCTCAGAGCGGTGGGAACGTGGAATGTGCGCCAGCGGTGGTAGTAGTGTCAGATACATTAGGGACAGTTAAGCGACTCTTGGATAGGGCACAGGGATGATAGTAAAATGAAGGGCATGCAAGTTAGTTTGATCTCAGAGTAGAATAAAAGGTCAGCACACCGTTAAGGGCCAAAGGGCCAGTACTGTGCTTACTGTTCAGTTCTATGTTCAACAGGATCAGAACTAAGACTAAAGGTGACCCTCCAGCATATCCTTGGCTCATGTTATGCTAATGACTACATAGGCACGCCAAGTAAGTGTCATTCAGGACACCTTCCCTCAACTTCTTCAATTTTGAACACAATAAGGTCTGTGTCTCATTTAATGTCACCAAGTCAAAAATCCTCCACTGGTCTTAGCTGATCAAGAACCTTTAGAATTAAATTTCACAATTGTTCTGTCTCTTCTTTAGGTAGAACATATTTCTGATGGCCTAGTATGATTAACTGGGATTTGAACAACATACTAAATAATACACCAAAAAAAACCAAAAGAACGGCAGATGCTGGAAATCATAAATAAAAACAGAAATTGCTGGAGAAACTCAGCAGGTCTGGCAGCATCCATGGAGAGAAAGCAGAGTTAACATTTTGGTCCAGAGACCCTCTTTTACAGCTGATCACAGATGTGGCCTGGGAAAAGGCCACATCTCTTCCAGATATGCCCACCTTTAAGGAGTTCTGCTCCACTCTCTGACAGACTTTCCATTCTAATCTTTTTTTTTATTCACCATCATCACTTTTATTGTTGCCTCCTCCTTTTCCCTCTCCATATTCAGCATTTATACCAACCTTTCCCAGCTACCAAATGTTCTGAAGAAGACTGGACCCGAAACATTAACTCTGCACAGATGGTGCCAGACCTGCTAAGTTTCTGCAACAATTTCTGTTTTTGAGCCTAAATAGTACTTGAAGAATCCAGACATACTTCATTCAATAGCGCGATCTATATTTTTACATTAAAAGCCCCACAGCCTGACTTCCCAATTTAAATTCTCCTCACGTTTTATGAAATTAAAAATCACAACACCAGGTTATAGGTTTAATTGGAAGCACACTAGCTTTCGGAGCGTCGCTCCTTCATCAGGTGGTAGTGGAGGGCTCAATCAAGTTTTATGAAAATCACACCTTGCTCAGGTTCAAGTATCATCCCATTACGCATCATGAAAACACCTGGAACATTTTGCGATGTGATGGTCTGTTTTTGTCATTAAACCATAAGCAAAACAAATTTCACTGAAAACTGCAGAACCCTAGGAGCATCATTCAAACCGAAGATATATTTGTTTGGTTACTATATCCTTCTTTTGTCTCCAAAAATGATCATATTTCAGAAATGCAATTTTCATGTCTATTGTCTTACATGCCCATGAATATCTGACCAAAAGAGTAAAAAGATTTTCAGAATTACTTATCCATTTGGGAAAAATTCACTCTAATTTCTGTTTCATCTAATCGATTGTTAAAACCTGAACAACTAGTTTTGTTTTAACCATTTAACACCCATTTTTAAGGACTTTATCCAGTCCAAATCTACGTTTGATTAGGGCAGAGCAATAGATGTGATGTATATGGATTTCAGTAAAGCGTTTGACAAGGTTCCCCATGGGAGACTGGTTAGATCTCATGGAATACAGGGAGAACTAGCCACTTGGATATAAAAATGGCTCAAACGTTGAAGACAGAGGGCGGTGGTGGAGGGTTGTTTTTCAGACTGGAGGCCTGTGACCAGTGTAGTGTCACAAAGATCAGTGCTGGGTCCACTACTTTTCGTCATTTATATAAGTGATTTGGATGTGAGCATGAAAGGTATAGTTAGCACGTTTGCAGATCACACTAAAATTGGAGGTGCAGTGGACAGCAAAAAACATTACCTTGGATTGGAACAGGATCTTTATCAGATGGGCCAATGAGCTGAGGAGTGGCAGATGGAGTTTAATTTAGATAAATGTGAGCTGCTGCATTTTGGGAAAGCAAATCTTAGCTGGACTTATACATTTGATGGTAAGATCCTAGCGAGTATTGCTGAACAAAGAGACTTTGGCGTGCAGGTTCATAGCTCCTTGAAAGTAGAGTACAGATAAATAGGATAGTGAAGGCAGCATTTGATATGCTTTCCTTCATTGGTCAGAGTATTGAGTACAGGAATTGGGAGGTCATGTTGCGGCTGTAGAGGATATTGGTTAGACTACCTTTGGAATATTGCGTGCAATTCTGGTCTCCTTCCTATCAGAAGGATGTGGTGAAACTTGAAAGGGCTCTGAAAAGGATGTTGCCAGGGTTGGAGGATTTGAGCTATAGGGAGAAGTTGAATTGGCTAGGGCTCTTTTCCCTGGAGTGTCGGAGGCTGAGGATTGACTTTATGAAGGTTTATAAAGTCATGAGGGGCATGGATAGAGTTCAGAATTAGAGGGCATAGATTTAGGGTGGGATGGGAAAGACATAAAAGGGACCTAAGGGCAAAGTTTTCACGCAGAGAATGATGCGTGAGTGAAATGGGCTGCCAGAGGAAGTGGTGGAGACTGGTACAATTACACCATTTAAAAGGTGTCTGGATGGGTACATGAATAGGAAGGGTTTGGAGGGATATGGGCCGGGTGCTGTCAGGTGGGACTAGATTGGATTGGGATATCTGTTGGCATGGATGAGTTGGACTGAAGGGTCTGGTTCTGTGCTGTACATCTCTATGACTCTATGACAATGTATGTGACAAAAGCTTGTTGATCCTTATCTGGTATCACAGAATAAACTCAAAACTCTGCCCAAATATCTGAATTACTTTATTGCATGGTCTTAGCTTGAAGTATTTCACACAAGACTATGGTATCATTTTTTAGAGTAGGGAAGTCTTACTGCAACAGTGCAAGGTGCTGGTGAGACTACATCTGAGTACTGCGAGACGTTTTGGTCTCTTCATTTAAGAAAAGATATTATTCCATTGGAAACAGATCTGAGAAGGCTCACTGGGATAGTCCCTGGTATGGAAAGACTGTCTTATGAACAAAGGCTAAACTAGGGTATCATCCTATCACAGTTCTAATGTCAGTTTCAAACTGCTATTGCAATCCACATGAGACAGGAATGACTGTTTAATTTCTACCAATACAGTAGTATATCATCAAATGCCAAATATTAGCAACCTACTAAGAAGTCAGTCAAGGAGATAAGTAGCAACTCCACTGAAAATGGTGCCAAGTTGTTGAGCACATCAAATACTCTGACTTGAGAATGAAACCAATTTGTTTCAGCAATAAAATGACATGAACCCAAAAGTAAGGTCAATATCAGTTGGTGGTTTATTAGTAGAGCAAAACTTACCACTAACGATTCAATATCTAACCATGGTCATACATCACTCAATTTTGTGTTTGAAATAGCACTAAAAATGCAAGCTTGCAATCAAAACAGTCATTTCACATTCACTGGCTTCATAAAAACCTATTTGTAAGGTTTCGTCAAAAACCTCAATTGGAGAAAAACAGCATTCGAAACCCAGAAGAATTTCAAACAGCTCTAGTGCACAAAATATCCAATGCCCATAAGAAAATAAAATCAGCCTTGACAATATTTGGTCATGGCCCATTTGTGGTTAAAATTCCGTAATCAATCTGCTGGAATTGTTCTTTATCACTGATTCAGATACGCACTCTACCTGCACAGCTTGTCATGGTCATCCTGTCCTCTGAACGTTCATAAGCTAAACATAATTTTCTAACAGTTTATAAATATTTTAAATAATAAATTTACTTACTATTCTACTTATTAAATATACAGCAAACAGTAAATGAAACATTCTCGAGTCATAAATCTGATTTAACATAGATAGATTCAATGAGGAAGTGAGTGCTGGTGCAAACTTAGCTAATGAGTGGCTTCCTGTTGCTTGAACATTTCCATTCATTGGATTTGAAATTTCTGTACCCATAAGGGCACCAGCAGGAGGCGCACTGGGCAGGGCAGAACTTGGGGAGTTACTTTCGAACAATTAGAAATTCTACCACTTGTGGCTGCCCCCTCCCCACTGTGCAGGCATCAGACGAAGTGATGGGACTGGTACGATCACCCAACCCACTAGAGGTATCACCACTTCTGCCAACTTTGCCTTGAATGCAAGGTACATCTGATGACACAGGCTTCCTTCCTGCACTTGCCAAAGTGCAGCCCACAATGCACAACAATCAATATTCATTCTTAACATAAGAGTTTTCTGCAATTTAGCTGCATAATTTTCTTGTCAAAGTACTCTCTCTCTTCAGAGACCAGAAATATAATTTTCCCATTCCCTTACTTTGGTCAACAGAAAGGTCCAACAGCTAATACTAAAGCCACAACCCTCACCGTACATGCAGTTGTTAACCTGTAGCTCCAACACAGGTGGGCAACACCGTGGTTCAGTAGTGAGCAGTGCTGCCTCACAGTGCCAGGGACCCAGGTACAATTCCACCCCTGGGCAAATAAGTGGAGTTTGCACATTCTCCCATGTCTGCCGTGGGTTTCTACTGGGTGCTCAGATTTCCTCCCGCAATCCAAAGATGTACAGGTTAGGTGAATTGGCCATGCTAAATTGCCCATAGTGTCCAGGGATGTGCAGGCTCGGTGGATTAGCCATGAGAAATATGGGGTTAAAGGGACAGGGTGGGGGGGGGATGGTTCTGAGCGGAATGTTCTTCAGAGGGTTAATATGGACTCAATGGGCTGAATGGCCTATTAAGAATTCTATGATTGTAAGGCTGTGCTGTGTATTCCACAATCACAGGGCAAAATACACAGCATCTGCATTCTTGGCCACTATTAATACAAGAAGTAGCAATTCCATAAAACATTATGAACTATTTACAATGTGACCAAATATTTAAAACAACACACTGAATTTTGTTTTTGCATTGTGTGATCATCAAGAAGGTGAATTAAAATCAATTGCAACAAGGCGTTACATTTATATTTTAGCATCAAATTTTAATCCTCTATTAACTATGAGGTCAGTGCTATCTCCTCCCCCACAGTAACAAACTTCATTTATTTAGTGAAGAGCTGAAACATACAGTCCAGGAGTTCTCCAGATTACATAGAAACTTCAACCAACAGAAAAACTGGTGGGAATACACAAGTCAGCAATAATTTTTTATAAGGACAAAAGTTATGGAATTTCAACTGTGACCACCACTTCCCTGTCCTATGAAGGGCACACACCCAAAAATATCTTAACATGTATTTTCCCATAGGTTTATATGAAATTGCAAGCTTTTGGAGCTCCATTCTTTTCTCAGGGGTGATATGATAGAGAGGTATTTATAAGCTAAAGGTTAACCTCTCCACCATAACATGTCGGAGGAAGGAGCAGAGCTCTGTAAGCTTGCAGTCCCAAATAAACCTGTTGGACCGTAACCTAGTGTTATTTGACTTTTGTCCACCCCAGTCCAACTCCGGCATCTCTACATCATGTATTTTCCCTTTACATGTGAACTGACTTGCTATGCATTCCAAACTATCTGCCTTTTTATTTCACATTTGTAGCAATCTCAAACTTTCATTCTCATTTCACCCATCTTTGTGTACACTGACTTGTTTGCTCCTGATTTCCAGTCTGTTGGAAACATAAATTTTTAATGAGGACACAATCAGATTTAGCTACAACGCCTGCAACCAACTGAACAGCACTGACAAAAGACAATGTGGAGTCAACAACATTAAAGAGCCAACACAACCGAACTCAACCGCAGAGAAAGAGATTGCATTCGTATCACACATTTTGGCACCTGAGGACATCACAAAGCACTTTAGACCTAATAACACTTTGGAAGGGCAGTCACTGATGAATATCAGTCATGACAATTTGTACATAGCATGATCCAAAAATTGCAATGGGATAATGACCAAATAATCTGTGTTACAGTTATGTCAGTTGAGGGACAAACATTGGTCAGGACATTAGGAAGAACTCAACATGTTTTTGTAAGTGTGCTACTGGATGTGAGGGGATAGGCAGGACCTCAGGAGAATAAAGTATCTGAAAGACAGGGCTTCTGACTCTGCAGTCCTCAGGGGTTGTGCTGTGTGTCAAATTTCTGGAGTTAGTCCTTTGACTCATAAAGGTGAGCATAATCAAACCAGTCCTGGTCAAAATCAGTAACATCAGAATAATATCAACCTCTATTTTAAAAAAAAGCAGAAAACTGACAGTGAGAAAAACCTGACAAGATTAAAAAAAAATTATGTGCAAACAAATTATAAAAACCACAATGAACATTTTGTGGGCAGGCCATTGCACGAAATAGGAAGCAGTTGGTGAATTAGATTTTGACATCTGTCAAACAGCCAAGATCTGCGTCAAACTATATGTGCGCACTCCCTTATTACAAGTGTCTGTAGGTCTCCTGTGGTGCTCTTCACAGACATCAGATGATACAGTGTTTTATAAAGTGCACTTGAACAACAACTAACCCTCCTGTAATGAGCAAATAGACTCCTCCTCTGAAATAGATCTTCCTCCTTACCTCCACCCCACGGTCTTGGAAATTCTTGCATCCACCGCAGTCCTACAGGTTGTGTAGTTTTCCCCTGCGGACGTGGCATGTGGAACTAAACAGGTTATCCCTGCTTCGAAGATCATCTCACATCCTTTCACTGCCCCCTCAAAATTCTCTTCCTTGTTATCGTACAGCCATAGTATTAATGAAATAAACGCCTTTCCCACATATTCCTGATGTTCCATTTACACAGACTGGACAAATATTAGTTGCACAAACACATGGGCTTTAAGTTGTCAGAACATTTATGGGATTCCCCTCGATGTTGCAAGGTCCCCTCACTAACATCGGTCTACTGTAATCCCCACCAAATTCCTGGAGAGGGCAGGATAAATTGGGGTAGTTTTCAAGGTGACAAGTTTGGTACATAATAATGGATGCAACAGGGTTAACAGAACTTCAGCTCTTAAGAAGAATAACACTAGATGTGAAATATTAACTCTGCTTCTTGCTCTGCAGAAGCTAAAATTTTCCAGCACAATCCGTTTTTATTTCAAATGTCCATAATCTGCAGTACTTTATTTCTATCTGTGAAATGAGCTATGATCATTTCACATTGGACAGCCAGCACCTCCTGGCCAGAGTTTGGAGTGGGCGGGCGGGCAGGCGGGTGGGGTGGGGGTGGGGGGATGGAGAGGATGCAGGGCAATCTGTCAATGGAGATCCTCAGCTCAGCTTTGCTAGGACACGTTAGTCCTCAATCTCCAATCTTCATAAGTCAAGTCTTCACAGAACTCTCGTGCTGGGACCCTCTAAAACAGCCGACACTAACTGTCTTCACAATATCAGACGAGCAAGCTCTTTTCTGAACATGCTTAGAATCAAACAGCAGAGGCACGTTGGGAGGATGTTGCAATAATTGATGAATCTCTCGCTGTGACTTATTAGACAGGACACTCAGCCACCCCATGCTCAGGACTGAATAAAAAAAAGGTGAAAGAATAGCAGCACAGACATTGCCTGAAGTCAAGCAGTAGAATCCTCAGAGAATAGCAGCAGTTATCAATCTCACTAGATAACACAGGATGGGCACTAAGTGGGAGTACAAGAGCTGTAATATTGAATGTCAATCAAAGTGAAACAACAAGTGAGAAACAAATACACTTTAGCCACAAAGGAAAATGTAGTTTTTGCAAATCTTCCAACATGATTTGGTATTGGAAATGCCATTGTGTCATTTGACTTTGATACATGAGCATTATTATTATCTGAGAATGAACGAAAAGATTTCATTAGTTTAAAACTGACACCAATAGAGTGCGGAGATTGGTCAGAAGGAATTTCTAGATGCATTCGTAACAGTGGAAGATACAGGGACGTGGATATAAACCAGAATGGTTTGGGGTTAGTTCTAAGAAAGAACTACAAAGGGACCTAATGGGCAGAATGGCCTGCTTTAAGGCTGTAAACTGCTTGGGGGCTTTTCTCATTTCCACCCCACTATCCTTTTCATTATTGCTGCCTCTTGTTTGTTTCTGCAAAACCTCCATCGCAGTGCACCCCACTCTCTTCTCATTTGTGCAATCTTCATAAACTGCCTTAAGAGAAACCATTGGGAAAAAGGGGAGCATGGTTGCTGAAAAAGAATACAAAGAATAGAAGAGCACATAATGTCAATGTAATATGAAGAGATTGGGAGGGAGAAGGTCAGAGTAGTACCTTAGAGATCGCTGTTGAGAGATTAACAGATGCACTACTACCACACTTTGGTAAGAGAGGGTTTACTTGCAATCCTGAAAATAGGAATTCAACCAGCAGTTTCCTAATTGCAACAGGCAATAACTCATCAACTGTGGGTACTTTGGGAATTAATAAAGACTTTGAAATCATCAGCATGCAACAAAAACAGAAGTTGCTGGAAAAGCTCAGCAGGTCTGACAGCATCTGTGAAGCGAGATCGAAGTTCACATTTCGGGTCCAGTGACCCTTCCTCAGAGCTAAACAAAACGTTGATTTATATGCAGAAGGTAGGGAGTGGGGAGGGGGAAAGGAGTAAACAATAGGTGGGGATAGACACCAGAGAAGAGAACAGTTGGGCAGACAAAGGAGTCGATAACAATCTGGCCAAGAGGATGAATAGCAAGTTTGTTCATGTCTGTGGTAAAATTAAGAGAAAGGCCAAACTTGACAGACTTTTTTTGAGTAAGTAACAAAGATTGTTGTTGAGGGCAGGGCAGTGGATGTTGTCTACATGGGCTTTCTAAGGCCTTTGACAAAGTCCCTCATAGCAGGCTAATGCAGAAAGTGAAGTCGCATGGAATCTGTGATGAGCTGGTAAGATGGTACAGAATTAGCTTGGTCAAAGAAGAGAGAGTAGTGGTGGATATGTATTTTTCTGCCAGCAGACGTTCTGCAGGGTTCAGTGCTGTTGTTTGTAATATATGTGTAAATGATATGGAGGAGAATTTAGGTGGCTAGTTACTAACTGTACCTCTTATGCTCGCATCCAAATCATTTATGTAAATGACAAAAAGTAGAGGGCCCAGCACCGATCCTTGAGGCACTCCACTGGTCACAGGCCTCCAGGCTGGTTATTAACTTTCCGAAGGCACAAAGTTGGGGGAGCTGTGCATTGTGAGGAGGATGGGCAAAGGATACAGCACAAAATAGTTAGCTGGAGACTTTGGGGGGCGGGGGGGGGGGGCGAAGTGGCAGATGGAATTTAATCTAGGCCAATGTGAGGTGATGCATTTTGGGAGATCTAATACAGGAGGGAAGTATACAGTAAATAGAGTCATAGAGATGTACAGCATGGAAACAGACATTTCGGTCCAACCCTTCCATGCTGACCAAATATCCCAATGCAATCTAGTCCCACCTGCCAGCACCTGGCCCATATCCTTCTAAAGGGTAAAGTGAGGTCTGCAGATGCTGGAGATTAGAGCTGAAAATGTGTTGCTAGAAAAGCACAGCAGGTCAGGCAGCATCCAAGGAACAGAAAATTCGACGTTTCAGGCATAAGCCCTTCATCAGGAAAGGCTGATGAAGGGCTTATGCCCGAAACGTCGAATTTCCTGTTCCTTGGATGCTACCTGACCTGCTGTGCTTTTCCAGCAACACATTTTCAGCCCATATCCCTCCAAACCCTTCCTATTCATAAACCCATCCAAATGCCTCTTAAATATTGCAATTGTACCAGCCTTCACCACATCCTCTGGCAGCTCATTTCATACACATACCACCCTCTGTGTGAAAAAGTTGCTCCTTAGGTCTCTTTTATATCTTTCCCATCTCACCCTAAACCTATACCCTCTAGTTCTGGACTCCCCAACTTTGTTGATTTATCCTATCCATGCCCCTCACAATTTTGTAAACCTCTATAAGGTCACTCCTCAGCCTCTGACGTTGCAGGGAAAACAGCCCCAGCCTGTTCAGCCTCTCCCTGTAGCTCAGATTCTCCAATCCTGGCAACATCCTTGTAAATCTTTTCTGACCACTTTCTAGTCTCACAACATCTCTCCGATAGGAAGGAGACTAGAATTGCACGCAATATTGCAAAAGTGCCCTGACCAATGTCCTGTACAGCCGCAACATGACCTCCCAACTCCTGTACTCAATACTCTGACCAATAAAGGAAAGCATAACAAATGCCTTCTTCACTATCCTGCGACTCCACTTTCCAAGGAGCTATGAACCTGCACTCCAAGGTCTCTTTGTTCAGCAACACTCCCTAGGACCTTACCATTAAGTGTATGAGTCCTGCTAAGATTTGCTTTCCCAAAATGCAGCACCTCGCATTTATCTGAATTAAACTCCATCTGCCACTTCTCAGTCTATTGGCCCATCTGGTCCAGATCCTGTTGTAATCTGAGGTAACCCTCTTCGCTGTCCACTACACCACCAATTTTGGAGTCATCTGCAAACTTACTAACTGTACCTCTTATGCTCGCATCCAAATCATTTGTGTAAATGACAAAAAGTAGAGAGCCCAGCACTGATCCTTGTGGCATTCCACTGGTCACAGGCCTCCAATCTGAAAAACAACCCTCCACCACCACCCTAATTCTTCTACCTTTCAGCCAGTTCTGTATCCAAATGGCTAGTTCTCCCTGTATTACATGAGATCTAACCTTGCTAATCAGTTTCCCTTGGGGAACCTTGTTGAACGCCTTACTGAAGCCCATACAGATCACATCTTCTGCTCTGCCCTCATCAATCTTCTTTGTTACTTCTTCAAAAAACTCAATCAAGATTGTGAGACATGATTTCCCACACACAAAGCCATGTTGACTATCCCAAATCAGTCCTTGCCTTTCCAAATACATGTACATCCTGTCCCTCAGGATTCTCTCCAACATCTTGCCCACCACTGAGGTCAGGCTCACCGGTCTATAGTTCTCTGGCTTGTCTTTACCGCCATTCTTAAACAGTGGCACCACTTTTGCCAACCTCCAGTCTTCTGGCACCTCACCAGTGACTATTGATGATACAAATATCTCAGCAAGAGGCCCAGCAATCACTTCTCTAGCTTCCCACAGAGTTCTCAGGTATACCTCATCAGGTCCTGGGGATTTATCCACCTTTAACCGTTTCAAGACATCCATCACTTCCTCTTCTGTAATCTGAACATTTTGCAAGATGTCATCATCTATTTCCCTACAGTCTCTATCTTCCATATCCTTTTCCACAGTAAATACTGATGCAAATTATTCATTTATTATCTCCCCCATTTTCTGTGGCTCCACACAAAGGCCGCCTTGTTGATCTTTGAGGGGCCCTATTCTCTCTCTAATTATCCTTTTGTCCTTAACATATTTATAAAAACCCTTAATTAACCCTTCTCCTTAATTCTATTTGCCAAAGCTATCTCATGTCCCCGTTTTGCCCTCCTGATTTCCCTCTTAAATATACTCCTACTTTATTTATACTCTTCTAAGGATTCACTCAATCTATCCTGTCTATACCTGACATATGCTTCCTTCTTTTTCTTAACCAAACCCTCAATTTCTTTAGTCATCCAGCATTCCCTATAACTACCAGCCTTCCCTTTCACCCTGACAGGAATATACTTTCTCTGGATTCTTGCTATCTTTATTCTGAAGTCTTCCCATTTCTCAGCCGTCCCTTTACCTGCGAACATCTGCCTCCAATCAGCTTTCGAAAGTTCTTGCCTAATACCATCAAAACTGGCCTTTCTCCAATTTAGAACATCGACTTTTAGATCTGATCTAGTAGGTACATCCACATACTGAATCAGAAAATTGTCTTGTACACACTTAAGAAATTCCTCTCCATCTAAACCTTTAACACTATGGCAGTCCCAGTCATTGATTGGAATATTAAAATCCCCTACTATAAATACCTATTATTCTTACAGATAGCTGAGATCTCCTTACAAGTTTGTTTCTCAATTTCCCTCTGTCTATTTGGGGGTCTATAATACAATCCCAATAAGGTGATCATCCTTTTCTTATTTCTCAGTTCCATCCAAATATCTTCCCTGGAGGTATTTCTGGGAATATCCTCCCTCAGCACAGCTGTAATGCTATCCCTTATCAAAAATGCCACTCCCCTCCTCTCTTGCCTCCCTTTCTATCCTTCCTGTAGCATTTGTATCTTGGAACATTAAGCTGCCTGTCCTGCCCATCCCTGAGCCATGTTTCTGTCATTGCTATGATATCCCAGTGCTATGTTCCTAACCATGCCCTGAGTTCATCTGCCTTCCCTGTTAGGCCCCTTGCATTGAAATAAATGCAGTTTAATTTATTAGTCCGACCTTGTCCCTGCCAGCCCTGACTGTTTGACTCACTTCTGTTCTCAGACTGTACCTGTCTCAGATCGATCTCTTTCCTCACTATCCTCTTGGGTCCCACCCCCCACCTTACTAGTTTAAATCTTTCCAAGCAGTTCTAGTAAATTTCCCTGCCAGTGTACTAGTCCCCTTCCAATTTAGGTGCAATCCATCCTTCTTGTACAGGTCACTTCTACCCCAAAAGAGATTCTAATGATCCAAAAATGTAAATCCTTCTCCTATACACCAGCTCCTCAGCCATGCATTCATCTGCTCTATCCTCCTATTCCTGCCCTCACTAGTTCCACGAATCCAGATATTACTACCCTTGAGGAACTCCATTTTAAATTCCTGTCTAACTCTTTGTAATCTCCCTTCAGAATCTCAACCTTTTCCTTCCTATATCATTGGTTCCAATGTGAACAATGACCTCCTGCTGGCGCTGCTCCCTCGTGAGAACATTCTGCACCCTCTCTGGGACACCCTCGGTCCTGGCACCAGGGAAACAACACACCATTCTGCTTTTTCTCTGCTGGTCACAGGAACGTCCGTCTGTACCTCTGACTATAGAATCCCCTAACACAATTGATCTCGTTGCATTAGAGCCAGTCTCAATACCAGAACCTTGGCGGTTTGTGCTATGTTCCCCTGAGAATCCATCACCCCCTACATTTTCTAAAACAGCATACTTGTTTGAAATGGGTATATCCACAAAAGACTCCTGCACTAGCTGCGTACCTCTCTTACCCTTCCTGGAGTTAACCCATCTATGTGACCGTATCTGAGACTTTCCCCCCTTCCTATAACTGCCATCCATCACATACTGTTGCTGTTGCAAATTCCTCATTGCTTCTATCTGTCTCCCCAACCGATCCACTCGATATGATAAGATTCGTACCCAACAGCATTTATGGCAGATATAATCCGCAGTAATCATTAAACTCTCTGTAAACTCCCATATCTGACAAGAAGTACATATCACCGCAAAGGCCATTTTTGCTCCTTCACAATCTACAGACCCAGAAAATAACACCGTCTTATTCCTCTACAAACACTGTCCCAGGTTAAATTAATAGCTATGGCTTATATTTTAAATTTAATCAAGAGACTGATCTCCAAAAACATATAATCAAGAAGGAATCCACTATATTCACTACTGCAGCCTTTCTCTTGGATAGACTTAAAACAACAATAACTTATCTGATTCTGTGCTGTGAACTTTGCCCAACAGTTCCTCCAAGATTAGTTGTGAAATTCACTGTTTGTTAATTTTCTTAGATGTCTAGCGATACACGAAATCAAACAGCAAAGGCGGTAACTGTACAGGTTCTCTCCCTCCCTCTCTCCCTCTCCCTGCACTGTCCTCACCATGTGCTTCCTTCATCTGCTCTTCTCCCTTTTAAAACTGCTGTTGTTTAGACTTTTTTTTCCCCAAAGCTCCAAAACAAAGCAACAGCATATAAAACAGTAATTGCTGCTCCTGGAATTCATGGAAATCACCTCCAACACCTAAAATACCACACAAAAAAAAGAGCAGCTCTTACAGCCAGAAATTTTTCCTGTCCTCCATCTTGGATTACCCAGAATCCTATCTATGGCAAAACTCTTAGCAGTATCAACGTACAGAGAGGTCTCAGTGTATAGGTTCATAGTTCCCTGAAAGTGGCAACGCAAATGGATAATGTGGGCAAGAAGGCGTATGGCATGCTTGCATGCATTGGTTGGGCCATAGAGTATAAAAACTGGCAAGTCATATTGTAGACGTACAGAACTTTAGTTAAGCCACATTTGGAATATTGTGGCGAGTTCTATTCACCACACTACCAGAAGAATACGTAGGCTTTGGAGAGGATACAGAAAAGGTTTATCAGGATGTTGACTGGCTTGGAGGGTGTTAGATAAGGGGAGAAATTGGAAAACTGTTTTTTGCTTGAACTTTGGAGGGCAAGGGGCAACCTGGTGGAAGTTTACAAAATTACTAGAGGCGTAGATAGAATGGATAGTTGGAGACATTTTCCCAGGGTAGAAATACCAATTACCAGGGGACATTGGTTTAAGGTAAAGGAGGGTAAATTTAAAAGAGATGTCAGAGGCAACACAGAGGTTAGTGCCTGGAATGTGCTGTCAAAAGAAGCGTTTGAAGCAAATACGATAGGAATGATTAAGAGGGATACAAACCACATAGAGGGAAAAAGTTTTTAATTTAGAAAGTCGTGATGTGTCGTGCAGGCCTGATGGGCTGAAGAGCCTGTTCCTGTGCTGTAGTTGTTCTTTGTTCTAAAACAGCAATGTCAGCCATGTATGCAGTGATAAATAGAGCATGGAAGGATGGGACAGATTGTATACCATTAATGGTCAAAAAGTCAAAAGTAAAAGCTCCATATCTGAAAGTACAGTGCATTCATAACAAAATGGATGAATTAATAGTACAAACAGAAATAAATCTCTATCACCAACAGCAATTTCAGGGACATGTTTGGAAGATCACCAAGGCTGGGATCAAAATATTCAAGGGTAGTTGATAGTTTGAAAGGACTTAATGGTAAAGTCTGGGGGAGTGTTCCTGAACAAAAAGATTTTGGAGTGCAGGCTGATAGTTCCTTGAAAGTGGAGTCACAGGTAGATGGGATAGTGAAGAAGGCATTAGTACACTTGCCTTTATTTGGTCAGTGCATTGAGTATCAGGATTGGGAGGACATGTTGCAGCTGTACAGGACATTGGTTGGGTCACGTTTGGAGGAGTGCATGCAATTCTGGTCTCCCTGTTATAGGAAGGATGTTGTGAAACTTGAAAGCATTCAGAAAAGATTGACAAGGATGTTGCCATTGGAGGATTTGAGTTATCGGGACAAGCTGAATAGGTGGGGCTATTTTCCCTAGACCGTCGGAGGCTGAGGAGGTTTATAAAATCATGAGGGACATGGATGGGGTGAACAGCCAAAGTCTTTTCCCCAGGATAGGGGAATTCAAAACTAGAGGGCATAGGTTTAAGGTGAAAGGGGAAGGATTTAAAAGGGACCTAACGGGCAACCTTTTCACACAGAGGTTGGTGTGTGTATGGAATGAGCTGTCAGAGGAAGTGGTGGAGGCTGGTACAATTACAACATTTAAAAGGCATCAGGAAGGGTTTATGAATAGGAAGGGTTTAGAGGGATATGGGCCAAATGCTGGCAAATGGGACTAGATTTATATAGGACATCTGGCCAGGATGGACAAGTTGGACTGAAGTGTCTGTTTCCATGCCATATATATCTCTGTGACTCTATGGCAGGACACTAGGAAAAGGTGCACGGGCATTTTGATTAACTAAGGCTGACTTCATCCAGTACTTCAGTTATAAAATCTGTTTGGTTAGAGGTAAGTCATAGCAGAGGTAAGAAATGACTAACATTAACTGCACTGCAGGAATAATGCATAAGTGTTTGTAAGAGAGGTATTGGAACAATCAAGAGTGATGTTAATTTTTATATAGGTTAGGCAAATCAGATTGTCAAAGAGAACCTGGAAGATGAGTTCATAGAGTGTATTCGGGAGTGTATTTCTTCAAAACACATATTCTAGATCCAAGCAGGGAACAGTGTATTTTAGATATAGTAATGTGCAACGAGCCAGGATTCATTCACAACCTGATAGTATAAATGAGCCTTGTGACCTCATATTAAAATGAGCCTCTTGGCAACATGACCTTAACATCATAGAACATCACATTCAATTTGAGGGTAAGAAGTATGGGTCCAAGACTAATGCAGTGCTGCTCAAACATTTTCTCAATATGACCATTTTATTGCATGAGAGTTCATGTAGCCTCAGAATGAAAGTTTGGGTATGGTTAGCAAGGGTCAAAGAACTCCACTGTACAGAAGGATCTCTGTGTCCTGGTACTTAAACCACACAAAAAGTTTGAATGCAGCTACAGCCAGTGAGTTCGGAGACAAATGGAACATTAACATTTATTGCAAGGAGAATGGAATAGGAAACAAGTCAAACATTGCTGCAGCTGTATAGCCTTAGTTGGACTGCTTGTGGAGTACTGGGTCCAGTTTTGGTCTCTTTATTGAAGAAAGAGTATTCTGTACTGGAAGCAATTCAAAGACGTTTCATGCTACTGATTTCTGGTTTGAAGGGATTATTGTACAAAAATAAATCGAATAGTACAACACCTATTGAAGTTCAGAAGAATGAGAAAATGAAAGGTATGATTCTGAGAGGACCTGAAACTGGGAGGATACTCCCCTTGTGGGAGAGTCTCGAACTAGGGGACAGTCTAAGAATGAGTGGTCTCCCCACTCAAAACTGAGGGGAGAATGATTTTGTGAGTGCAGTTACTCTGTGGAATTCTCTTCAAGCAAAACAAGGGAATCAGGGGTTATGAGGATCAAACAGAACAGTTAAGTTGAGGTCACTCTTACAGCAGCTATTATCTTAAACACTGCTAAAATAAAAAGAAGTTGAAGGTTTTCGTTTTGCATTCGTCAGAAATAGAATGCAACAAATAGACTTAAACAAAAGGGACACCCTTTTATATAACATGAGAAGTGGGTGCTGATTGGTTGGGTTGAGAGGTAGCCAGAACAGTAACCCATCAATCTTAACTTCCAAACCAGGCAGGAAGATTCTGCTTGGGCAGAGTGGGTACCACAGGGGTGTAGCAGAGATGGCTGTCTCCATGACTCCTCTTTTTTGAAAAAGATGCAATGTACATATAGATACCTTTTGCCACGTAACGCTCTATTTACATACGCAATTTCTGGAATACATATCTGCATCACTCAGTAACTGTGGGTCTGGCTGATGGTCAGAAATTGGATTCCAGAGTAACACTTTGCATCATCCAGATTATATAATAAATAATTTCTAACAGCATATTCTTTTCTGTGGATATTCTTTTCTGAGGCTTGCAAGCACGGGCTGATTGTACATAATTAATTAACAAGACGTGCTGTTTGTTATGATCCATCAGTCATTGGATCATGCAGCCTACATACATCACACTGGCACTGAAACCTTCACAATGTGACTCATTTGTGGGACAGGCAAGCCACCATTCTGGTTTGACAGCAGCTTGTTAGTGGAGGAAACTGTCCATAGATTTACTGCATTGTAGCAGCGCGAGACAGCTAGTTTCACCCACTGTTCGAATTGTTTGAGAAACTTTTCCCTTCCAGAGTAATTGAAGGTAAACCCGGGCTGAAAAGGTGGCAGACATAGGCACTATCTTCAGTTTTCACTATAGACAAGTGCTGGGATGGTCAGAGTGATCAATTATCATACTGGATATTGTTTGCGGAGGACGTCAGTTAAGAACCTGCAGACATTGTGGATCTGAGGTTTTTATGTTCCTACAGAATTGTTTTGTGTATTTGGATGACTGGCTTTTTTTTGGCGATGTTGATGGTTCTTCAGGCAGCATACATCATCAGAAATGGATTACACTCTTAAATTATAATTTGAACTGCACATGGGAATGGGCCTGATAGTGGGGTTGTGGTAGAAGATCAGCCATGATCTTATTAAATAGCACAGCAGGCACAAAGGACCACGTGGCTTATGCAGCCCTAACAGTATACGAAAATTACATGTTTCTCTGAACATTTGACACACAGTGTAATCAGTCCTTGGGCAAGAATACAGAAACCACCCAGTCCATACTCAAATACTCTTGCTGCCCTCTTGTGGACGAGATATCAGTCTTTTTGTTCCAGAATATTCACATGAGGTCCTTCATAACAGGTTAGTGGGCAAAGTTAAAGCATATACATTGGCATGGATCGAGAATTGATTGACAAAGAGGAAACAGAAAGTGGGAATTAATGGGTCTTTTCTTGAGTGGCAGCAAGTGAGCAATGGGTACTACAAGGATTTGTACTTGGACCCCAGATATTCACGTTATATAAATAAACTGGATGAGGAAACCAAATGCAACATTTCCAAGTTCGCTAACAATAAGGAACTGGGTGGGATTGAGTTGGGAGGATGACGCAACAAGGCTTCAAGGTGATTTTGACAAGTTGAGTGAGTAGGCACATGGAGTACAACATGATTAAATGGGAAGTTATACATTTCACCAAGAAAAAGAGAAAGGAAAATAATTTTGAAAATGATGATACATTGGGAAGTGTGGATGCATACAGGAATCTGGTAGTTCTTCTACACCACTCAATGAAAGTGGACAGGCAGGTGCAAAAAGTTATCAAGAAGGCAAATGGTACATTGGCCTTCATTGTAAGAGGACTTGAGTTCAGAAGCAGAAATGAATTATGGCAATTTTACGGGGCCCTGGTGAGAACACTCCTGGAGCACTGTGTACGATTTTGGTCTCTCTACCAAGGAGAGGATATACTTGTTATAGAGGGAGTGCAGTGAAGGTTCATAACAGCAATGGCAAGACTGTCTATGAGGAGAGATTGGGTTGACAGGGCATGTATTCACTACAGTTTAGAAGGATGGGAAGGAATCTGGTTGAAGCAAAATTCCAACAGGACTGTACAGACTAGATGCAGGGATGATGTTTTCCCAAGTTAGAGAGTCTGGAACGAGGAGACAGGATATGGCGTAGACCATTTCACGTCTCACTAACTTGATTGAGTTTTTTGAAGAAGTAACAAAGAGAATTGAGAGGGCAGAGTGGTGGACGTGATCTATATGGGCTTCAATAAGGCTCCCCATGGTGGACTGGTTAGATCACATGGAATACAGGGAGAACTAGCCATGTGATACAGAACTGAGTCAAAGGTAGAAGACAGAGGGTGTTGGTGGGAGAGCTGCTTTTAGACTGGAGATCTGTGACCAGCGGTATGTAACAAGAATCGGTGCTGGGTCCACTGCTTTTCATCATTGATATAAACAATTTGGATGTGAACACTGGAAGCATGGTTAGTAAGCTTGCAGATGACACCAAAATAGACAGTGTAGTGAATAGTGAAGAGGTTATCTCAGATTATAACGAGACCTTGATCAGATCAGCCAACAGGCTGAGGTGTGGCAGGTGGAGTTCAATTTAAATAAATGTGAGGTGCTGCATTTTGGAAAGGTGAATCAGGGCAGTACTTATACTTGGTGGGAAGGTACTGGGGTGTGTTGTGGAGTGCAGGCTCATATTTCCTTGAAAGTAGAGTTGCAGGTAGACAGGATAATGAAGGAGGCATTTGGTATGCTTTCCTTCATTGGTCAGTGCATTGAGTATAGGGGTTGGTCGGTCATGTGGTTAGGCCAGTATTGGAATACTGCATGCAATTCTGGTCTCCCTGCTTTGGCAATGATGTTGCGAAATTGAAAGGGTTCAGAAAAGATTTACAAGGATGCTGTCAGGGTTAGAGGCTTTGAGCTATAAGAGGAGACTGAACAGGCTGGGGCTGTTTTCTCTGGAGCGTCAGAGACTGAGGGGTAACCTTACAGAGATTTATAAAATCATGAGGGGCATGGATAAGATAAAGCGACAAGGTCTTTTCCTGGGGTGAGGGAGTCCAAAACGAGAGGGCATAGGTTTAAGGTGAGAGGGGAAAGGTATACAGAGGAACCCCGATTATCCAAATGTCAGATTATCTGGCAAGATCGCAATGTCCCAGTGCTTGGCTAAACTATGTTGTCCGGCACTCGTTTATCTGGAATTCAATTAACCGAATGAAATACTCCCCTCCCGTGTCCTTCGGATAATCGAGGTTCCTCTGTAAGAGACCTAAAGGGCAACATTTTCACGCAAATGGTGGTGCATGAATGGAATGAGCTGCCAGAGGAAGTGGTGGAGGCTGGTACAATTACAACATTGAAAAGACATCTGGATGGGTATATGAATAGGAAGGGTTTAGCGGGATATGGGACTAGATTGATTTAGGATATCTGGCCAGCATGGATGAGTTGGACCACTGGGTCTGTTTCCAGGCTGCGCAGGTCTATGACTGCATGACTCTCTTTTAGAACTGAAATGAGAAAAAAATTTCCTCCCTCAAAAGGGGAGTGAGACTGTGAAATCCTCTACCACAGAAGGGTTCATACCAACTCAATAAATATATTCAAGAAAGAGACAATCATATTTTCACATTTTAAGAGACATCAGGATGCATGGGGAGAAAGTGGCAACATGACATTACGATAGAGGATCAGCTGTGGTCAGACTGAATGGCAGAGCAGACTCAAAGAGTCAAATGGCCCGCAACTGCTCCTGGTTTCTATGTTTCTATCCTGCACAAAGCCAAAAGCTATACCACAACGTCCACATTCTGGGACAATTGTATTACAGACCATTTCTGCAGGAGAATCAATTTAAAAAAAAACGGTTTGTATCAGGACAGAAAAAAAAGACTAATTCAAGCTTCAGTTTTATCATATCGCTTAATGTCTTTCAGATGTAGACAAGGGTGGTTTTGCAGGAGTGGTTGCCAATAAGGAAATGGCTGTCTTGATTCTAAACACACAGTGCATTAACATTGCCATATGGTTGGACATTGGCAAAGTTTGTTGACCATGTTGCAATCTTGCATGATCACATTGCATTTCAACTGGACATCAGGAGAATACTGCAAAAAGTACTCAGTACACTTACACACACCATTGCAACCTCTATCCAATATGTTAGTGTGGGGTAAACCCAGCGTAAAATTATACCATCTTCGTTTCCCTTCCATAATAATTTTAGAAATATCAGGCGACTTAATTGAAAGTTAAGATTCTGAGGGCACTTGACAATGCGTATGATGAAAAGATGTGGGAGAATCTGGAACTAGGGGGTCAGCATTTAAAAATAAAGGGTTCCATTTAAGACAGAGAAGAGGAAAATATTTTTCTCTCAGAGGGATGAGTATGTTTGGAATTCCCTTTCTCAAAAGGCAGTAGATTCAGAAGCTTTAATTTTTTTAAGGCAGATGTAGACAGACTTTTCTTCCCCAAGTAAATAAAAGGTGCGTTCATGTGGTTCTGAGTGGAATAGGTTAGATTAGATTCCCTATAGTATGGAAACAGGCCCTTCGGCCCAACAAGTCCACATCGACCCTCCAAAGAATAACCCACCCAGACCCATTTCCCTCTGACCAATGCACCTAACACTATGGGCAATTAGAACATAGAATATAGAAAAATACAGCGCAGTAAAGGCCCTTTGGCCCTCAATGTTGAACCGATCCAAGCCCACCTAACCTACATGAGCCCACTATCCTCCATATGCCTATCCAATGCCCGTTTAAATGCCCATAAAGAGGGAGAGTCCACCACTGTTACTGGCAGGGCATTCCATGAACTCACGACTCACTGAGTAAAGAATCTACCCTTAACATCAGTCCTATACCTCCCACCCCTTAATTTAAAGCTATGCCCCCTTGTAATAGCTGACTCCATACGTGGAAAAAGGTTCTCATGGTCAACCCTATCTAAACCCCAAATCATCTTGTACACCTCTATCAAATCTCCCCTAAACCTTCTTTTCTCCAATGAAAACAGCCTCAAGTGCCTCAGCCTTTCCTCATACAGTCTTCCTACCGTACCAGGCAACATCCTGGTAAACCTCCTCTGTACCCGTTCCAGTGTCTCCACATCCTTCCTACAGTATGGCGACCAAAACTGCACACAATACTCCAGATGCGGCCGCACCAGAGTCTTATACAACTGCAACATGACCTCAGGCATCCGGAACTCAATTCCTCTACCAATAAAAGCCAGTACACCATATGACTTCTTCACAGCACTAGTTATCTGGGTGGCAACTTTCAGAGATCTATGTACATGGACACCAAGATCCCTCTGCTCATCCACACTACCAAGTGCCCGACCATTAGCCCAGTACTCCATCTTCTTGTTACTCTTACCAAAGTGAATCACTTCACACTTAGCGACATTGAACTCCATTTGCCACCTTTCTGCCCAGCTCTGCAACTTATCTATATCCCACTGTAACCTGCCACATCCTTCCTCACTGTCAACAACTCCACCGACTTTCGTATCATCCGCAAACTTGCTCACCCAACCTTCTAGCCCCTCCTCCAGGTCATTTATAAAAAATGACAAACAGCAATGGTCCCAAAACAGATCCTTGTGGAGCACCACTGGTAACTTCACTCCAAGATGAACCTTTACCATCAACTACTGCCTTCCATCTTCTTCCAGCCAGCCAATTCCTAATCCAAACCTCCAACTCCCCCTCAATGCCATACCTCCATATTTTTTGAAGTAGCCTACCATGGGGAACCTTATCAAATGCCTTACTAAAATCCATATACACCACATCTACCCCTTTACCCTCGTCCATCTCCTTTGTCACCTTCTCAAAGAATTCAATAAGGTTTGTGAGACATGACTGCCCTTCACAAAACCATGCTGACTCTCCTTGATCACATTATTGCTATCCAGATGTTCATAAATCCTATCCCTTACATGGCCAATTCACCTGACCTGCACATCTTTGTGTCTGTGGGAGGAAACCCACGCAAACATGGGGAGAATGTGCAAACTCCACACAGACAGTCACCAGAGGCTGGAATCGAACCCAGGTCCCTGGTGCTGTGAGGCAGCAGTGCTAACCACTGAGCCACCGTGCCACCCTACTTCATTCATACTAATGTTACAATTCTTCTTACCATTTCTTTGTAGAGAAAATCAGTCAGTCTCATTCCTCTGAAAGTCCACTGTTTTTAATCTCCTTTTTATCAAAAACCTGAACGTTTTTCTCTTTTCCCTCCTCACCTTGTCCCCCATTATACCACCATTCATTCCCCATCACAGGACTAACTTGGCCATCATTCATTCTTACCCCGAAACTATCATTCTGCTGCCCTGCCTTCCTAGGCTTAGATAAATTTATAGATAATCTGCGTGACTCTCATCTTTTTTTGAGAAGATATTCATCACATGCATCCTCATGACTGCTGGGCTCTAGTAGAATAATATCGAAAAGTGTGACGTTGGAAAAGCACAGCAGGTCAGGCAGCATCAGAGCAGCTGGGAAGGCGACAGGTAGATGCGGGTGGGAGGGGAAAACAGAGAGATGTTGATAGGGGAGTGTGAATAAGTGGGAAGGACAGATTCCAACCTCACCCTCACCCTCCTATTTACCTCTCAGCTCCCTGATGAAGGGCTTATGCCCGAAACGTCAATTCTCCTCCTCCTCAGATGCTGCCTGACCGCCTGCTGTGCTTTTCCAGCACCACACTTTTCGACTCTGATCTCCAGCATCTGAAGTTCTCACTTTTTCTATAGCAGAATAATTCCAGCTCCTCCAACCTAACTTGTAGCTGAATTCCCCAATCCCTAGAACTATTCTTCTAAATACCTTCTGCACCATCTCCAGGGCCTCAATTCCTTCCTCAAGAATAATGATTAAAATTGTGCTAACACGCCAACTGTCCTTTAGTAGAGATTCTGGATGTAGGTTTGCTCGCTGAGGTTCAACCGGAACTCTATCAACAAGCACATTGATTCAGACCCCATTTACCACCCCTGAGAAAAAGAACAGGAAATGAAATCATCATAGGAAATGACATCACCAACTCAAGAAACTCCAAACATATAAATAGAAAGCAGGAAACACCAGCAGTGCTTCGTCCGGAGGCTCACTGAAGAGGTTACCTAGTATGGTGACGAAATGTCTGAAAATGAATCTTGCAGCTCAGTGAGCAAACCTACATCCAGAACCTCAACCTGAGCTACAAATCTTCTCAAAATTTGTTTTAGTAGAGATTACACAGATTCAGCATAACTTCTCATTACCCCCATTCGTGATGTCCAAGATCTCTTATACTATGCTAACTACTCTCTTAATAGGTCTTTCCATCTTGAAACATCTATTCACATGTGCCCCTCCACACCACCTATGCAACGTTATTCTGTCCCAGCAACCTCATTACATAATAGACTCTCATCACACTCAATAAGTCACTCACATCTCCGCTGTTAGCATCAATAAGAAATTGCAGGATCAGTGTTCTGAGTAGATATTCAGTGAGATCAGGAAGACAAAAATGGCAGAACTGAACTCCAACAATAACGTTTGCAATTTCTAGGAACAGCCCTGCTTTGTTAAGTAGAAATCTCAGGCAGCATCTGTGAAGAGGGAAACTGATTGAGCATCAAGTCCAATGGGACTCTTCTTCAGAACTTACTTAGATTCAAAACATGAGTTCTGTTTCTCTTTCCACAGATGCTGCCAGACCTACTGAATTTCTCCAGCATTTCTTACTTTTACCTCATGTATTCTACTTTTATTTGATTGTTCCAATACAGAACCCTGGGTAGTACTGATTTCAATAACAGATGGAAAAAGTCTTAGGGATGTTAACGATCATGGGAAGATGGAGCACTATATTTTTTAGTTGACTCATGGGATGTGGGCCATGCTGGCTGGGCAGCAGCACAGAGAAGGAGGTGGCCAGCTGCCTTCTTTAACCGCTGCAGTCCATTCGGTGTAAATACCGCAACAATGCCATTGGGAAAGGAGTTCCAAGATTTTGACCAAGAGACACTGAAGGAACAGCAATGTATTTCCAGGTCAGGATGGTGAGTGTTTGGAAGGAAACTTAGAGCGGTGACATTCCCAGAAATATCTGCTACCTTATCCTTTTAGATGATAATGATTGTCAGGCATTACCAAGCTTCTTGAATGTTGTTGGAACTGCATTCATCGAGGCAAGTGGGGAGTAATCAATCACAGATTTGCTTCTTGTAGACTGTGGATAGGCCTTGGGGAGTCAGGAGGGGAGTTATCCTGTCAGATTCCTAGCCCTTGACCAACCCACAATGGTAACTCCCAGAGGTTGTTAGTGGGAGAATTCAGTGATGGCAATGCCACTGAATATCAAGGAGTGATAGGTAAATTCTCTCTTGTTGGGAATGGTGATTGCCTCACATTTCTGTTGTGCAAATGTGACTTGCCACTTGTCAGCCCAAGTCTGGATATTGTCCAGGTCTTGCTCAAACTGGACATGAACTGCTTCAATATCTGGGAGTCAACAAATGGTGCTGAAATATTGGTGATTTCACAGTTAACGTCCTCATTTCTGATAAATGAAGGGAAAATCATTGATGAAGGAGCTGAAGTTGGTTGGGCTCTGGAGGAACTGGAACTGAGGTGATGGACCTCCCAGAACCACAACTATCTTCCTTTGTACTGCTATGTATGGCAATACTTTGCACAGTGCCTTACCACCTCATTCCCATCGACACTAGGTTTGCTACAACCCCTGGATATCCCACTCGGTTAAATCATTGGCAAATTATCTCGAGAGATTAGCTCTTTTGTCCACATTTGAACCAAGGTTATAATGACATCAGGAGGGGAGTGGTCCGAGCTGAATCCAGCGTGAGCTGATTATTGCTAAGCAAATGCAGTTTGACAGCACTGTTGATGACACCATCTTGAGCTTCCTGATGATCGATAGTGGACTCTTGGGGTAATAATTGGCTAGGTTGGATCTCTCCTGCTTTTTGTCTACAGGACGTACCTAGACAATTTTCCACATTGTTGGGTGGATGCCAGTGCTGCAGCTGTACTGAAACAGCTTGACTAGGGACACAGCAACTTCTGGAGCTTGCATCTTCAGTACTCCCATTGAGGGCCATAGGTTTTGCAGTTTCTAGTGCCTCTAGGCATATGGAAATCATGTGGAGTGAATCAAATTGGTTGAAAAGCAGCATTTGAGGGGCTGGGGATCTTTAAGAGATATTCCAAACTCCAAATTGCTAATGTAAATTGTGCATGGCAGTATTCCTACCATAAATCTTTATGGGTGGTACAGTGGTCAGCACTGCTGCCTCACAGCACCAGACCCAGGTTCAATTCCCACCTCAGGCAACTGACTGTGTAGAGTTTCCACATTCTCCCCATGTCTGCGTGGGTTTTCTCCAGGTGCTCAGGTTTCCTCCCGCAGTCCAAAACAAAAATGTGCAGGTTCGGTGAATTGGCTATGCTAAATTGCCCGTAGTATTAGGTGAAGGGGTAAATGTAGCAAAATGGGTCTGGGTGGGTTGCTCTTCGGAGGGTCAGTGTGGACTTGTTTGGCTGAAGGGCCTGTTTCCATACTGTAAATAATCTAATCTAATCTAAAAAAATCCTTTTGGAACACCAATAATCACCATTTATTCCCACATTTTGCTTTCTGTGCTGAATTCAACTGCTAATCCATTCAGCCCTTGATCCCCTGACTTCACATTTTCTGACTTTATTCATCAGTCTATCACAGACAACTTCACTGAAGGTCTTTTGAAAATCCTGAAAAGTTGCACTGATTGCAGCACCGTTATCTACTCTCTTTGAGCAAGCAAGATTTTCACTTTGAATAATAGTCAACATGGATTTTAAATGGGCTCCTCTCCAGATGTACTTGTATTCCCTCCCTTAGTATGATCTTCACTATCTTATCACAGACATTAAATTGATAAGTCTTCAATTCCCTGGACAAGTTTATTCCCGTTCTTAAATATACATACTTTGTTAGCTCCCTGCCAGTCCTTTGATATTGTACATTTCTCCCCCAAGAATTTATTTAATAGGTCTGCTAAGTATCTGCCATGTCTTTCCTGGAGTATTTTTAAATGCAGATGTGTAATCCATCTGAACTTAAGGTTTTATCCTCTTCAAATTTGACCAGTTTATTTAATACATCCTTCTGTAACATTTAAAATACCTCGATCGCATTACTCATCTTTTCATCCAATGTCTATCTCTTGTTCTATCTCTCCGGCAAATACCAAAGCAAAATAATCATTTTATTTCTGTCAGCTCTATCATTTTATCCAATCTATCTAGTAATAGTTTATCCTGAACAAAGTCTCATTTGTTTTATTAATGCGCATGTAAAGTATTTTAATTGCTTTTATGTTTAGCTATGACATTGTGATGGTCTCCGTTTGAAGCAAACCTTTCTTGTTTTGTGTAGTCGTTATCTCATTAAAATTGTGTTTTAAAGTCCTAATGCAGAGTTTTAAACACAGTAATGCACAGGATGACCAGTCTTTCAAATCACTTTTATACTACTAAAAACAACCAGTCTCTGTCCACACAAACTCCCAGCAATGTAAAAGAATTTGCAATGTTCAATTAATCAGGGAAGAAACCAGAGGATCCATTGCTATGTCAGTCAGTCAAGGCTCCTAGCATGACTTTGCTCAACTCATAAACATGCATTCCAAAGTCACGTGTGGTGCAAGGTAGGACTCCTTGGTAATGTTGGGGTCTAGATTAGAGTGATGCTGGAAAAGCACAGCAGGTCAGGCAGCATCCGAGGAGTAGGAAAATCGACGTTTCGGGCAAAAGCCCTTCATCAGGAATTTTGCACGAATCATCGACTTTCCTGCTCCTTGGATGCTGCCTGACCAGCTGTGCTTTTCCAGCACCACACTAATCTAGATTCTGATTTCCAGCATCCGCAGTCCTCACTTTTGCCTCCTTGGTTATGTTACAAGCTGTTCTGTCTTTGACCTCAGTCAAAGGGGTCAGGTGTTTTCACACAAGCAGAGGTAGGAGTAAACAGGATGGGCTTTTACCATGACCAATGATAAAAGACTCCGGAGGTAGCTTGAAACAAAAACAAAATCTGGAGAAACTCAGCAGATCTGGCAGCATCTGTTGAGAGAAAGCAGAAGCAATATTTTGGGTCCAGTGACCCTTCTTCAAAATGCTTGATACTGTTTTCAGTCTGTTTGCCCAGATTTTTTCAGTTAAGGGTTGATCTTCAACAAGATGATGTTGCTTTGTCCTGTAAAATTATGCACCAAGTGCAAACAGTATGGTTCCGTGAAAACAACCATAAGATGCGAGGTCCTACAATTAACAGAGGTTTGGACTGAGAAACTGTCTTAACATGAGCTATTCAATTCACTAATAGTTCAGAAATAGTCTTTAAGCTACCAGCTATGATGGAAAGAGACAGCACTATGCACCACTGTTGGGTTGAGGACATATGAGGTGGATGGCACTATTTTACCATTCTTCTATTTTACTTTGTAGATCTGACAAATTTGTTAGAAAAATGTACCTACCTTCATTGCTCCCAAAGCCTGAAATATTAAGGCAATCCTTGTTGGTGTAAGGGCTGCTAGCATAACATTAAATCTCACACCTTTGTCTGCAATAGGTGACTCATAAACTCCATTCTCAGATACAGAACCAAACCTGTGTGAAGAAAGTAGAAAATGCATCTTGAGAACTTGCACATGTATTGTGCTTTTCAAAGCTCTGGCCTTGAAGGCTTTGATCACTGACAAATTTCCATTTCAGTCAAGTGTTCCCACTCATTGTCCCCTTTCAATGTCTCTCAAATCAATACTGCCCTGCTTTTCTGTGATCTTAACTACTTCCACAACCCCATAACCTTCCCCATGGCAAGTCTGGTTTGTATACATAACACTCTAGAAACTGAGCTGAGGTTTCATGAATAAAATCCATAATGTCAGAATAATAACTACTATCCTTCAATGGATTATATACAATTCACAGGTATACCACCAAAGAACAAGATGAGTCAGGGGACCATCCAGGCTATTGATGCCTCGTTTCTGCAGTTGATGCTGTCCCATTTTACCAATCATCAATCCTGGGGATGGCAGACAAAGGAAAAAGTATGCTGCAATTTCAAGAATCCTGAATGACTGCTCCATAATATAATCAAGAAAATCTGAGGAAACAGGTTACCCATAACTAATGTGCCACCCTTCTTCATCTCAACTTACCCAAATATGCATGGCCTTCCAAAACTAGTGGCTTCCTAATTGATCAGTATTCTGACATTTGCACCAGTAACCAATTCCAAGACAAGTCCTTGATAAAAGAAATACCTCTTTTCATCTACCCAGCAGTTTTCTCATCTATCTAATATACCTACCTTTCAATCACAATATCATTAATCCATTTCATGTACCTGATTCAAACACATCAAGTTATTTCTCAAATGTTAGAATTTCATTTTGGTCTCTCCCAGAGCTTCTATTACTCCAAAGCGAAGTATTATGATGATCAAGGCCAATCTTCAAAAATACAAGATTGGGATTCATGGATTACCTTTGCTCCCAACCTCAGTCCTCTCCACAATCTCATTACTATCATCAAGTTTAGGAATTATTTAAAAAAAGGTGCACCAGCTTTACATTTTATTGCAGACATACATACTGCATACAACTATCTGCTTTCCCTATCTCCACCTCTCACTGATGAGTCAATATAAGCCACACGATTGATTTCACTCACTCAGTCACTTTCCTGTTCAATAACTTTCAAGCACAGTTATCCTAAAATCATACAGCACAGAAGGAGACCATTCAGCCTGTTATAGCTATCATGGCTCCTTAGACATAGATAGCCAATTTATTTCTCAAATTTACACTGAGAACTACTTAGAGTCATAGAGATGTACAGCATGGAAAAAGACCCTTCGGTTCAACCTGTCCATGCTGACCAGATATCCCAACCAAATCTAGCCCCACCTGCCAGCACCCAGCCCACATCTCTCCAAACTCTTCCTATTCATATACCCATCCAAATGCCTCTTAAATGTTGCAATTTTACCAGCCTCCACCACTTCCTCTGGCAGCTCATTCCATAGATGTACTACCCTCTGCTTGAAAAAATTGTCCCATGGGTCTCTTTTCTTTCTTTCCCCTCTCACCCTAAACCTATGCCCTCTAGTTGTGGACTCCCCGACACGAGGGAAAAGACTTTGCATATCTACCATATCCATGCCCCTCATAACTTTGTAAACCTCTATAAGGTCACCCCTCAGCCTCCGACACTCCAGGGAAAATAGTCCCAGCCTGTTCAGCCTCTCCCTGTAGCTCAAATCCTCCAACCCTGGCAACATCCTTGTAAATCTTTTCTGAACCCTTTCAAGTTTCACATCATCTTTCCGATAGGAAGGAGACCAGAATTGCACGCAATATTCCAACAGCGGCCTAATCAATGTCCTGTACAGCTGCAACATGACCTCCCAACTCCTGTACTCAATACTCTGACCAATAAAAGGAAAGCATACCAAACGCCTTCTTCACTATCCTATCTATCTGTGACTCCACTTTCAAGGAGCTAGGAACCTGCACTCCAAGGTCTCTTTGTTCAGCAACACTTCCTAGGACCTTACCTTTAAGTGTATAAGTCCTGCTAAGATTTGCTTTCCCAAAATGCAGCACCTTGCATTTATATGAATTAAACTCTATCTGCCACTTCTCAACCCATTGGCCCATCTGGTCCAGATCCTGTTGTACTCTGAGGTAACCCTCTTTGCTGTCCACTACACCTCCAATTTTGGTGTCATCTGCAACTTACTAACTGTATCTCTTATGCTCGCATCCAAATCATTTATGTAAATGACAAAAAGTAGTGAACCCAGCACTGATCCTTGTAGCACTCCACTGGTCACAGGCCTCCAGTCTGAAAAACAACCCTCCACCATCACCCTCTGTCTTCTACTTTGAGCCAGCTCTGTATCCAAATGACTAGTTCTTCCTGTATTCCATGAGATCTAACCTTGCTAATCAGTCTCCCATGGAAAACCTTGTCAAACGCCTTACTGAAGTCTATAGAGATCACATCTATTGCTCAGCCCTCATCAATCCTCTTTGTTACTTCTTCAAAGAACTCAATCAAATTTGTAAGACATGATTTCCAACGCACAAAGCCATGTTGACTATCCCTAATCAGTCCTTGCCTTTCCAAATACATGTACATCCTGTCCCTCAGAATTCCCTCCAACAACTTGCCTACCACCGAGGTCAGGCTCACCGGTCTATAGTTCCCTGGCTTGTCTTTACCGCCCTTCAGAGCACACTGTATTTAAAAAAAATTCTCATCTCTATCTGATCCTTTTGCCAATTAATTTACATCCATTCCTCTATAGTGACCAACCCTCCCTGCATAGACATGGGATAAATATGGAGAAATCATCAAAAACATATTTATTCTATCAAATCAAAATCATTAGCTCTGCAGTAGATGACACAATGGCTCAATGGCTAGCACTGCTACCTCACAGCACCAGGGATGTGGGTTCAATTCCAGCCTTGGGTGACTGCCTATGGGAAGTTTGGATATCCTTTTCTGTTTCTGTGTGGGTGTCTGCTGGGAGATCCAGTTTCCTCCCACAGTCCAAAAATGTGCAAGTTCTTTTGATCGGCCATGGGAAATTATCCTGTAGTGTCCAGGGATGTGCAAGCAAGGTGGGTTGGCCATGGTTAATGTAGAGTTAAAGGGATAGAACATAAGAACAAGGGCAGGAATAGGCCATCCAGCCCTTCGAGCCTGCTCCGCCACTCAATAAGATCATGACGAATCTTTTCATGGACTCGGCTCCACTTACCCGTGTTTTCACCATATCCCTTAATTCTTTTACTTTTCAAAAACAGTATCTAGCTTCACTTTAAAAGCAATTACTCACGTAACGTCAACTATTCCCCTGGGCAACGAATTCCATAGATTAACAACCCTCTGGGTGAAGAAATTCCTTCTCAGTTCAGTTCTAAACCTGCTTCCTCTAATCTTGAGACCATGCCCTGTTGGTCTAGTTTTACCTACCAGTGGAAACATCCTATCTATTTGTAGTTTATCAATTCCCTTCATAATTTTATATGTTTCTATAAGATCCCCCCTCATTCTTCTGAATTCCAGTGAATATAATCCTAACCTGCTCAGCCTCTCCTCATAAGAGAACCCCGTAGTGAACCTCCTCTGCATCCCCTCCAATGCCAGTCCATCCTTTCTTAAGTAAGGAGACCAAATCTGTACACAGTACTCCAGGTGTGGCCTCACCAGCACCTTGTACAGCTATAACATTATCTTTTTGCTTTTAAACTCAACCCCTTTAACAATAAAGGGCAAAATTCCATTTGCCTTCCTACTTACCTGTTGTACCTGCAGACCAACCTTCTGAGATTCATGCACAAGGACACCCAGGTCCCTCTGCGAATCCACATGCTGGAATTTTTTAACCATTCAAGTAATAATCTATTTTGCTGTTACTCTGACCAAAATGTATAACTTCACATTCACTAACACTGTATTCCATCTGCCAGACCTTTGCCTACTCACTCAATTTATCTATGTTCTTCTGCAAAGTTTCACAGTCCTCTGCATACTTTGCTCTGCCACTCAACTTAGTGTCATCGGCAAATTTTGACACCGTACACGTGGTCCCCAATTCTAAATCATCTATATTAGTTGTAAATAATTGCGGTCCCAACACCGATCCCTGAGGCACACCACTAGTCACTGATTGCTAGCCAGAATAGCACTCATTTATCCCCACTCTTTGCTTCCTGTCCATCAACCAATCCTTTATCCATGCTAATACTCTACCCCTAACACCATGCATCCTTATCTTATGCAGCAGTTTCACGTGCAGCACCTTGTCAAAGGCCTTCTGGACATATAGGTGCACAACATCGACTAGGTCCCCGTTGTCCACCTTGCTTGAAGTGTCGTAATAGAATTCCAAAAATTAGTGAAGCATGACCTGCTCTTCATGAATCCATGCTGCGTCCGTACAATGGGACAACTTTTTTCAAGATGCCATGCTATTTCTTGCTTGATAATAAACTGAAGCATTTTCCCCACTACAGAGGTTAAGCTCACTGGTCTATAATTCTTGTTCTTTTGTCTACTTCCCTTTTTAAACAATGGTGTCACATTTGCTATTTTCTAATCTGCTGGGACTGCCCCAAAATCCAGCGAAGTTTAGAAAATTACTGCCAGGTCACCTGCTATTCTTTTCCACCATCACTTTTAGTACCCTGGGATGCATTCCATCAGGGTCAGGAGACTTACCTATCCTTAGCTCCATTAGCTTACCTAACACTAACTCTTCCGTAATAATAATTGTTTCCAGGTCCTCACTTAAGGATGGGGTCTGGGTCTAAGTCTGGGAGGGATGCCCTTCAGAGGTTCAGTGCAGACATGATGGGCTGAATGGCCTCTTTCCACACTGTAGGAAAGAAAGATATATTTATAGAATGGACTTTCATCAAATACTACTTAGTGATACTGTTGAAGGGATAAACATTGACTAGGACACCAGGGAGAAACTCCACAGCTTTTTAAAGTAATGCTGTGGTATTGTTTAATTGCCCTCAAGAGGGCTGATGGGATCTCAGTTTAACTTACCAATCAAAAATAGTGCTTCCAACAGTTTAGCACACCACCAGTAGTGCACCGGATTTTGTGCTCAGGTCTCTAGAATGGAACTTGAATTCTAACTCAGAATTGACAATGCTACAACTGATCTTTGGATTACAGAAGGACAATCCCAGTTTCTCTTGTTTCACATTGATGTGCCTGGTTGGCTAGGCCTTCTTGTATTTCTGCAAGGTTTCTGTAGAAGAAGTCACATTCCTTTCATGGGCATTCCATTAACTAAAGCTATTTTCTAATCCCCTTATTGCTATCATTTGAAAGTATTTGCCATACTTCAGGCAAACATTTCCTATTTTTACTAATTCACTGGTCAAAGAGAGCAGTTGGTTCCTGAAGTAGAAATTTAAAACATATATAATGACTATTTTGGATAAAGTACATTTTATAAGCAGAGACAGCAAAAACGAGTTGTTTAACTACTGTTGTCAAAACGACCAACTTGCTTTGCAATAATTTGGGATGATCAGTCCATTACAACAATAGCTACACTTCCAAAAACAAAATGCTTTATTGGCTCTCAATTATTTTGAAACAGCTTGAAGTGGTGAAATGTAAAACAGAAACGCAAATAAATCATACACAGTCATAGTCATAGAGTAACAGAGCATGCAAACAGACCCTTTGGTCAACTTGGCCAGGTTTCTCAGACTAAACTAGTCTCATTTGACTGAGTTTGGCCCATATCCCTCTAAACGTTTCCTATTCATGTCCAAATGATTTTTAAATGTAATTGGATTTGCATCTACCACTTACTCTGACAGTTAATCTTTCTCTCTTTACATATACTGACTTCAACCAATTAACTAATATACTACTTCAAAGGGAAGCAAGAACCGAAAATAATGGATCTGCACAAATCAGGAAATATAAAGTGTAAAAGGTACTTCTTCAATTGGCTAAAGGCATAGAGTTAAGAGCTGAGTTAGGCCAAACCTGTGCAATTCTGGAATCCACGCTGTAGGAGGGTTAAGATTGCACTGGAGAGAGTGCAAAAGAGATTTACCAAGATGTTGCCTGGGCTGGAGAGTTTTAGTTATGAAGAGAGATTGCATCGATGGTGACTGCTTTCCTCAGAGTAGAGAAGACTGCATGGGGACACTATTAAGATGTATAACATTATAAGGAGCATAGATAGGGCAGAGGGATCAATGACCAGGGAGCATAGATTGAAGGTAAGGGGCAGCATTTAGGTAGGATGTGAGGAAAGGTTTTTTTACCAAAAGGGTGGTGGGAATCTAGAAGAGTGATGGAGACTATAGAACCCATAACATAGAACATTACAGCGCAGTACAGGCCCTTCGGCTCTCGATATTGCGCTGACCCGTCATACCAATCTGAAGCCCATCTAACCTACACTATTCCATGTATATCCATATACTTGTCCAATGACGACTTAAATGTACTTAAAGTTGGCGAATCTAATACCGTTGCAGGCAAAGCATTCCATATCCTTACTATTCTCTGAGTAAAGAAACTACCTCTGATATCTGTCCTATATCTATCACCCCTCAATTTAAAGCTATGCCCCCTTATGTTCACCATCATTATTCTTGGAAAAAGGCTCTCCCTGTCCATCCTATCTAACCCTCTGATTATCTTATATGTCTCTATTAAGTCACCTCTCAACATTCTTCTCTTTAACAAAAGCAACCTCAAGTCCCTCAGCCTTTCCTCGTGAGACCTTCGTAACATTTAGACACACATTTGTGATGCCAAGGCATACAAGTCGATGGGTTGAGTGCTGAAAAATAGAATTAGAATAGCTAGCTACATGATTTTGACAGGTGCAGAGTCGATGGGCTGAAGGGCCTTTTTCTGTGCTGAAGATCTTTATGCCTCTAAAGGCCAACCGAGATTTATTTACTCACACAGTCAGTAAAAACTCCTACATATAATATACTTTTACAGAGAAGAGGAATGAAGAAACACAAACTTGTCAAGAAGATTTTCTTTTGGAATTCGAACGTTGTTAAATACTAGAATCCCATTATCAACGCCATTTAGACCTGAGGAACAGGGAAGGGATGGTGGGAGGAAATAAAAAGAAAACAAAACATGTTAGCATTGTACCATACCTCGGAAATTCTCACAGTTACTCTATTGTAAAATAGTCTGCGCCCTTCCCAAAGGAATTCAAACTACAGGCCTTTTGAAAAATGAAGTGGCAAAGGAATGCAAGGTCAGTCAATTTCTTGGCTGCACTACACACAACCGTACAATGGGCAGATCTGCCCAGATCTTCCTAACAGGATCGGAAACGCTATTTCCAGCCCTCATTGGATAACAGAAAATACACTTACCCAACAAGGAGTTCACTATGTGAGCTTCAAAAATTCAATGCACGCTACTAAGTTCAAACATTTACAACAATTAAAACCTAAAAGAATGAGTTCCCACATCTGCAGCAGTTCATTCTCAGTGTCAGGTGTCAGAGAGATTAATGGATGGTCATTAATACTGAGCACATCAGCAAATGAATTTCCAACTACTCCAGCCATAGATAAATTTAACAGGTCCTTATATGGCTGTGGAACTCTCTTTTCTGTGTCACTTTTTCTATTGTGAGCTTGGTTCTTAACAACTATGTCAGTACAGCAATTTCACACAATTCAATTAAGTTAACTTACATCAGCGAGATGTCATTTTTACAAAATCTAAACAGGAGAGTACATCTCACAGTAACCTTTGAATTCCAGTGTTTAACAGCATATCTACCCAGTGTCTGACGTTATTGTCAAGATAAAGATGAAGTGTTTTTGAATGCAAACTGTGGGCTGTTAAATTATCCTGACTCTGCATCAAAACATTTGCCAACTCACCCTCTTTGTGCATCATGTCAATTACTGTGACTCCTGGCTGCATGTTGCCTGCATCATCTCGAACAGGCACAATAAAACAGTGAGGCCCTGACACAAAACAAAACAAATATAAAAATAAGCTATCTTAAAATCTTAATATTTTATAAAACTATGATTGTGCAGGAAGGAGGAAGGGAATATGCAAAATTGCAACAGATCACTTCTCCTATGACTATAACTTCATTTCTACTTGAGGAATGTACAATACACCACCAGTTTCTCATAAATATAGTAACTATACATCCCATCCACTTGCAGCTGACCGGTATATGGAATGATGACTAGTTATCAATGACAAATGCCGTGCACCTGCCATCAACATGATTGGCTCCCAGGTAGCTGAACAGCTAATGGCTGAACAGATGAAAAAGCTATTGGAGCTCTATAAAGGGAAGGTGCTGTTCTTTCCTCTGCAGTAAAAATGCAAGTAAAGCCTGAAGAAAGTCAATTTATTGTCCCTCACCAGTTGCTGCAAGCTGTTGCTTTAAATGCTAAGCTCGGAGATTTTAAGTTGTGAACCAGTTGCTCTATGTCTCCTGCAGGCAAGTGAAAGTAACTGGAGAAGGCAGAGATTGATGAACAGCAAGTCCTGATTAGCCAAGAGGATCATCTCAGCAAACTTTGTGGATAGGGACTATTGAACTATCTTTCCAGCTTTACACTCCATCCACAACACCAATTATTTTTTAATGTTTATATCTATCTGTCAGCCTGGGTTGGCAAGAATTAGAGTTTGGTTCATGTTCAGCAGAACATCATGTGCTGTATTGTTCTATGTTTACACATAGCCAGAATCTACTTGTTTGTAATATAGTAATCATTGTAAGGACAGAAGCCTTGTTCTAGGCTGTCAGCCCAGATCTGAAGACAGATAAACCAATATGCTTTCACAAAATCTTTCACTTTTGTGATACATCCAGGAACACCAGAGTTTGATTTCCATCTTGTTACCCCAGTAGCAGGGCAGGACAGGACAGAATAGGATAGCACAGCAAATCAAAATCCCATTGGCCCAGCAGGGAACTGTGCTGACAAACATCATAAACTGAAGGTAAGGTTGCAACTCTGCCATCTCATTTCTCCAGTTCATGTAGACTTTTCAAGACTGCAGGATAGAAGACTCACCCCATTCATGAGCAACATGAAGGTTATTGTTTAAAAATAAAACAAACATTTTCCTGTTAGAAATGGAAGCATCTGCATGTGAGAAGGCAAACCAGCCTATTGACATTCATCTCTCTGAAATGCTTCATGTGACTTCTCAATATTCTGGGAACCATCAACCCAGTTTGTTTTTCTTTCCAAAATGCATGGAATGAAGAAAGCTAATTTAGTCCATTTAACCCTTCCAATAGGCCAAGTTAAAACGTGCACTATTCTCAAGACTGTGTTCAATTTACTGAATTCCTCATTCTTTACAGTGAATGAAGTAAAATTCAAGGAAAGCAGCAGGCAAGAAAAATTTAACCACCCAAAATAATCAAAGTAAAAAAAATCCTTCCGATAAGACAATGTATACGCCTCACCCCTGATCAGTCACAACTTGTAGATGTATTTTCAGTGCCCCAGCAACGAAACAAGCACAGTTAACTACAATTTGGAGATGCTGGTGTCGGACTGGGGTGTAAAAAGTTTAAAAAAAAAGTCACAACACTAGGTTATAGTCCAACAGGTTTAATTGGAAGCACACTAACTTTCGGAGTGTCGCTCCTTCATCAGGTGGTAGTGGAGGGCTCAATCCTAACACAGAATTTATAGCAAAAATTTACAGTGTGATGTAACTGAAATTATATATTGAAATATTGATTGTCTGTTAAGCCCTTTCATCTGTTAGAATACAGTGATAGTTTCACTTCTTTCATGCGTAAATCATAAAACCTTTTTAAAAAAAATTGCATTCTCAGGTTAGTGATGGCTAGACAATATGTTGAAGGTGTTGGCCCCCTGTGTTCTCGGTCTCTGCCATGATGTTTAGATTGATTCTAATCTAAAAAGTGACATAACGGAGTTCTACAGGAATACATGCAGTTTTTGAGCAAAGTACAATGTAACCCTGCAAGTACAAATTCACCCCACAAAATATATGTGTGCATGTGGGTCTTTGTCTGTCTGTGTGTGTCTGTCTGGGTTGGGGGTTGCTAGTGTGAGAAAGTGTATGTGTGTGTGTGTAGTGAGTGCAAAGTGTCTTAAGTCTGTGAGTGGGTGCATGTGAGAGTGTGGGAGTGTGTATGTCTGTAAGGGTGTGTGTGGGTGTCTATGTGCACGTCTGTGTATGTGTGTGTCCGTGTGTATGTATGTGTAGGAATGTGTGTGTGTGTGTGTGTGTGTCTAGGAGTATCTGTATGTGTGTATAGTGCAATGGTGGTCACCTGTAATGTGACATGAACCCAAGGTCCAGGTTGAGGACCCTATAGGTATCGAACTTAGCTATCAGCCTCTGCTCGACCACTTTTCTCTGTCCCGAAGTCCACCTTGGAGGATGGTCACCCGAAGGTCCGAGGCTAAATGTTCTGGACCACTGAAGTGTTCCCCAACTGGGCGGGAACACTCATGTCTGTTGATTGTTTTGCGGTGCCCATTCATCTGAGCAGAGGCTGATAGCTAAGTTCGGTACCCATAGGGAGGGACCTTGGGTTCATGTCACATTACAGGTGACCACCATTGCACTATACACGCACACAGATACTCCTACACACACACACACACACACACACACACACACACACAGGCACTCCTATGCATACATACACAGGGACACACATATACACAGACGCGCATGCAAACACCCACACACACCCTTACAGACACACACTCCCATACTCACACATGCACCCCCCCACAGACTTAAGACACTCTGCACTCACTACACACACATATACTTTCTCACACTCACAACCCATAACCCAGGCGGACACACATACCCACAGACAAAGACCCACATGCACACATATATTTTGCGGGGTGAATTTGTACTTGCAGGGTTACATTGTACTTTGCTTGAAAACTGCATGAATTCATGTAATACTCCGTTATGACACTTTTTAGATTAGAATCAATCTAAACATCATGGCATAGACAGAGAACACAGGGGGATAACACCTTCAACATATTGTCTAGCTATCACCATTGTTAACAGCTAACCCGAGAATGCAACTTTTTAAAAAAAGGTTTTGTGATTTACACATCAAAGAAGTGAAACAATCACGGTATTCTAACAAATAGTTAGAATAACAGACAATCAATTTTTCAATGTACAATTTCAGTTACGTCACACTGTAAATTTTTGCTGCAAATTCTGCGTGTTAGGATTGAGCCCTCCACTGCCATCAGTTCCTGCATCATGTGCACCCAGTCTTTGACACCTCAGAGAGTCAGTACAGCTACTTATTATACTTATTGAAAGACTTGGTTTCCACTGCTTTTTGGGGAAGAGTTCCAAATACTCACCACTCCTTGATTGGGAAAAGAAATCTCCTCTTCTCAGCCTTAAACTGAAGGAATGCCTGCTTTAAAATTTTGTTAACATTAGAGTGGTGCTGGAAAAGTACAGCAGGTCATGCAGCATTTGAGGAGCAGGAAAATCAACGTTTCAGACAGGAACCCTTCATCAGGAATCCTGCCTGCAACATCGATTTTTCTGCTCCTTAGATGCTGCCTGACCTGCTGCGCTTTTCCAGCACCACTCTAATTTTGACTCTGATCTCCAGCATCTGTAGCCCTCGCTTTCGCCTAGTTGATTTAAAACTTTGTCGCCTAGTTCTCTTCTTACGAATAATCAAACATACAAATACAATCGACAAAGGCACTCTTTGCAGACAGAACAAAAATCTTACATTACATTCAAAAGGACCTATTGAGGAGTACACTCTCAATAACAGAATACAAGGGTAACAATCTTTGGAAAAATGAGTTTTGAGAAGATTTGTAGCTCATGTTGAGGTTCTGAATGTAGGTTTGCTCGCTGAGCTGGAAGGTTCATTTCCAGACATTTCGTCACCCTACTAGGTAACATCTTCAGTGGGCCTCTGGGCAAAGCACTGTTGATAACTCCTGCTTTCTATTTATACTCGATTAGATTAGATTACTTACAGTGTGGAAACAGGCCCTTTGGCCCAATAAGTCCACACAGACCCGCCGAAGCGCAACCCACCCAGACCCATTCCCCAACATTTACTCCTTCACCTAACACTACGGGCAAGTTAGCATGGCCAATTTACCTGACCTGCACATTTTTGGACTGTGAGAAGAAACCGGAGCACCCGGAGGAAACCCACGCAGACACAGGGAGAATGTGCAAACTCCACACAGAGAGAGTCACCTGAGGCAGGAATTGAACCCGGGTTTCTGGTGCTGTGAGGCACCAGTGCTAACCACTGTGCCCATGTGTTAGTGATGTCATTTCCGGTGGTGACATCATTTCCTGTTCTTTTTCTCAGGGAGTGGTAGATGGGGTCTAACTCGATGGGTTTTGGAAAAAATGTTTAGAAACGCATGAGCACATCCCCAGCTGGCCATAAAGTTTACAGACCATGCAGGATCCATAAGTGTACCTCCTCAAGAACAAGGGTCTACTTTTACTTTCTAAGAGAATCTCAGAAATGTCCTTGCCTACTACGAAATAGCAACTCCACTGCTTGCATGTGTCCACTGTCCATGCTTTCTAATATCTCTCCCAGGAGGAAATGGGAATATAAGTATTAAATGTTAATGGCAAAATGGGCTACCAAAAAAGAACTTCTGGGATATGTGAAAGAAGGATTAATAATATAATTACAATTATTAAGTGACATCAGATGACACAGAACTAGAGAAGCATGACCTCTCTTACCACACTTTGTAAATAGTTATGTAACTAAAGTTTTCAGGTTTGCTTAGATGAGTATAGAATGCACCTTTTTAAATAAGATAGGTGAGGCAGGTTTTATGACCACACTGACCAGCACCTGGTCTTTTATCAAATAGTGGAGCAGGCTTGAGAGACTGAATGTTCTTCTTCCTCCTGTTTCTATGTTCGTACGTCAAAAGTGAACAGAATTTCAGTTGCATTAGTAAAAACAATCGTTGACCAACAGAGGGTGCTGCAAGCAAGGCCATCAGTAAAGCTCATTGGCAAGCTTCATCCATCAAAAATAAATGTACACAAGGAGGAATGGAAGAGTCAGTAATATTGCAAGCCAGGGTTTCAGGCCAATATCTGGGGATGTGGGCTTGACACTTACTGTGACAAATGGTGAATTCTGAATTCAATAAAAAATTGGAATAAGTAAAAAGTAGACTAATGGCAAATACACAGTCAATTGCTGTAAAAACTTAGATAATTCACTAATGTCCTTTAGGTGGGGAAATTTGCCATCCTTACCTGGTCTGGCCTAAACAAGATACTAGAACAGCAGCAATATGATTGACTCTTAACTGCCCTCTGGGTAATTAGGAATTGGCAAATACATGCTGGGACTAGCCAGTTACATCCATGTCCCAAGAAAGAATAAACAATTAGACAAATACTTGTGTGTTAAAATTGATGAAAGTGTTTTTTATGCAGTAATTTTCTGTATCTTCCAAACCCACAGCCTCAACCATCTGGAACAGCCATTCTCAACGGAGGCCATATGGCCTCCTTAGGGGCCCTAGCACATTTGAACGGGGCCAGAGACTGAAAATTGTGAGAAGGGGAGCCCCAAGGGTTTATGGGGGTCCTGATAACTGAACTGATGAAATACCCAACTTATCACGAAACTCACAGAAAAGCACCAAGCTCAAGGACTGCATTAGGCCTGATAGATGTTTAATTTCATACTTTTTTTAAGCTGTGTTCAGCATATCGGAATGTTCAAGCTTTCTTGGTGATCAATAATACATGATTTTCTGTCTATCTGTTTGTGTTGTAACCCTGTTTGAAAGGGGTCCCCTGGAACCTGACAAGAACTCCCATGGAGGCAGCGGCCAAAAGACAGTTGCGAATCACCGATCTACAAGGTCAAGGGCAGCAAATATAAGGGGACACCATCACCTACAAGTTCCCTTCCAAGCCAGTCATCCTGACTTGAAAATATATCCTTCGTTGGCACTGGAACACCATTCCATACAAGATGGTGTACAGCAGTTCAAGGAGGAGGTTCACCACCACTTTTCAAAGGCAGTTAGGGATGGGCAATTAACCTTGGCCTAGCCAGCAATGTCTACATCCATATAATAGAAGAATAGATTTTTCTAACAATTTTAAACCGTTAAGTGCAGGCATTATGGACAGAACAATATTCTTCTGTCTGTGTCACCGTTTGATTTTGAATAATTCTACCGTTCTGCTGACATTTTTTCAGAGGGTTGTGCTTCTGAGTGAAGATTTTGTTTCATCAGCAACACAAGATAACATTTCTAATAAGGTGTGTAACAATGTGCTACCCCACCTGCTAGACACTCGATGTAAGCCAAATAGTATCACTCACTGTTACAAAGAGAATTGAAAACAACAGAAACAGGAGGAGTAGGCCGTTCAGCCCTTTGATCCCATTCTATCATTCAATGAGATCATGGCTGATCTCCTCCATCAACACCATTTTCCTACACTATCCCCATACCTTTGATGTTTTTAATCTGTAGAAATTTATCAATGTCAGTCTTGAACATACTCAAAGACTGAACCTCTACAACCTAATGGGGCAGAGAATTCCAAAGATTCACTACACTTTCTGCTCTCAAACACCTTCTCCTCTTAATTCTAAATGGCCGTACCTCTATGTGGAGGATGTCTCCTTTGTTCCAAAATAGAGGAAATTCCACCCGCATCAACCCTGTCAATCTCTGTAAGAATAAGATCACTTCTCATTTTCTAAACTCCTGGGAATGGTTCAGTGTACTTAATCTTTCTTCATATGACAATTCACCCATTCCATGAATTAGCTGGTGAACCTTTAATGTACTCGGTCTATGGCAAGTACGTTTTTCTTTAGATAAGGGGACTAAAATGAGACAATACTCCAGGTGCAGTCTTACCAAGTCTCTACATAATTGTAACACAACATCTATATCCCTATATTCAAATTCTCTTTTAATAAGGGTCGGCATACCATTTGCCTTCTTAATTGCTTGCTGCACCAACATGCTAACTTTCAGTGACTCATGAATGATTTGGCATTCCAGCTGAGTTCCTGGTCCTAGAGTCATAGAGATGTACATCATGGAAACAGACTCTTCGGTCCAACTCGTCCATGCCGACCAGATATCCCAACCCAATCCTATCCCAACCTGCAGCACCCAGCTAGAATTCAAAACAACACACATACACAAAAAAAAAAGAGGTTCTTTAGATCAAATAAAATAGCTGCTGTGTTGTATTCCAGCAATTTGAATACAGATGTAAAAACTGGAAAGTTGTCTCATTCTGAAAAAAATGAACATCTTTTTATTAGCAAACAGAAAATGCACCCCAATTCTTTTAAAAACTACTTCTCAATTTATATATATTTAACAGAAGGCGGCACAGGAAATGGCACTTAATTCAGATCTCTAAGGGGAACAGTGGAGTATTATTTCAATTTAACTCACAAGCGGCAGACCTGCACAAGTTGATGTAAAGTTGCAATAGAAGCATTTCCTTCTGAGAGATCAAAACCTGAGATGGTTTTCAGGTTGGGTAGTAGAGACATGGAGTCAAGACTTTTAAGTGTCAGTGATGTACTAGAGTGGGGTTTGAGAAGGTTTCTAATGCAGGGTAAGTGGGATATGGCTCACCCAAGGAGGAGGGTGTGATAGAGTAGATGTGGATAGGATTTTTCTTCTTTCTGGAGAGTCTGGGATAGGATGGATGGGGATTACGAATATGATTTCCTGGTTATATTAGGACAAAAAAAATAGATTTAAAGCAATTTACAAAAGGAGTAAGTATGATGTGAAAAAAAGCTTTCACAAGTGGTTCAGGTTTGGAATGCACTGCCTGGAGGTTTGGTGGAGACATGCTTAGCTGAGGCATTCAGCAGGGCAATAGGTGATGTTTAAAGTGGAAACAATGTGTACAGTTACACAGAAAAGGCCTGTTAACAGTACTAATTTGGAGAGACATGCAGCCACAATGCACTGAATAGCATCGTATAACATCTGTGAACCAAGGAAAACAGTTTTAAAATAAGAGCCAGGCCACTTAAGACGGAAATGAGGAGGATGCTGAAACTTTAGAAGTCACTATCTCAGAGGGCTGTGAAAGTTCTAACATCATACATGCTCAGTCAGAAACTGAGATTGCTGGACACTCATGACAAGGAAGATGGACATATTGGGGGGTGGGGGGGGGGGTAAAACAGCTGGAGGTAGACAATCAGCAAGTATCTGATTCCATGGTGGGAAAACATTTGACAGGCTGAACGGACTACTCTTGCTCCACTTGCCCATTTTCTATGGCATTCGATCTGACACTGATAAATAATAAATTAGCCATCCTCATGTCTGCAGTCTTTAGCACAATTGATAACACTGGTCAACTCCATTAGCTCTCTGCTATCTTCCAGCTAGATGGAACTGTGCTCTCAGTGTTACATTTTTAGATTCACTTTGTTGACATAAAATTGACTTCTATTCACATTGCATAGTTAGCTTTGCTGTACTCCAAAAAATCATCCATAGCTCCCTCTTATTTCTTAACATTATATTACCTCTTGATGACATCCAAAACACCACTAGATTCCACATATCTTTGGTGAAACCCTACCTCACCTCACCACCAACTCCACAACCATCTCTCTCAACCCCTTCGCTATTTTGTCTGTCCGGCATCCAGCACTGAATAAGCAGGGAAATTGTCCAATTAATTATTGGGAAAATGGAAGAATGCTTTCCCAACCACAAACTTTGCTCCTTAAGTACCACACCCATTTCTTTCCCTGGCAACAATCAGTTGTTTCCAACTTCACAACTATATAGGAGTGCAAGCAGGCCATTCAGCCCCTTGTGCCTGTTCTGCCATTCAAAGTCATGGCTGACCTCAGTGTTATATTTGATCCCAAGATAAGCTTTCTACCACACGTACGAATCATTACTAAGATCAACTATTACCATTCTCATAACACTGTTCACTTCCACTCCTGTCTCAGCTCATCTATTACTGGATTCTTCATCGATGTCTCTGTTACTTCCTCTGTCAACTTGAAGTGATTCAAAACCTGGCTGCCCATTTTCTAACTCATGTCAAATTCCATTTGCATATCAGCCCTGTATTTGCTGGCCTAGTTTGCCTGCCAGTTTAACAGCTCAATTCCAAAATTCTCATCCTTGTTTCCAAAGTCCTCTAAGACCTGAGACTTTGCTGCCTTTGTAATCTTCCCCAGACCACAACTGTAGGACATCTCTGCATTCATCCAATTCTAGTCACTTAAACAAACCTAATTTTAACTTCTCCACCACTTGTGGCCATTGCTGTAGTTGTCTAGGCCCTAGGTCTGGAATTCTTTCCAGACAGCTCTCTTTCTTCAGTTAAGACATTTCTTAACATTTTCCCTCTTTAGCCAAACATTTAGTTATCTGTTATAGTATCTACTTATAAATGACTCAGTGTCACATTTAGTTTTATAACACCTCTGTGACATACCTTGAAACACTTTATTATGGGTGCTGTTATTGTAACCGTGACCTTACTCAAATATCTTCCACGTTTTTTCTTAAGCTCTGACCACTTTTACACAAGGGAGCACATACACATTGGATTCAAACACTGCCCGAGTGGTTAAATTCAAAAAGTAATAAGAAATGAACATTTTAAATGACCCCAAGCTGAAGGCTTAAATTGAATGTTAAATGTCCATGCCTTCGGAGGTAAATTGAAGAATCTTTCAGCACAAAAGTAAAGCCATTAGTTGAGATTCTAAGGCAGAACCTGAAGCTTGACTGTCATATATGGCATCATTAGCTAAACTAATTTAGCTTCTTTGTTTGCCCAGTAAACTTGCAAAATGTTTTGCCTGAACCAAGGATGTGAATTTACTGTAATCAAGTGAAACAAGATCAGCTTCCAAGATGTAATTTAAAAATTCATGTAAGTTATTTCTTAAAAGGTCAAAATTTAAAATGCCTTTTTGTTGCTCACTAAGATACATGATTTTAATACTTGTTTCAAGACATAAATTACTGAGTATTTCAGTATTATTAGCCTTGCTCTAACTAACATAACGAGACCTACATTAAGTGTAGGTGACCCACTACAAGCTTTATTTTTAACAATGCAGCCCCGTGTTAATCTTCTTCCTCATCAAATATAGCCAGAGCCAACCTCTCTCCTTCCACTAAATTAAATCACACATTTACCCCATTTCACTACAGAGGGCTCCAGCACTTGAGAAGCCATTTCACTCAATACGGTTTATGGAAACTAAATTATGCTTCCTCCAACAACTTTAGAACATCCCTGATTCAACATGAATCAAATAAAATGATGTAAACACCTTTGCAACAATTATTCCTTCTGGCAAACATTTCGATACTCCAATAGGCTGTGTAAAACAATGGTTCTCCAACCTTTCAACTGTAGACTACTGAAAGTGGAGAAGACCAAACTGACCATCTAATTCCACCAGCTTTCTTTACATTTTTTGCATAATATTAGGAATTTATGGAAAACAAATATTTTGCCTCCAAACGTGATAAACTTGTGCACATTACCTTTAATAAAGTCACCCTCATCCCTGAAGGCCATAAGGCTGCTCTCTCCTTAGACAGAAGTTGAAGGCTGGAGTTTTATGGTAACCTCAGCCTGCACTGTTGACATCACTGTGCTTCACAAACAAACCCATCCAGCCAACTGAGCGAATTCAGTATTCTCTTCACAGACACTACCAGACCTGCAGAGTGTCTTCAGTAATTTGTTTTGGTTTGTTTCACACTTAGCTCAAACATTATTCTCAAATCTTCACAATTACTTTCTTCTGAGATACTAAAACTCATCTTGAATGTATATTAATCAAACAAAACAAATGCTAACATAAATCTTACTTGTAAAACTACATTGTTGCTGCCCATGTTTATGTCATGCCATGCAGCAGCCAGTCTTGATGTTTGATACACTCAGCAGAAACATGATGCAAAGTCCTGAAGATAAGTAAACTGGATAGGACAGTTTTTGACTAAACAAAGCATATGGCTGCAGTTACACCATATCCTTGTTGTGGCTTCCAATGGTATAAATGCAATGAAATGTCTGAACTGCCTGGTGAGGTACAAGATTCTGGATCAGTGGTGCTGGAAGAGCACAGCAGTTCAGGCAGCATCCAACGAGCAGCGAAATCAACGTTTCGGGCGAAAGCCCTTCATCAGGAATAAAGGCAGTGAGCCTGAAGCGTGGAGAGATAAGCTAGAGGAGGGTGGGGGTGGGGAGAGAGCAGCATAGAGTACAATGGGTGAGTGGGGGGAGGGGATGAAGGTGATAGGTCAGGGAGGAGAGGGTAGAGTGGATAAGGAGCTAGGCAGGTCGGACAAGTCCGGATAAGTCATGGGGACAGTGCTGAGCTGGAAGTTTGGAACTCGGGCGAGGTGGGGGAAGGGGAAATGAGGAAGCTGTTGAAGTCTATATTGATGCCCTGGGGTTGAAATGTTCCGAGGTGGAAGATGAGGCGTTCTTCCTCCAGGCGTCTGGTGGTGAGGGAGCGGCGGTGAAGGAGGCCCAGGACTTCCATGTCCTTGGCAGAGTGGTAGGGTGAGTTGAAATGTTGGGCCACGGGGCGGTGTGGTTGATTGGTGCGGGTGTCTAGGAGATGTTCCCTAAAGTGCTCTGCTAGGAGGCGCCCAGTCTCCCCAATGTAGAGGAGACCGCATCGGGTGCAACGGATACAATAAATGATATTAGTGGATGTGCAGGTAAGTACAAGTTTGTAATTATAGATGGATCTCCTATGTGTGATTACTTAATTGTTCTCTACAAATAAACCAATTAGTGAACTGTAGCTAATAACCATCTGTTAGATACATCACTTCTTCAATTGTTCTTAAATTTATTATCAAATATAAAAGTATAAGAAGCAGAGTCAAAAACCCTTATTCACACCTTTTCACATCCAACAGGCAGGGCTCATAGCTGATATTAAATGAACACCTTTTGTTGAAACTTTTTGAAGACGTTTGATATTAGATTTATCCCACATTGCAGAACATCCAAATACAATGTCTGACACAGAAAAGTCAAAAGTAATTCATGAATAGAGTTAAAATATACAAACCTAGCAACTGTCCACTGACAATTAGTTGAGCAAATACAGCAGCGTAGTTTCCTTTCATTGCATTTCCAATGTACATTTTCTCCGCATCTTCACATGGCGTGTGAATGATAAATTCCTATGAAGAGTAAGAGATTTAACTTTATTATACCCTAAAATTTCTTACCTTTACCCAATATCATGAATTTCTTGTGGAACGTGGTTGTTGTGCACTTCTGCTACCATACCCAATTAATTATTAAGTATCATTCCAAAACAGCTAATTCACTGCTGTTATAAACCCCCTTCCTAAAACTGAAAATAAAACACCCAAAGAGGAACACCTTGCGCTATAATCTGTGGTGTAACCTGCGTTTCAGCAACTACTAGTGGCTAAATAAAATAAATCCCTGGCCCTCACTTTAAGATCAACCAGTAACAATATACTTATCCAACTCTAACAGTGAATAAATTAACTAAACCATTAACAAACCAAATAAATCCCTTCTGACTACTAACTGTTCCCCCAAATGAAACGAGATTCTAATGGTACGCTGCTTCAATAAATACAAGTCCCACTCATATGATAAAAATAAAATTTAGTCTCTCGAAATTACAGCCAGGTTACATTTTCCAGAAAGTTCTGCATCTTCTCCATCGATTCTGCTGTCAGGAATGCCTTCACCATTGTTGGTCCTGTTGTTATTTAGTTGGTGGTTTCTCCAAGATACAGATGAGGCTGTGACGGCTCTCTTGAAAGCTGAGGGCTGTTACCTCTGGCGGATAGCAGATTGCTCGGAGGTCTTTGTCTAACTGCCCCCTTCTTTTATACCCTTGACGACATATTAATATTTCTTACAATAGGATTAGTCCTATGTTGTCAAAACCTCAGATTTAAATTTAATAGGTTCCTGGTATCTAAATACCTGATTCAAATTGATTGGCTAAATTCAAAAGCCTGTGGTCTTGGTAAAAACTGCTGCTTGGCCTGCTAACTGTACGGGCCTTTCAATACAAACGTTTCAATTCGGACGCTGTCTGAGTACTTGCAAACTTTCAAGCTGCTGCTCACATACATCCATTTTAAATTTCTAAGCACTGAAAGAGCACCATCTTTTAAAAGGAACCATGCAATGCTGTCCCCATTTTACAATTTTACAAACATCAATTTCTAACTTGCTGCCTCCCAATCTACAATACCCTACCCAGTTTCACAGCACTGCATTCTACCACATGCACAAATGATAACTTCTCACTGGGATCTCTGGACTATGATCAGGAACAGCAGCATTAGCCAACAAAAATACAGACCCAAATTATAGCAATGCAATTGCAATCTCTGGCTGAGATCTTCATTTATTTCAGCACAAAAAGCAGATAGCTGTGTTTGATCATCTATTCTGTTAAACAGTGAGAGTATGATATGAGGAGCGAATTTAAATGCTTTCTAATGAAATATATGCTGAAAGCCTGTGTTGTTGAAAATGGTTGCTGGCCAGTGCAAGAAGCCTGCAAATCAATTGAGGGAGAGACAGGTATGTAACAGCAATGTAGCTAGACTAGTAATCCTGAGTCTCTGTACAAATTCCAGCAAAGAAGCTGTGAAATTTGAATTGAATGTATAAATCTGGAATTGAAAACTAGTTCAGTTTGGTGACCATGAAACTATAAGCAATTGTTCTAAAAACCCATCTGATTCACTAAAATCATTTTGGGAAGGGAAGTTGCTGGTCTGCATGCAATCCAAACCCAATGTGAGTTGATTCTTAATTGCTGTCTGAAACGGTCCAGCAAGTTCAAGAGTAATTAGAGACAAGCAACTTTGCTAGTGACTCCCACAATAAAAGAATATGACAGCAGGTGCCTACTGTCATTAATAAAATCCAGCACAATTTGACAAATCACCCAACCATCAGTCTTAATCAGGTGCAATGCACAGCCAGTTTTGTGTGTGTGTGTTGGGGGAGGCACAATGATTTCAGAAATTTCAGAAAAACAACAAAAGATGAGAAAAAAAAGGAATAAAATAAAATATGGAGGGTAAACTACTAGCTAGTACATTAAAAAAAATCGCAAGAGCTTCATTTAAAAAAAAGGCAATAAGACCGCTCCTGGACCTGATGAATGCATCCTACGATAATAAAAATTTGCTACAGGATGTACTAGTAGTAATCTTACAAGAATCCGTTGGTTCCTAGAGGATTGGAAAACTATCCATGTAACACCCTTATTCAAAAGGGAAGGAGACAAAAAAAAGGCAACTAAATGACAATTGGCTTAACATCTGTCATTGGGAAGGTGACAGAGTCAAGATAAAGGAAGTAATCGCAGAACATTTAGATACATAATATATTCAAGCACGGTCAGCATAGCTTCATGAAAGTGAAATCATACCTAACATGTATATTATAGTTATAGAGTCATAGAGTCATACAACATGGAAACAAACCCTTCAATCCACCTAGTCCATGCTGACTATGTTGAGCGTATGGTGCTGGAAAAGCACAGAAGGCTAGGCAGCATCCGAGGAGCAGAAGAATCAATATTTCAGGCATAAGCCCTTCATCAGAAATGAAGCTTCTGAGCTGGGGGTGCTGAGATAAATGGAAAGGGGGTGGGGCTGTGGAGGGTGGTGGAAGGTAATGGAATGCAATAGGAAGATAAAGATGGGGGAGAAGGTGACAGGTCAGAGAGGATGGTGGAGTGGATAGATGAGAAAGACGATGGAAAGGTCAAAGGGCGGTGCCGAGTTAGAGGCTTCGAACTGGGATAAACTGGGGGGAGGGGAAATGGGGAAACTGGTGAAATCCACATTAATCCTGTGTGGTTGCAAGGTCCCAAGGCGGAAGATGAGGCATTCTTCCTCCAAGCATTGGGTTTGGTGATGGAGTTCGTTCTCAACTCTGATCTCCAGTATCTGCAGTCCTCACATTCTCTATGCCAGCTATGTTCCCAACTAAATTAGTCCCACTTGCCTGCATTTGGCTCATATCCATTCAGAGCCTTGCCTGCATTTGGCTCATATCCATTCAGACCTTTCCTATTCACTTACTTATCCAAATGTCTTTTAAATGTTGTAATTGTAACTACATTTACCACTTCCTCTGGCAGTTCATTCCATCCATGAACTATTTCCTGGATTCAAACAAACGTTGCCCCTCATGTCCTTCTCCTCTCACCTTAAAAGGATGCCCCTAGTTTTGAACACCCTACTCGAGGGAAAATACTCATGCTACTCACCTTATCTATGCCTGTCATGGTTTCATAAACCTCTATAAGGTCACCCCTCAACCTCCTACGCTCCAGTGATCAAAAGTCCCAGCCTATTTTTATAACTCAAACCCTCCAGTCCCAGCAAAATCTTGATAGATCTTTTCTGAACCCTCTTTAATTTTATGATATCCTTCCTATAGTAGAGCAATCAAAACTGCACACAGTACTCCAGAAGAGACCTCACCAACATCCTGTAAAACCTCAGCATGACATCCCAACTCTTATACTCAGTGGTCTCAGCAATGAAAGCAAGTGTGCCAAATTGGATAGATAAAAAGGAACCAGTAGATATATTTTGATTTCCAAAGGCATAAAGGTTCCATACATAAGGTGACTTACTAAGATAAGAGCTCATAGTATATAGCCCAGACAGAGGATTGGCTGATTATTAGAAAAGAGAGAGTTGGAATAAAGAGGACATTTTCAGAATGGCAGCCTATATCCAGTGGAGTGCCACAGAGATCAGTATTCGACCACAAATTATTGAAAATATGTGCTAATGATTTGGATGGCAGAAGTGAACATACAATCGCCAAGTTTGGGAACGATGCTAAAATAGGTGGAAAAGGAAGTTGTGAGGATAAGAGAGAGTGTACAGAGAAATAATAAGTGGTCAAGTGATGGACAAAAAAAAAATGGCAGATGGAATATAATGTGAAAAGATGTGAGGTTATGCACTTTGCTAGATCGTGGAGCTGAACATTACTTAGATGGAGAAAAACTGAAAAAGCAGCAGCACAGCAGGATTTGGCCATCCTCATGCACATATCACAAAAAGCTAGTTTCCAAGCTCAGCAAGAAATATAGAGGCAATTGGACTGTTGACTATTACTTCAAAGGGAATGGGGTATAAACATTGGGAGGGCTTACTATAACTATACAAGGCACTAATCAGACAACTGCTGGAACACTGTCCCTTTATTGAAGGAAAGATACATCTTTCAAGGTACTGAAGACATTGACTCAGTTAATTCCGATATAGAAGGATTTGCTTATGAGTCATTGAGTAGATTGGGCTTGTGCACATTGGACTTCAGAAGAACAAGAGGAGACCGCATTGAAATGTACAAGATTCTTTGGAGGCTTGACAAGACGTGGACAGTTGTTTTCCCTTGCATAAGAATTTAGGACCACAGGAAATAAATCTCAGAGTAAGGGGTTACCAATTTCAGAGAGATGAGGAAGAATCTTTTCTCTTGGAGGGTAAGGGATATATGGAATTCTTTGCTGTCAAGGGCTGTGTTGTTAAGTATATTCCAAACCAAAATGGACTGATTTTTAATCAATGAAGGAAATCAAGGGTTATGGAAATAGATGGGAAAGTGAAGTTGAGGATTACCACCTATGTCTCATGGATTATAAAAAGCATGGGCAAAGATGGTTTTGGAGATATCTCGCTCATATGTACAATTCATATTTTTACACTCATAACAGATTAAGCCTGTGTTGCACTGATGTTTAATTAGCCAAAACATGACGATTTCTTTCTTTCCCCACAGTTCAAGCAGCAATGAAGTGGAAAATGTTCAAAATACTTAAATATACCACTCATCAGCTGTGGCCTTCAAATTAAAAATAACTAATTGATATAATATATACATTGTTTCTATTTACTTTCTAGAATGAAGCTCCCTAAAACCAAAATATTTTAATTTCTTAGCTAAAAGATCCCAGCATCACTCCATTGATTACCTTTGTTGTTGGATCATATGTTGCTTGGGTCTGGATGCCCCTCACATTACTACCATGTCCACGTTCAGTCATTGCAAACATTCCAGTAAATTTTAAGTCCTACAATTTGATTAGGGAGAGAAACAAAAGGCATTGCATAAGTAGTTTAGCTTCAAATGCAGTTTGTAATATATTCCAACTGAATTGAATCAAATGGAATTGAATCTATTGTCACGTGTACCGAGGCACAGTGAAAAGCGTTGTCTTGCGAGCAATACAGGCAGATCACAGAGTTAAGTAGCATAGATCGTAAAGATGATTTTCACTTCAATTGATTGAGAAAATAAATACTCATCATGTATTGTGACTTTGATAGCTTGGTTGTATTGCTAACAAGTAATAAAATATAAATTTTCCTTTGCATGTTTAAATCCCTTAATAGCCTTGATCCTCCAGATTCCTTTATATCCCCAAATACTACCTTTACTCATTCCCACATGTTCTTTCACTTAAATGGATACCTTGCTCTCAGTCATCACGCTCTAACTCAGCCACACAGAGGGAAGACACAGAGTATCAAATACTAGTCAGCCAGGATACATTTTTAATACTCTGCTGCTCTAAGCAGTCCTTTGCAAATGTGGACTGAAATGGCTTTGTGCTTTGTGTAATTTTGTGAACAGAGCTGTAAAACAAGATGATCCTCAAAACAAAAAAACTGCACAAAGCTAACAACTGCTGTAAAATCAGTCAGTCAGTCATATGGTTCCTTGTTTTAATTCCAATTTTCCATGTTAAACAGAAGAACGGACAACCTGAAAAGAAGTCAAGCTTTCTTTAGGTGTGTCGGCGGTAAGGATGAAAGAGGTTGAGCAGGACAGAGTACTTTAAAACAAAATTAAGACATGGAAAAGTAAAGAACATGAAAATTGTTGAACCAAGGAAATGTAAGCCAACATGTGTGCAAACAATTAAACAAGAGCGCCAGTCTTCTGTGGTTACATTCCTGCCCGGGTGTCCTTGGAGTGGGAACATACTGTATCCACCAAAGCACTTGATGCTTTTAGAAAGAGGTTGCCACTGCTGGGAATTCATTGTTTTATTACCCCTTTCCAACTCCATTTTGATTTAGCCCCTTCATGTTATCCCTACCCCACTCTCACTTTTGATGGTTTGCATTGCCGGTTACAGACTTGAGACTGTGGTGCTGGAAAAACGCAGCCAAGGAGCAGGACAATCGACATTTCGAGCATGCCCAGTTGGTTGCACAGGCTTTACTGGTGGCAGTCAATCATTAAAAACAAAACAAAGACACGGAGACTTGGTGATGGAAAACCATTCAGCTATCACTTCTGAACATATAAACAAAAACAAAAAATAATGAACTTGAGTCATCAAATTGAAAACAAACCAGAATATATGGAAAACCAACAATTGAAGCAGGACTTCAATTGGGTCAGGACTGGCAATTAAACCTCCTAGATATAAATAAATTTCAATTTCACTTTCTTGTTTCGGCAGAAATTCATTTCAGGGTCATTGCTCATTAATTCAAAAATTACATTAAAATTAATAATTGAATTAAAAGAAAGAAAATCACCATAATACTGAGATACAACCTTAATTAAAACATATTAAAAATTATTTCAAATGTATTAAATTAACCAGTGAGTCCCAGATGAATGCAAATTCTCAACTGCTGTTCAAAGTTCTTCCAGAGAAGGATACAGTTAAGTTCAGGAACCTGCATCTGAGAGATCGTAGCCATTTCCCTGAACGCATCCAAACGGTAAACATAGATCAAGGGATGACTGTCATTGTTCATGACTCTATTTTTGTCAAAAATCTTCTTCAGATTTCACCAAGAAATGTCGATTCATCAAATACCCTTTCAATCCGGATCAATAATCTCTGTTCTCTTAAAAAGAAAGTCTACATTTCTTTTTCCCCCTCAGAATACAGTAGCAAGAGAAACGTCCCATAAGAACAATAATGATACATATAGCCATATAAAAGAAATTTATATGTTGGATCTGCTCAAAAGGAGTTTACTTTTCTGAGGTAGTATCATCACTCATATCTCCTTGCTACCACACCAATACACTGTTCCCTCCAATGAACCTTATATTTTGATATCTAGATACTTGTGGTTAATATTTATTTCAACATCTAGATCACGGAAAAAATGTTATTAATTGGCTTTTTCCAAATGTCTGTAAGTAGTTGATTAGATTAGATTAGATTCCCTACAATATTGAAACAGGCCCTTCAGCCCAACAAGTCCACACTAACCTGCCGAAGAGTAACCTTGCAGACCCATTCCCCGATCGTATATTTATCCCTGATTAATGCACCAATTTAGCATGGGCAATTTAGCATGGACAATTCACCTGTCCAGCACATTTTTAGACTGTGGGAGGAAACTGGAGTAGCCAGAGGAAATCCACACAGACATGGGGAGAATGTGCAAACTCCACACGGACAGTCACCCAAGATGGGAATCGAACCCGGGTCGCTGGCGCTGTGAAGCAGCAGTGCTAACCACTGCCGCTATAAACGTGGACTTATAGCAAATAAATTCTATGTTCTATGATCTCATACTCCACAGCCTCCTGATGAAGGAGCAGTGCTCCGAAAGCTAGTGCTTCCAAATAAACCTGTTGGACTATAACCTGGTGTTGTGTGATTTTTAACTCTGTATTCATTAAAATAGGCTTCAACTAAATCCAGAAGAGTAATACACATTGAATAGAGTTATGTAGGACAACTCATTAGGACAAGAAAACTTGCATTTGTATACAGAGGAACCTCGATTATCCAGCATTTGAGTATTCGAATAATCGGATTCTCCGGCAAGATTGCAAAGTCAGATGCTCGAATGTTATCTGGCATTCTATTATCCAGAATTCAATTAACCAAACAAAATACTCCCACGCTTTATCCTTCGGATAATCGAGGTTCCTCTATAATGCCTTCATGAATATTATTCTTCTCAAAGCACTTCATAGTCGATAATGTTCTTGTATCGAAGTGTAATCACTGAGATAATGTAGGAATTGTGGCAGTTTGAAAACACATACCAACAGAGTCAAGAACAGCTTCTTCCCAGCTATTATCAGACTTACGAACAGACCTCTCTTGGATCAGAGTTGATCTATCTCTGCATCCTTTTTGTAGCTGCAACACTATATTCTGCATGCTGTTCTTTTACCTGATGCACTTAAGTAAGTTATGATTTGTCTGGATAGCATGAAAAACTTTTCATTGTATCACGGTAAATGTGACAATGATAAATTAAATCAAATCAAGTCAAGTCATTTTTTACACAGCAACGTTCCAGAACACCACTATGAAATGTGACCAGATAATCTGTTTAGTGACTTTCTAGAGAAATATAAAAGATGAATAGTAGTATTAAACCAGAGCCAATATTGTAGCATAGGACTGAATAAAGAAATATTCCAAATGGATTCTCTTTGATTTAAGCAGCTCACTAGTAAGAGGATAATTACATGAGTACACGTTAATATCATCACAAGAACATCATAAAATTAAGGATGCAGCTTGTGGACAAACCAGAGCGATACCTAGAAGCAGGAGTTATAAATGCAAGTCGTTTTAATTATCCAAACATATTCCAGATAAAGTAAATGTATGTGGTGTGTTCAGGACTGTCTTCCCCATCAAAACCTTTAAAATCTAAAAACGACATTAAACGATCATATGAATCATTTCTGGGCAAAATTAAAAATGTTCAAAACGTACAGTAACATTTCAGAAAGTTAACGTTGTGTAAATGGATTCAGTAGGAAAAAAAGGAAATATGGGAAAATTAAGGACATTGCAACAGGATAGTGAAGTAAATCAACTTATTGTGAAATAAGTGAGCCTTTGCTAAATTGTGATATGGGTATCACTGGCTATGCCCATCCATAATTACCCAGAAGCCATTTAGGGATCCACCACATTGCTTTGGGTCTGGAGTCATATACTGACCAGGTGAGGTAAGTTTGGTGGATGTCCCTCACTAAAGGACATGAGCAAACCTGGTGGGTTTTTAATGACAATCACCAATAGTTACATGTCACCATTAGGCCAGCTTTTTATTCAAGTTCACCATCTGTCCTGGTGGGTTTGAACTTATGTCCCCAGAACATTCTGGAAAACTGATCCAGTGAAATGACCACTATGCCACTGCCTCCCAAAATCAGCCCTCTAGATTGCAATTGGAAAACGCTAGACAGGAAATAAATAGGCAGAAATCATGGAGTTGGTTGCTTCATAAATACTTGATGCATGCGAGATTTTCAAATATTCAATTTTTAAAAAACTGAATTGGTCAGCAAATTGCTTGTGTAAAACATATGATAGAGTAGTTTGTTTAGGTATATATAGCATAACATACCTTCAGGGGTTGAAACCACTTTTCAATGTGCTCTTTGCTTCCAAGGTTAATTATTGCCCCACCAAACAACCAACAGACCACACCCATCTGCAGGGCAGGAACAGGAAGAGAAGCAAGATTAACACAATTAGACACATTTTCAGCACTAATGGTTTTCTGATTAAGTCAGCAATACAGGTGAAATAGACAATTGGTTCACATTGGCCAGAGTAGTTCCAGAACCTCAAATTCTCACATCAGCAATCAATGTTGAGTGAGGAGCAAAAGAGGATGACAGAGCAATAAAAATATAATGTTCTACCGCAGTCAGGCAGTAGTGCGGGGTAAAGAACAAAAAAGAAAAAAAAAATGTTATGTTCATTTAGTGCAATTGATCATTTTCTCAAGTCTACCTTCTCAACTTAGGTTATGAAATTCTCATAATTTCATCAATTCCACTCTGGGCCAGCCAGCAAGATGAAGACTCTATTTAGGAGTTAATACAATAAGTTAACTTTCTGCTTTCCTTCAATGCTTCAAGTTACTGCTGTGATATAGTGAGGTCTGAAAAAGAAATGAAAAGCTACCTAAATGAAAGGAAGAAGTGAATACTGGTTAGACACATACATTTGCTGAATAAGGAAGTATCTAAGCTTTTAATTTGTACAATTTATAGATTGTAATTTATAGTTGGCATTGAAGTTGAAATCTAAAGTTTAAAATTCTGAGGTTGTGAGCTTTGAGTAGATTAACTTTCAAAAGGTGCACTGAATCAACAGCCTTATTAATAACTAGCTGAAACTAGACTGGATTCTCATTATTTGACTGAGGTAGGCTCTTTGTCCAGGGTACATATATAAATAGGCCACTCAGTACACCTGTGAGAGCAACGTACAATGGAATGATGGAGTCGAGCTGAAAATGTGTTGCTGGAAAAGCACAGCAGGTCAGGCAGCATCCAAGGAGCAGGAGAATCGATGTTTCGGACATGAGCCCTTCTTCAGGAATGAGGAAAGTGTGCCAAGTGGGCTAAGATAAAAGGTAGGGACTTAGGGGAGGGGCATTGGAAATAGGTGGAAGGAGGTTAAAGTTAATGTGATAGGCCGGAGTGGGAGGTGGAGGGGTCAGGAAGAAGATTGCAGGTTAGGAAGGTGATGTGAGTTCGAGGGTTGGGACTGAGACAAGGTGGGGGTAGGGGAAATGAGGAAACTGGAGAAGTCTGAGTTCATCCATTGTGGTTGGAGGGTTCCTAGGCGGAAGATGAGGCGCTTTTCCTCCAGCCATTGTGTTGCTATGGTCTGGCGATGGAGGAGTCTAAGGACCTGCATGTCCTTGGTGGAGTGGGAAGGGGAGTTAAAGTGTTGAGCCACGGGGTGGTTGGGTTGGTTGGTCCGGGTGTCCCAGAGGTGTTCTCTGAAATGTTCCGCAAGTAGGCGACCTGTCTCCCCAATATAGAAGAGGCCACATCGGGTGCAGCGGATGCAATAGATGATGTGTGTGGAGGTGCAGGTGAATTTGTGGCGGATATGGAAGGATCCCTTGGGGCCTTGGAGGGTGGGGGGGGGGGGGGTGGGGGGCGCAAGTTTTGTATTTCTTGCGGTTGCAGGGAAAGGTGCCAGGAGTGGAGGTTGGGTTGGTGGGGGGTGTGGACCTGACAAGGGAGTCATGGAGGGAGTGGTTTTTTTTGGAACGCTGATAGGGGAGGGGAAGGAAATTTATGCCTGGTGGTGGGGTCCGTTTGGAGGTGGCTGAAATGACGATGGATTATACGATATATATGGAGGCTGGTGGGCTGGTAGGTGAGGACCAGTGGGGTTCTGTCCTGGTGGTGATTGGAGGGGCGGGGCTCCAGGGCGGAGGAGCGGGAAGTGGAGGAGATGCAGTGGAGAGCATCGCCGATCACGTCTGGGGGGAAATTGCGGTCTTTGACGAAGGAGGCCATCTGGGTTGTTCGGTATTGGAACTGGTCCTCCTGGGAGCAGATGCGGCGGAGACGAAGGGATTGGGAATATGGGATGGCATTTTTACAGAGGGCAGGGTGGAAGGAGGTGTAGTCTAGGTAGCTATGGGAGTCAGTCGGTTTATAGTAAATGTCGTGTTGATTCGGTCGCCTGAGATAGAAATGGAGAGGTCTAGGAAGGGGAGGGAGGCGTCTGAGAAGGTCCAGGTAAATTTGAGGTCGGGGTGGAAGGTGTCGGTAAAGTGGATGAACTGTTCAACCTCCTCGTGGGAGCATGATGATGGAGTTGTGCATCTTAAATAATTTAGTGGAGGAAGAAGAGATACTTAGATAACTTTGCTTAAACAAAGCAGCTGAGTGGTAAATAATATTGATGAGTATTTCTAGTCTTTAATATAAAAATAGGGTCTTCATTTTGTATTTAGGTCTCTAATCTTTTTTCACTTTATCTTGAAAAATAGCCTGTTAGGTATAAAATTGATAGGAGTCTGATTAAAAAAGACAATAGTAACAATACAGTGTTAAGAATAGGTATTTTTCAAAGGTAAAGAGCAGAAATACTAATGTGATTTAATTCAGAACTGAAACAATACACAATAGAGATAGCAGATTGGGAGGAATGCTGCAGCACGTGGGAGTTGTTGCAAACCAAGATGATCCACAGAAAACACCTGTAGTGGGAGTTTGCAGATCATACAACTTTGATTAATGCAGTGAGATTGCTTCCCCTTTGGGAGAGTCTAGGGCAGGGGGCATAATCTCAAGTAAGGGATCACCCTTAAGACAGAGATGAGGAAAATGTTTTTCTCTCATTGGGTAGTGAATCTGTGGAATTTTTACCACAGCGGGACAGCAGACTGGGTCATTAAGTATATTCAAAGCTGAGATAGGTAGATTTTTAAACAGTGAGGGAATTGGGGATAATAGGGAAAAGGCAGAAGAATTGAGGATCATCAAAACAACTATGATCTCATTGACTTGCATAGCAGATTGGATGTTTGAATGCTTCTGCCACTGTATCTTTTGGTCTTTTACTCTCTACCTCCTACTAGCTCGCCAAACTTCTTCTTCATCCAGTGTGCCTATATCATGAGCTCTATTCTTCTGCAATTACCTTACTTGTAGTGCCTTATCAAATGGTTTCTGGAATGGAAAACATTAAATGCTTGAAAAGCGTGATAGATCTGGCAGCATTGTAATGAAAGCAATAGAATTAACGATTTAAGTCTAATATGTTTCTTTTTGTGTATCGAGTCTCTCCTGGGCCCAAGGATGACAGTTTTGATTTTCCTACTGTTTCTTGAAACTTATTCAAATATGTAGGGTCACATTCCTACTCTTTAAGTGATTGGGTTTTGATCAAGTTAAAAACTCACCCATGCTGCAGTTTATAACTCCTGTAATTTGGAAGAAAGCTTCAGTGCCAAATTTTATTTTGAGAGAAAATTCTAATTTGGACAAAATATGATCATAAAAACATGGAAACTAGGAGCAGGAGCAGGCCATTCACATGGAAATGACGTACTTTGTGATGTACAGTGCCTAGTACAGGCATCACTCTGCCTGTGAGACTGATTACCACTATGCACTTTGCAAGTTTGTCAGTCATCCTTACGGTGTTTGACCTTTTTCATGCAATGATTAATTAAATTGATTGGAAAGTGTAATGTTCATTCTGGTGTTCTTGACCTTATGCTTGAATTACTGGTCAGTTACATTGTCCAAACAGAAAACTGTTCAAGGCCTTAATTTGTACATTGCTGAGTTTCAGTTTTAATTTTTAATGAAGAATGACACTTATTAAAATGGGTTTCATTTCAAATTAATTTAAAAGAGACAATTATAGCTTCAAAGAACAGTTTACGCTGGTAATCAGAGCAATTTATGGACTTATCGCCTGATCTTTGGGTCTTGCTACTTTGGTTCTGGAATATACTTTGTGAAGTTCAGTATAGTAGTTGAGTGTATTTAGCTTCTAGAGCCTGTTCCACCACTTAATGAGATTGTGGTTGATTTGCATCCTTACTCAACACTCTTTAATACTACTGAGTAACAAAAACACTGCCATTCTCAAATTTAAATTTACCGTCTAGAAACAATTTCCATTTGCAGAAGTGAGTTCCAAATTTCTCCTTCCCTTTGGATGTAGAAGCATTTTCTACCTTCCCTCTTGAAAGGACTAACTCTAATTTCTGATCCTAACACCTTCCAATCAGGGTTGGTTGATAACAGGCATTAAAATTAAAGTTGAATTATGCTGCTTTTAACAATGTGAATTAATGCTAAAGATGAATAATTACCACAAGTTTCACTGAGGAAAGAAATCAATGGAATAAGACAACGTTCAATGATGTATGAATGCATGTCCTCCCTGAGCAGGAGGTTTATTGGCATCAGTTAAAACTGCATATTACTATAGGAACATATGTTTATTATTTGTGTTTATTTTTATTCAGTTCTTCTTTCATGACACGTGAGTGTCACTGGCTAAGCCAGCAATTATTCCTCATCACTAATTGCCCTGGTGAAGATTGCTGGTGAGCTGCTTTCTTGAACCACTGCAGCTAATTTGGTGTAGGTATACCCACAATGCCTATTCAGGAAATAGCTCCCAGGACTTTGACCCAGCAGCTGTGAAAGAACAGCAATACATTTCCAAATAAGGATGGCGTGTACCTTGGAAGAAAACTGGTAGATGTGGTGTTCATGTGTACCTGCTGCCCTTGTCCATACAGGTGACAGTGATCGTGGGTTTGGAACTTTGCTCTCTGAGGAGCTTTGCTGAGTTGTTGCAGTGTTTCTTGCAAATGTATTAGTTAAACTAGTTATTCTTTGTTGATGAGTGAAACCTCACTGAATTATTTAAGATACTAAACCATTTAAAATAATATAATTGACCATATCACCACTGTGATAAAATTTGATCTGTCATGACCACTGCAGGAGTGACACCAGAAAGGAATCAATGCACTCCTCCAATATCAGTCATAACATAAGGCCAATCTTTTCTTTTTAACACCTTGTCTTCGTTTACTGAGTATAGAAGAAATTTACAAGAATGCCTCCAGGGGTGAGTGACTTCACTTATGAGCATAGATTGGAAAATTTGGACTGTATTCCTTGGAGAGCAGACTGAGAAAAGATTAACAAAAGTTTTCAAAACAATGAGAGTGTGGACAAAGTGGGTAGGGAGAAAGTAAAGCATTAAGAAGCAGAGGGTTGTGAAGGTTTGTAGCTCAGGTTGAGGTTTAGGGTGTAGGTTTGCTCGCTGAGCTGTGGTTGGATATCCAGACGTTTCATTACCTGGCTAGGTAACATCATCAGTGGCAACCTCCAAGTGAAACGAAGCTGTTGTCTCCTGCTTTCTATTTATATGTTTGTCCTGGATCCAGGGGAAAGATATAAATAGAAAGCAGGAGACAACAGCTTCGCTTCACTTGGAGGTCGCCACATTTACCCCTTACCTAACACTACGGGCAATTTAGCATGGCCAATTCACCTGACCCGCACATCTTTGGACTGTGGGAGGAAACCGGAGCACCCGGAGGAAACCCACACTGACACGGGGAGAACGTGCAAACTCCACACGGTCAGTCGCCTGAGTCGGGAATTGAACCCGGGTCTCAGGCGCTGTGAGACAACAGTGCTAACCACTGTGCCACTGTGCCGCCCACTTGTCACTGTACTCCTGTACTTTTGCATTTGAGTACATGTGACAATAAATCTAATTCTAATTCTAGATAGTGGGCTCCAGTTTCCTCCCACAGATGTGCGGGTCAGGTGAATTGGCCATGCTAAATTGCCCGTAGTGTTAGGTAAGGGGTATATGTAGGGGTATGGGTGGGTTGCGCTTCGGCGGGTCAGTGTGGACTTGTTGGGCCGAAGGGCCTGTTTCCACACTGTAAGTAATCTAATCTAATAGGGTATGGCCAAAGGAAGAACTGATTGATTTTTAGAAAAACTGTAGATTCAGAACCTACTTTTTTTTAAAAGGATCAGTTGATATTAGAACATAACACTAACATGAGTTTTGTGCTATTTAGGCATTTGTTGATTGTTCCAGAATACTTTTAATTATCTCAACTGCTACAGTGAAATTTGTCTCAGCTGTCAAATGTGAACAAAGTCTTCAGAGCAGACTACTGGATATGTAATGGGTTGAAATGCCCTCAGTGATTTTAAATTGCAATAAGTTTTTAAAAGTTTTGCAGTTACTCATCCTTATTTGATAGCAGGTTGGGGAGATCCTCAATAGACTTTCTCATGCAGAACTTAACTAATGTGGTGACAAGAAAAGGGGGATAAGGACCTTGCCAAAGCTAACTACCCATTTATTTTCCCCATGTCACCAACACAGGAACAGGAAGATTCTGCCTTTGAAGTACTTTGCATGTTCCTGGTCAGCTTTTTATAAAAAGGATACAGAAATACCAACAAGCATGCAGGCAATATTTACAAGAATGATATCAGGAAATTAAGGGCGTACATTATCAGAGAAGGATTCACAGACTGAGTCTCTTTTCTCTTGAAGAAAAGACCGAGGGTCTACTTCATCAAGATATTTTTTTAAAAATAGGTTTTGGCAGATTGACAGGCTCTAATTATACTCTTTCCACAAAAGACAACATTCTCTCTAAATCCAATGTAAGACAGCCACCAAAAAGCCCAATAGGAAATTCAAAACAAACCTCTGCAGGAAAGAGTGGTGATCATGTGGAACTCATTAAAACAAATGTATTTGAAGCAAACAGAATAGATGAATTAAAGGAGAAGCTAAACAAGTACAATAGAGAGAAGGATACAGAGGATTATGATGACAGATTTACATGAAGAAAGATGGCATAAGGCTCAAGTGGAGTAAAAGACTGTCTAGGGCAAGTAGCCTGTTCCTGTACTATATGGCTTCATATCCTATGTTAATATCAAGTTAGTCCCTCTCCCCTACTCTTTCTACATAAGTCTTTTCTCCCCTTTAAGGATTCACTCAGTGCTCTTCTGGTACTTTTGAACCAACTTCAGTCTTCCTTTCAGACAGTATATCCCAGATCATCATCTCCAATTGAAACAAGTTATCCTATTGACTCTCACCAAATTATTTATAATTTTGAACAATTTGATTCAATTTCTCTTAACTGTTTCAACTCTAAAGGAAGGCTATCCATATAACTGAAGTTCCCCAACAGCTGTTATCACACATAAAATTTCTCTAAGACACCCTCTTCTAGACTATGATATCCTTCCTTCTTGATGAGGTAATCAAAACTTGATCTCCACAGCAGATGGTCATTGGTCAAAAATTAATTTCCGATTGAAAAGAAAAATGGCCTTTTGACCAGATATTAACCCCTACAAGCTTTGCCCATTCCTCAGCTCTTGCAATTGCTCCAGAGTAATCTTTACTCCCCACTTCCCTCCACAATTGCCACCTGATCCTTTTCATTGCTCCCATCACTAAACACACAGCTTTACTCCCACTCAAGTCATTAAGCCTTTTTTGCCAATGCAACTCAGATCTGTTCTTTAAGCAAATTATGAAAATACTAAGCTAGGACTTTTAATACATAATCGCAAAATATGCTATGCACAATTATTTTTATTTTATTTAAAACATAGAAAATACAGTACAGAAACTAGTAGTTTATTCCAGTACACCAATGTCAGTGTTTACATTTTACATGAGCGTCCTCCCCTTTCTCCATCTATTCCCAAGAGCATAAATTTTGACCCCTTTCTCACTCATGTTTTTATCTAGTTTCAGGCAACAGTGCTATTCTTCTCAACCTAGATTAGATTAGATTACATACAGGGTGGAAACAGGCCCTTCAGCCCAACAAGTCCACACCGACTCGCCGAAGCGAAATCCACCCATACACCTACATTTACCCCTTACCTAACACGATGGGCAATTTAGCATGGCCAATTCACCTGACCCGCACATTTTTGGACTGTGGGAGGAAATCGGCGCCCCTGGAGGAAACCCACACAGACACGGGGAGAATGTGTAAACTCCACACAGTCAGTCGCCTGAGGCGGGAGTTGAACCCAGGTCTCTGGCGCTGTGAGGCAGCAGTGCTAACCACTGTGCCACCGTGCCGTAACCTCTGAAAGTTACGAAAACAGAATTCTATCCAAATTGCTTTGCAAAGTTTTCCCTTTAATCTTTACCTTTACTCCAGTCGTGAGGTCAGCTGTGGAAAGTACCTCTCCAATTGCCAGACTTTTATTGACACAGTGCTTTTTCTTTTCTATCTAAAAGAAGAGGCAACATGAATTCAGTTTTTTTTAAGTCAAAATAGCATAAATCCCATGGAACAAATTCATGTTTGCAAAATAGGTGGGTGAGTGAAGACTAGAGAGGAGCCCACATAATTATCATGTAACACAGATGGAGGCTTAGAAGGCAATCATACACTCAACTTTTGAGTCAGAAAGATTCAGGCTTTTAAAATAGAGGACAATGTTCTAGATTAGAATGAATAATCTTTTAAAAAGAAACCTTTTAAGCACAGGTGTTCATCTACAGACCATTCTAAATATGATCTGACTAGTACATTATAAATTAACCTAAGTTTCTGTGTAGGACAATCCCAGGTGCTTCACAGCTAACCAATGACTCGGCACCACCGTCTTGAACTGCCCTACCAGTCCATCTTCCTTCCAACCTATCTGCTCCATCCTCCTCTCTGACCATTCACCATCACCCCCCACTTTCATTTATCTATCGCCTTCCAAGTTGCCTTCCCCCCAACTCCACCTCTGTCCCATTTATCTCTCAGTGCCCTTGGGCACCCAACCTCTCATTCCTGATGAAGGGCTTTTGCTCAAAATGTCAACTCTTCTGCTCCTCGGATGCTGCCTGACCTATGTGTTTTTCCAGCACCACACTTTTTGACTCTGATCTCCAACATCTGCAGTCCTCACGTTCTCCTGACCTTGAAATTATGTCAATACTGTCATTTTGGCACAGTAGTATCTAACCCATATTTGATGATGCTGTTTGAGGGTGGCATGGATTGAGATGTCAGGTTAACTTTCTGCTTTTTCTAAAATGTTTTACTGAGCTGAAGTGTCAATTTTGATGATGTACTTATGATTTGGTAAGGAGACAAATGACATTTTAAATCAAAGTTGAGTATTTCCACTGAGTCAAGGTAACAATTGAAAAGAGTGTCAACTTACCTTCTATACATTTGAATTTGACACCTTACAACTATAACACTCACTATCCTTTAGCTTCACTTGTGGCTCCACCAAGACATGGAAAGTGATATATTTTTATTCTTCCCAGACCTAGACTGTTCCATCTTAATTCAGTCCTATTTATAATATGCTTTTGTTCCAAAATGGTTTGAGCTATGCTGTAATCCCCATGGCTCAAGATAAAATTAATTTGTTACATTTCTGTCCAATTGCAATGCTAATCTAAATCATCTTGCAATTTTTTTCTATGCCTTTTGTAACCATGCTTTGAATATGTTGTCAATAAGTTAGTTTTCAATTAAAACTCTAATTATAACCCAGAATTCCATACGCTCTTAACTTTTTTGCTGTTTACAAATTTGTTTTATCAGCTGTACATTTGCAGGCCAAGATCTCTCTGTTACCATACTCTCTACCCAAAGTAGGCATTATTGAAGTTTGCACATTTTCCAACATTAAATACTGTGGAACTACAGGAATCACATTAGCTAATTTAAGTAAACTTGGTCTCACAAACAGCAATTAAATATTACTAAATCATATTTATTTTTACTCATGTTAGTTTAGGAATTTATATTAGTCAAGACACCGGAAGAGAGGACTTCTGCTCTTTTCCAATGCTATTGCTTTTAGCATTCACTAAAGCGAACAGGATGGGACATCAGTTTAACATCTCATCCAAAAGGCCAGCATTTCAAACATGAAGCATTTCCTTGGTATTGCACAAAAGGCTGTGCCATATCTGTCAAAACTATGAGAACACAACATGCAGCACAATTGCAATCCCATCTCTACTCAGTTTGAAACTATGCCCTACTGGAGAGGTGAACCTTATACTTAAGCACTGTATGCCTGATCAAGGGACCCAACACGTGAAGGGCCCTTTTCCCCAGATCCCTTTTTTCTCTGTTCTACTTCCCAGAAATCCCCTTTTTGGTACCCCTATGCCATTCCACTTAACTCTCTCCACAAACCCACCTGGAATCCTGGTAAAAGCTCCACTGCTTCTGGTGCCACTGCAAGTATAGGAGTGCTGCCAGTCTCTGATTGGCCAACAGGCTTTCCACCCTGCACAAGGCTTCATTCAAGGTGAACTCTGACACACGGCAGGTGCCTGATTGTTACTACTTTGCATCAGACCTCGCAAAAACAATTGACAGGTTCCAGCCAGTGGATGTGAACCCCACCTTAAAGCATTTAATTCTACCCAGCGTTCAATCCGTTTGAAGAAACAAATAGGTTTGTTTTTTTTCAAGCAAATACCTGTTCTTCCAACTGTTGCTGAACAGTTGGTAATTTTATGACAAACTTGACTCGCTCAGAAGATAAATCCCGCATCTCGTCCAGACTCAGATCATACCTAAATAAAAATTGATTACAAAAATCAACATCTTTTAACCATCATATTATCCCCCTTGCACAATCTCTCAAACAGTTAGTATGTTTTACACCTACAATTCTAATACATCTTAAATAATTGTTGAATGCATGAGAAAATTAGAGCTCAATAGCAGCAAACATCTGCATATAAGGCATAAAATAATTGTATCAGTCAAAGCTTTCATCTGTTTATCCTTTTTTATTCCCGTATACAACTTACATTCACCTTATACTTTTAACATTGTAAAAGGTACTATACAGGAAGTCAAATACTGACACCAAGCCACATGGCAATTTTAGGCTGGTGACCATCACTTAATCAGAGAGCAGGATTTTATTAAGCAATTTATTGGAGAAAGAAAGGTAGAAAGTCACAGCAATTTGGTCTTGATTTTCATGTCCTCATTGTCTACAGGAATAGTGCCAGAAGACTGGAGGACAGCAAATGTGGTTCCCTTGTTCAAGAAGGGGAGTAGGGATAACCCTAGTAACTATAGGCCAGTGAGTCTTCCCTCTGTTGTGGGCAAAGTATTTGAGAGAATTGTAAGGGATAGGATTTATGAACATCTGGATAGGAATAATGTGATCAAGGATAGTCAGCATGGTTTTGTGAAGGGCTGGTCGTGCCTCACAAACCTTATTGAATTCTTTGAGAAGGTGACTAAGGAGGTGGACGAGGGTAAAGCGGTTGATGTGGTGTATATGGATTTTAGTAAGGCATTTGATAAGGTTCCCCATGGTAGGCTACTGCAAAAAATACGGAGGTATGGCATTGAGGGTGAGTTGGAGGTTTGGATTAGGAATTGGCTGGCTGGAAGAAGACAGAGGGTAGTAGTTGATGGTAAAGGTTCATCTTGGAGTGCAGTTACCGGCGGTATTCCGCAAGGATCTGTTTTGGGACCATTGCTGTTTGTCATTTTTTATAAATGACCTGGAGGAGGGGCTAGAAGGTTGGGTGAGCAAGTTTGCAGATGATACGAAAGTCGGTGGAGTTGTTGACAGTGAGGAAGGATGTGGCAGGTTACAGCAGGATATAGATAAGCTGCAGAGCTGGGCAGAAAGGTGGCAAATGGAGTTCAATGTCGCTAAGTGTGAAGTGATTCACTTTGGTAAGAGTAACAAGAAGATGGAGTACTGGGCTAATGGTCAGATACTTGGTAGTGTGGATGAGCAGAGGGATCTTGGTGTCCATGTACACAGATCTCTGAAAGTTGCCACCCAGGTAAATAGTGCTGTGAAGAAGGCATATGGTGTACTGGCTTTTATTGGTAGAGGAATTGAATTCCGGAGTCCTGAGGTCATGTTGCAGTTGTATAAGACTCTGGTGCGGCCTCATCTGGAGTATTGTATGCAGCTTTGGTTGCCATACTGTAGGAAGGATGTGGAGGCACTGGAACGGGTGCAGAGGAGGTTTACCAGGATGTTGCCTGGTACGGTAGGAAGGTCGTATGAGGAAAGGCTGAGGCACTTGGGGCTGTTTTCATTGGAGAAAAGAAGGTTTAGGGGTGACTTGATAGAGGTGTACAAGATGATTTGGGGTTTAGATAGGGTTGACCATGAGAAGCTTTTTCCACGTATGGAGTCAGCTATTACGAGGGGGCATAGCTTTAAATTAAGGGGTGGTAGGTGTAGGACTGATGTTAGGGGTAGATTCTTTACTCAGCGAGTCGTGAGTGCATGGAATGCCCTGTAACAGTGGTGGACTCTCCCTCTTTATGGGCATTTAAAGGGGCGTTGGATAGGCATATGGAGGAAAGTGGGCTAGTGTAGGTTAGGTGGGTTTGGATCGGCGCAACATCGAGTGCCGAAGGGCCTGTACTACGCTGTATTTTTCTATGTTCTATGTTCTAATTAGGGAGGGATTTCCTGCGTTTGTAGGCATGACTATCAAAGCAAAGAAAAACCTGGATGCATAAATGAGCATTGGAGTAGCAGTGGTATCTTTAAGGATTGAGAGGTTACAAAGACAGGAAGAGAAACAGCCAAAGAGGTTGTTCAACCCAAGGGAATTTTAAAATCCTGATTGTCAGACCAAGAGCCAAATGAACCCAGGGCTGAGTTCAGACATTGACTGCACAGCTTTGGATCGCTGAATATAGAAGTTTGTGAAGGATACAAAACGTGAGATTCCTGCCAGGAAAGCAGTCGAATAGTCAAATTTGAACAGAATAAAGACACAATGACAGTATCAACGATGGATGAGCTGAACAGGGCCTGAGATAAAGATGCTAAAATGTTGAGGCGGGTGAGTTTGATGCTGGTATACTATAATATCTTAAAGTCAGCTTATGGTCAAATGAAGCACTGAAGTTGCGAACTGTCTGGTTCAACCTTGGACAGTAACTAAGGGGAAGGATGAATTCAGTGGTTAGGGAACAAGATTTGTCATGGGGATGTCTGTTCTCTCTAAGTGCTGCAGCCAGTCTGTTCAAGTGCAGCACACATAATTAGGGCAGCCATGCAATTTCTGGTGGTTAAGAGAGGTCTACTGCCACTGCATCACATTAGCATATAACAGATAGACTGCAAAGATAAGAAATGACTGGATGAAAGTCAAACCTGACAAGATATTAGAACATAGAATCCCTACAGTGTGGAAACAGGCCCTTTGGCCCAGCAAGTCCACACCGACCCTCTGTAGAGAAACCCACGCAGAGCCATTCTCCTATTACTCTACATTTACCCTGACTAATGCACCTAACCTACACATCCCTGAACACTATGGACAATTTAACATTGCCAATCTACCTAACCTGCACATCTTTAAATTGTGGGAGGAACCCCATACAGAGACGAGGAGAATATGCAAACTCCACAGACAGTTGCTCAAGGCTGGAATCGAACCTGGTCCCTGATAGTATGAGGCAGCAGTGCTAACCAGTGAGTCACTGTGCCGCCCGTAATTCAAATGGAATAGTAGTTGAAATTTACCCATGTCAGTAACTGGAGCCAAAGCTAGCTAAACCCAGGGATGGAAATATGACAGCGAACAATGGTGGGGAAGGAGAACAATAGCTTTAAGCTTCCCAGTATGCACCGGGAGGATGTTTCTGCCCATCCACTACCAGGTGTCACAAATAGAAACGCTGACAGGGTCAAGTGAAATGACAATGGGGATTGTCAGTATACATGTGGATTCAGGTGGTGCATTGTAGAATGATACCGAAAGGCAAATTACATGTGAGAAAATAGCAGGGCACCAAGGATGTTAGAAGTAATGACTCCCGAAACGAATGCAGTTAAAAGTCAACCACTGTGCTGTGGGTCTGGAGTCACATGCAGATCAGACCAAGTGAGGTTAAATAGCAGATTTCCTTCTCTAAACAAAAGGATATTAATGATCCACATGAGTCTTTACAACAATCAATGGCAGTCCATCATGGTCACCATTGCTAAGACTGGTTTTCAATTCCAGGTTTTATTAACTAAATTTAAACTCCCTCAGCTGCCATGATGCGACTTGAGTCTATGACCCCAGAACATGATCTGGGCCTCTAGATTTGTAGTCCATCGACATTACCACCAGACCATCAACATCCTTTAAGGAAACATAGCTTGCAGGAATATGTCCAAATCACCTGCATAGTAATGGAACAGATTTTCACTACAACAGCGTGGACGAAATCCTGCAGAATGTGTAGAATCATACAATCACCCCAGTGCGGAAAGAGGCTATTCAGCCCTCTGAAAAGCATCCCATCCAGACCCAGTGCCCTTCATCTTATCTCTGCAACCACACATTTAGACTGGCTAATCAATCTACCCTGTCATCTCTGGACACTGCGGGGCAATTTACCAAGGCCAATCCATCCAACCTGCATGTCTTTTGACTGTGGCAGGAAACCTGAGCACCCAGAGGATACCCACACGGACAGAGGGAGAACATGCAAACTGCACACAGTCAGTCAACCAAGGCTGGAATTGAACCCAGGTATCTGGTGTTGTGAGGCAGCAGTGCTAACCACTGTACCACTCAGGAGCCATATTGGACACCTTTTATTAACTAACTTGATTTTTTATACCATTATCTACTTTTTAAAAAACTTCTTTATTGTTGTAAACACGTTGAAGTGCCTTGGAAAGCTAATTATGAGTTAAAATTGACACATATTAGATTAGAATAGATTCCCTAAAGTGTGGAAATAGGCCCTTTGGCCCAAAACGTCCACACCAACCCTCTGAAGAGTAACTCACCCAGACCCATTTCCCTCTGACTAATGCACCTAATAATATGGGTAATTTAGCATGTCCTGCACATCTTTGGAGTGTGGGAGGAAACCAGAGGAAACCAATGCAGACATGGGGAGAATGTGCAAACAGTCACCCGAAGCTGGAATCAAACCTGAGTCCCTGGCACTGTAAGGCAGCAGTGCTAACTAGTAAGCCACTGTGCCACCCCACCCATTAGGATAGGTGACCAAAAGCTGTAGGTGGTAGGTTTTAAGAACTGTCTTAGAAAAAGAAATTGTAAAAGGCAGACAGGTTTAGAGAAGGAATCTTTAGACAGCTGAAGGCACAAAGAACAGGGCAATGGAAATTGGAAAAGTTCATAAGATCAGAACCGAAGAACACAGTTAATGTCAGAAGCTTATTGGGTGGTAACAATGATAGAGGGGATGAGACAATCGAGGAACCTGAACACAACATGAGAATTTTACTTGAGACAGACAAAGAAGATTAGGTCCCTCAAGCTTGTTTTGCCATTCAGTTAGCTCAGGACTGATCTGATGCTTAATTCCGTGTAACTGTCATTGTCCCACATTTCTTAACATTTTGGATAAAATACCACCAATTTCAGATAAACTTTTAATTTTAAATCCATTATCAAATGATGTAAGACATCCAAATTTCCACGATGATTTGCCTTTAGAAATGTTTCCTATTTTCACTCCTGAAAGATTTGGATGTAACTTTTAGATACTGCCACAGGGAGCCAATGTGTAAACACAAGGGGAGTCAATGAAAGTTTGAGTACCAGCAGCAACAATGCAATCCACTTTGTTAGATTACCCCTAGGCTCAAAGATCAACACAAATGTAAGCAGGTCCGTGTCTGGTATTCTTAAAAGACTTGGATTTTCATAGGTTCTGGTCATATATTGGAAACCTCCAAGTGTAACAAATGGTTTTATTTGCTACAGATCAGTTGTGGTAACTCTTGCTTCCCTGATATGAATGTTTGCTGTTCCTGCAGTGTTCCTCTGCAGCTGAGAAAACTATTTTCAGAGAAGATTAAACCAGTTGCAAATCCACAAAATAACTTTCGATTGTCTGAAATGAAGTAACTGCTCAGTATCCAGGGCACCAACACTGACTAAGACAGACAAGCTGTAAAAACTAATTTCAAGACCCTCCAGAAACTATTCAACAAGTGCACTTGCGGGCATTTTATTTTCATTTTGACAATATCTGCTTAAAAATCAAAATCAGACCTGTCAAGTCAGCACAGATACCAACACAATGCCAGGCAAAACTACCCAATAGTTCTGGAAAGATCTTGAATTTAGCGTCAAAATAGAAGGAAGTCTATCTTATTGGCACTGGTTCAACCAACAGCATTCCGACAGGCATCCGCTTGGCAAATCTGCAAAATGATCTGTCAATCTGCAACTCCACTGATCATCGTTGGGATCCTGAATGACACTAATGTCATGACATTTACAATTTCTAAGTCAGAGATTCACGGGGCCTCCATCTTTCAGAATTTTTTTTTTATAAAAAGTGATTTGGGCAAACTTCCCAGCATATTACGCATCCTTAAAAATGACCCAAAACAGGATATGGGATTGAAAAGGCAGCAGGAAAGGCAAGGGGGAGGGGAAGATGGTTTCTAACGTCACGTAACGGTTCTCCGAGCTACTCCATTCAAAAGATCTGAAAGCCGACGGAACCCGGAAAAGGGATCCCGTCAGCTGACGCGGCCCGTCTAGTCCGTGTCAGTCTCGGTATTTGCGCCGGCTACCTGTGCTGGGTGAACAGCTGACTCTGGGCTGTCTGCTGACGGAGCTCGTTCTTCAGCTGCCAGTGCTGTCCATCCAGGTACCTGGCCAGCGAGGTGTCCCTGATACCGAGGCTGCCCTGTATTGAATCCTCCTCTTCCCACGCTTGCTGCTGCTGCTGCCGCTGCAGCAGTAGATGATCCTTCGGCATGTTTTCTCAGTCTGCGGTGTACTTCCCTCCTCCAGGTCGATACCTTGACCCAGGCAACAATGTATCGTTTTTTTTTCCGCTCTGGTTACTTTTCGCGCATGGCACAGGCTAAGCTCGCGCTGCAGGAGCCGCGTCAGCGCGCGATGCGGAAGGCGGGGCGCCGCCGCTACAGGTACCAGCAGCAACCCCGCAGTCTTGTTGCTAACAGGTTACCCAAAGTACCTCCAATGCAATAAGCATATTTTAAAGCCCTGCTTTCCTCCTTTTCTCTAAACTAAAAATTGGATTTTAAAACCTCGGAGGTTTGCAAATCGGACGTTATACTTAAAACGTGTTTTTAAAAAAAACACTGAGGTTGTTCGGTTGCCAACAATTCCTGATCCTATTTAACTAATCATGGTAGTAAAATATTTTTCAGGATTGCAGATGGCTACAAATCTTAAACTGAGGGGGAAGGGATATCTTAGTAGTATTGTGGCTAAGACTTAATCCAGAATCCCAGTTGATATTATGGAGACTAAAAAACAAAAAAACTCAGCAAGACTAGCAGCACCTGTGGAGAGAAAGCAGAGTCAACATTTCAGATCCAGTTACACTTCATAACAGTTTGAGTTTTTCCAGCAATTTGTTTTTGTCTGACTTCCAGTATCTGCAACTCTTTGTTAATTTACTTGTTTAATGTTCTGGGGGGTTCAAATGGTGGAATAAGCAAATGGTGGAATTTGATCTCAACCAAAAACCTGGTATTAATAGTGAAACCTTTGTTGGGAAAACCCCACGTGGCTCACTAGGGAACCTTTTAGGGAAGGAAACCTCTGTCCTTACCTGGCCTGGCCTACATGTGATTTCAGACCCACAGTTGATGCTTAACTGCGCAATGGGCAATTAAGGATTATCAATAAACATTGGCCTTCCCAGTGATGCCCTCAGCCTGTGAATGAATAAAAGAAAAATGGTATTTCCTCTGTGTGCCAAATGGCCTGTGCATATTCAGCATTTTTAAAAAAACGTAAATCAGATCTCTTATTTTGGCTGCTTTACTGAACCATTTAATTGTTCTTGTAACTGGCATATTAATAGCAACTTTTAGTTCCTTTGAAAGAAAACATGTCAGTCTGATTGATTTTACTTCTGTCAATGAAAAATTGATGCTGAGAAAGGGTAGGTTGGGGGGGGGGGCTAGTAATGATAAAGGGAAAGTATTAAACAAAGAGTAGGATTGCCAACTCTCCAGGATTGTCACAACGTCTTCAGAAACTAAAAATTAACCTCTGGGATGCTGCTAAAAAGGAACAAAAAAGAGAAACATTACAGGTATTTGCTGAGATATGCTGGCTTGCCATAGTGATGTGACCTCTTCCTCTATTGTAATTGTCTTTATCTGTAGATTGTAATTGTCATTAAACATACAGCATTTGGAACATGGTGTCAGAGTGGAACAGCTGAAAATAGGTAGATGTTAGAGATTTAAGAAAACCAGCTACTGAAAAAGAAGTGTTCTAAATAGTCTGCAACTTTGAATTACTGGGTGCATTAAAATGGCTATGCATTTTCTATTCCCTGCTGTTGTGAAAATAAAAGGAGGTATGAGAGAGAATTTGATTTTCTTCCCATTTTCAAGGACAAAACAATAAAACAGCTACAAAATTAATTAGAAAACCTGAGCACATGAAGGTTGCAACCCTGCTAATAGTGCTACAAACTGTATTGCAATCTAGATATTAATAAGGAGCAGATGGCCTAATGTCCCTTACTTCCCTCAGTATTCTCACATACAACTGCTCTGATGCTGATGATGGTTCAATTTTAAATACAACCAGCCTTTATACTACCTCCATGTCATCACTTTTTAGTCCATTTAGTGTCTAAACTTTCTATCCCTTCTCTATGACTGGGGCAGCATTTTCTTCTTTTGCAAAAATTGCACAAAGACTCCATTTCGTACCTCACCTATGCTGTATTTTCTATCCCCAGTTAGCTGCATTATTCCTTTTACCACACTTTTAGTATTTATATGTTCATAAAAACCTATGGTTTTTCCTTTGTTAGCTGCCAATCTCTTTGCATGCTCTTTGTTTGCTTATCTTGTTTCTGCTTTCACTTATCCTCCGATCTTTCTGTTCTGCCTAATTCTCACTTAAATGTCAAATTGATATTGTCATTTTCCCTGCTTACTACTTCATCTCCATCTCTTTTTAGCTTGAATAGATACTTATGCGGTTAGCCTGATCTTCCAAACAAAGAAACAGAGTTCATAGAGCTCAAAATATAAAGACTTTAACCTCAAAACCAAAGAAAGCAACCTTAAATATAATATTTACTATGCTGTTGAGCCACCCTTAGATCCCACCGGTTACAGAATGGTTCAGGACTATTGGCAGAGAGCATGTTTCTCCTATTGGGATATTTGGTACAGGCACACATACAGAGGAGAGGTAGGCAGCAAGAGTAGCTACTCACACTGGCTTTCTTCAGAAACTAACAAGGTAGTAAAGTGCTATTATATTGAGTAATTTAAGATGCAAAGTTCCTTAAGTAATAGGAAATAAATTCTTTCTGGGCCTCAACCTGACCATTCAGACTATAATAAGTATATAGTTTGCTGGACAAAGAAACTCCAATCAAAAGAATGTCCTTCCACCATCCTGATAATTACATGATACTATGAAAATGGAATTAGTAAATGATGATTAGTCTACAACTGAACCAGACGTGATCCAAAACATTAACCAGAGTAGTGGATAGTTTTAGAAACTACAGGTCCAACATCACCTGTTCCTCCAGATTTTTTTTTTATCCAGCTTGTTCAGAAACATTATTACACAGCTCAGGAGCAGGTAGGACTTAAGACCTATCTCACCAGCAGGGACACAACCACTGCCCCACAAGCACCATATCAGATGTACAAATATTACCAAGGCCAAATCATCAGCTTCATCAACAACACACCCTCTGTCATAAGGTTAGAAGTGCAGATCTTTGTTGATGATAGCATTGCTCAGTCCTGTTGGTAATATCTCAAATGTAGAAGCAGACCATGCCTGCGTGCAGTGAGACCTGGACAACATTCAGGCCTAAACTAATAACTAATTAGTGCTAGGTAATGATCATCTGCACCAAGAGAGAATCCAACCACTTCTAGCTAGTCAATGTGATTACCATTTCAGAATCCTTCAATTATAAATATCCTGGAAGTTACCACTGTCCAGAAACCAAGCTGGACAAGCCAAATAACTGTTGTGGCTGCAGTAACAGTTTGTATACGAGATTTTGTGGCCAGTAACGGATCTCCTGTCTCCTCAAGGTTTGTCCACTAGGCACTTGTTCAGATGTGAAAGAATACTCCACATTGTTTGCAACAGTTTGACTTGGGACACAAGAAGTTCTGGAGCTTTTAGTACTATTGCCGGAATGTTGTCACAGTCCATATTCTTTGCACAGTGCTTTCAGTTTCTTGATATCATGTGGAGTGAATCACCTCCTGATGTCCTGATTATCTGTGACCAAAAAAAGAAATGAATTGGACTGGCCAGACAAATACTATGGCTATATGAGCAGGTCAGAGGTTAGAAGTCCAGCAGCCAGTAACTCATCTCCTGTCTCCCAAAAACCTGCTCACCATTTTCAAGGCATAAGTCAGGAGCATGATGGAATATTCCTCACTTGCCTGCATAAGTGCAGATCCAACAACACTCAAGAAGTTTGACACCATCCAGGACAATGCAACCCACTTGATTAGCACCACATCCACAAATGTTCAATCCTCCATATCTGAAGCACAATGGCAGCACTGTGTATCATCTACAATATGCACTGTAAAAACTCAGGTTGGCTCCTTAGAAACTTCCAAATCCACAACTATTCCCATGTGGCAGGGCAGGGGCAGCAGATACATGGAACACCACATCCTGCAGTCCCATAACACACATTAATCTGAGTTTGACAGAAATGAACATTCCTTCAGTTTTGCTGGATCAAAATCATCCACTACAGCATTGTGGGGCAGACAAACAATAATGGACTATAGTGGTTCAAGAAGGCAGATCACCACCATCTTCTCAAGGGAAATTAGGGTTAGGCAATAAATGCTGCTCCAGCCAGAGAACACACATCCCATTAATTTAAAAAAAGTATCTACAGACAACTGCAGAGCTGTTCCTTTACTGCAGCCAGCTGACCAAGACGATAATGACATCAACAGTGGCAAAGAGCATTGTTATGTAAACTGTGGGATATATTTTACGTATATACTTTTAATATGACTTGAGGCCTTTAATATGACTTGAAGCCTGCCTTTGGAATGAGTGGAATTTTGTTTATCTTAGATTGTTTGCAATTCAGCAAGATAAATAATTGGTCCTCAAGGATTGTTAAAGAGTTCTGGAACTTTTTCTTAAGTTTAAGGAAACACCCATAGCTTAGAGAGGGAAACACCCATAGCTTATTATTTATTCCAAAGTTTTGGGCAGTTTTGTGAAGTCTTTGGATGAGAATGACTGTATTGACCAATGCTCCTGAGAAGGGAAGGAATTGTGAATTAGGTTACCTTAAAGTGAAGAGGTAGTGTTCGTCCCAGACTGACTTCAACCTACCAATGTGTGAGATCCAGGGACTCTGGTGTGACTATTGCATGAGTGGTGATTTTAGATAATGAACCAGGGGTATGTTTTGAGTTCTATACAAAAGATTTATTTGCGTTATTTTCACATTAATGGGATTACTTTCAATGTGTATTTAAAGATCTTTGAATTTGTAGTATAAGTAGCTGCTTTTATTTATTGTTAATAGACTTCTGTTTAATTGTTAAAGCAAAATCTGCAGCATTGGTTCAATGAGAAACCACTTTGTTAAAACCAGATCAAAATATGGTTTGTCAATTTGGGTTTCAATCTGAGTTCAAGCTTATCCAGTAATAGCATCGAATGGGTTCATAAAAACTGGGAGCTTCTTGTGATTTACTTATCTATGCTAATTAATTGTGGTCTGCCTGCATTGCTTGCAAGGCAAAGCTTTTCACTGCCTCGGTACACGTGACAATAAATTAAGTTCCATTCAATTCAATATATGCCCATTGATTCTCTTGTTCTTCGGATGCTGCCTGACCAGTTGTGCTTTTCCAGCACCACACCCTCAACTCAATGGGCAGAGAGGAGACAGGTGCAAGAGACCCCAGGGGAAGTACCTGTCAGGAACAAGTTGAATCTTTTGAAAACAGTAGAGACAGATGACACTGCCAGTCAGCGAGGCGGCCAGGTCTGTCAATCAAAAGTTGGCGTGGAGGCAGAGCGGAAGAGTCCAACATCACACAGAGCCGTGGTAATAGGGGACTCCATAGTGACAGGAATTGACCGGGGTTTTTGTGGCAGCAGGCGGGACTTAAGGATGGTGTGTTGCCTCCCTGGTGCCAGGGTTAAAGACATCATAGACAGAGTGCAGGAAATCCTCAAGGACGAAGGTGAAGGCCAGAGGTAGTGGTACATGTCGGCACAAATGATGTCGGGAAGAACAGGAGGAACATACTACAGCGGGACTTCGGAGAACGAGGAAGAAGGATGAAAAGCAGGACGTCCAGGGTGGTTATCTCCGGTTTGCTACCAGTTCCTCGGGCTGGTGAGCCCAGAAACCGAGAGATAATGGACTTGACGTGTGGCTGGGGAACTGGTGCAGGAAGCAAGGATTTAAATTCTTGGATCACTGGGGTATGTTTTGTGGTAAGCATAAATTGTACAAGAGAGATGGTTTGCACCTTAATAGGTTGGGGACCAGCATTCTGGCAGGCAGGTATGCTACCGCGACACGGTTACGTTTAAACTAAGTAGCCGGAGGGGGGGGGGGGGGGGTGCGGACAAACTGGATGTTTAAGAAGGAAATTGAAGGGAAAGTTAGAACAAGGGAAGTCAAGAAAGACAACTGTATCAATGAAGCAGAAAACTCAAAAAGGGATCATGCCGTAAGGTTGAGTGAAATAGGAGTTGATGGGAAGGGTGAGGGCAGTAACAAATTAAAAATATTATATATGAATGCACGAAGCATTAGAAATAAGATGGATGAGATTGAGGCTCTTTTGGAAATTGGCAGATACGATATTGTGGGGATAACTGAGACGTGGCTTCAAGTGGACAGGGCCTGGGAAATGAATGTTCAAGGCCACACGTGCTATCGTAAGGACAGACTGATGGGCAGAGGGGGTGGGGTGGCCATGTTGGTAAGGGAGGATATTCAGTCCCTTGCGCGGGGGGACCTAGAATCAGGGGATGTAGAGTCAGTATGGATAGAGCTAAGAAATTCTAAGGGTAAAAAGACCCTCTTGGGAGTTACCTACAGGCCCCCAAACAGTAGTCTGGATGTCGGATGTAAGTTGAATCAGGAGCTGAAATTGGCCTGTTGCAAAGATGTTACTACAGTTGTTATGGGGGATTTCAACATGCAGGTAGACTGGGAGAATCAGGATGGTATTGGACCTCAAGAAAGAGACTTTGTGGAGTGCCTCCGAGATGGATTTTTAGAACAGCTGGTGCTGGAGCCTACCAGGGAGAAGGCAATTCTGGATCTGGTATTGTGCAACAAACCAGAATTGATCAGGGACCTCGAAGTGAAGGAGCCATTGGGAAGTAGTGACTATAATACAATAATTCAATCTGCAATTTGAGAGGGAGAAGGTACAATCAAAAGTGACAATATTTCTGTTGAATAAAGGGAACTATGGAGCTAGAGGGAGGAGCTGGCCAAAGTTCAATCGTGCAATACCTTAGCAGGGATGACAGTGGAGGAACAATGGCAGATATTTCTGTGTATAATGCAGGATCAGTTCATTCCAAAAAGGAAGAAAGATCCTAGGAGGAGGCATGGGTGGCCGTGGCTGACGAGGGAAGTTAAGAAACATACAAAGTTAAAAGAGAAAAAGTGTAACATAGCAAAGATAAGTGGGAAAATGGAAGACTTTTAAAGAACAACAGAGGATTACTAAAAAGGAAATACGCAGAGAAAAAATGAGGTATGAAGGTAAACTGGCCAAAAATATAAAGGAGGATAGTAAAAGCTTTTTTAGGTATGTGAAAGGCAAAAAAATGGTTAAGACTAAAATTGGGCCCTTGAAGACAGAAACAGGGGAATATATTATGGGGAACAAAGAAATGGCAAAAGAATTGAATTGGTACTTCAGATCTGTATTCACTGAGGAAGACACAAGCAATCTCCCTGAGGTAACAGTGGCTGAAGGATCTGAACTGAAGGGAATTTATATTTGCCAGGAATTGGTGTTGGAGAGACTGTCAGGTCTGAAGGTTGATAAGTCCCTGGGGCCTGATGGTCTACATCCCAGGGTACTGAAGGAGGTGGCTCGAGAAATTGTGGATGCATTGGTGATTATTTTCCAGAGTTCGATAGATTTGGGACCAGTTTCTGTGGATTGGAGGGTGGCTAATGTTGTACCACCTTTTAAGAAAGGTGGGAGAGAGAAAGCAGGAAATTATAGACCAGTTAGTCTGACCTCAGTGGTGGGAAAGATGCTGGAGTCTACTATAAAGGATGAAATTATGACACATCTGGATAGTAGTAACAGGACAGGTCAGAGTCAGCATGGATTTATGAAGGGGAAATCATGCTTGACTGATCTTCTGGAATTTTTTGAGGATGTAACTCTGAAGATGGATGAGGGAGATCTAGTAGATGTAGTATACCTGGACTTTCAGAAAGCTTTTGATGAAAGTCCCACATAGGAGGATAGTGAGCAAAATTAGGGCGCATGGTATTGGGGGCAAAGTACAAACTTATTGAAAGTTGGTTGGTTGACAGGAAACAAAGAGTAGTGATAAACGGCTCCATTTCGAAATGGCAGGCAGTGACCAGTAGGGTACCGCAGGGATCAGTGCTTGGACCGCAGTTTTTTACAATATATGTTAATGATATAGAAGATGGTATTAGCAATAACATGAGCAAATTTGCTGATGATACTAAGCTGGGTGGCAGGGTGAAATGTGAGGAGTATGTTAGGAGATTACAGGGTGACCTGAACAGGTTAGGTGATTGGTCAAGTGCATGGCAGATGCAGTTTAATGTGGATAAATGTATGGTTATTCACTTTGGTGGCAAGAAACAGGAATGCAGATTACTACCGAAATGGAATCAAGTTAGGTAAAGGGGCAGTACAAAGAGATCTGGGTGTTTTTGTACACCAGTCAATGAAGGTAAGCGTGCAGGTACAGCAGGTAATGAAGAAGGCTAATAGCATGCTGGCCTTCATAACAAGAGGGATTGAGTATAGAAGCAAAGAGGTTCTTCTGCAGCTGTACAGGGCTCTGGTGAGACCAAACCTGGAATATTGTGTGCAGTTCTGGTCTCCAAATTTGAGGAAAGACATTCTGGCTATTGAGGGAGTGCAGCGTAGGTTCACGAGGTCAATTCCTGGAATGGAGGGATTACCTTACACTGAAAGACTGGAGTGACTGGGCTTGTGTACCCTTGAGTTTAGAAAACTGAGAGGGGATCTGTTTGAGACATATAAAATTATTAAAGGATTGGACACTCTGGAGGCAGAAAACATGTTTCTGCTGATGGGTGAGTGCCGAACCAGAGGACACAGCTTAAAAATACGGGGTAGACCATTTAGGACAGAGATGAGGATAAACTTCTTCACCCAGAGAGTGGTGGCTGTGTGGAATGCACTGCCCCAGAGGGCAGTGGAGGCCCAGTCTCTGGATTCATTTAAGAAAGAGTTGGATAGAGCTCTCAAGGATAGTGGAATCAAGAGTTATGGAGATAAGGCAGGAACCGGATACTGATTAAGGATGATCAGCCATGATCATATTGAATGGTGGTGCAGGCTCGAAGGGCAGAATGGCCTACTCCAGCACCTATTGTCTATTGTCTCTAAATAAAGGGTGACTTGGTGACAGGATATCAGGCTTGGTGGAGTTATTTCAGAGACGATGAGAGAAAAACACGCCAGTGATTCACTTGAAACAAGCATTTTTCATTTGGGGTACGCATTTCTGGTGTCATGCTGCTATTTGGGAAGCACGACTCATTTGATCCTGCTGTCGAAGACTGGGCCCAGTATGTGGGCATAATTTTTTCTGAGCAAATGACATTAGGGCAGACGAAAAGCAATGAGTAATTCTCCTGATGGTATTCATGATTTTGCTTCGCAGCCTGCAATACATTATCAACGAGAATGAGCATCTCACCAAGACCTTCCCCACACCTCCACTTCTCGCTTTTAAACAACCATCAATCCTCAAACAGATCAGTGTTTGTAACAAACTGCCCAGCTTTCAGGACAATACCATACAATCTTGTCATGGTAGATGCTGCAAGATGTGTCAGAACGTCGATGCGAATACCACCATTACACATGGGGACACTCCCACCATGTACATGGCATGTACTCATGCGACTCAGCCAATGTTGTCTATTTCATAAACTGCAGGCAAGGATGTCCTGAGGCATGGTACATCGGCGAGACCAAGCAGAGGCTACGGCAACGGATGAATGGATACCGCACAACAATCACCGGGCAGGAGTGTTCCCTCCCAGTTGGAGAACTCTTCAGCGGTCCAGGATTTTTGACCTCAGACCTTCGGATGACCATCATCCAAGGCTGACTTCGGGACAGGCAACAACAAAAAGTGTCCGAGCATGGCTGATAGCCAAGTTTGGTACTCATGGGGATGGCTTCAACATGTCACACTACAGGTGACCCCATTGCACTACACACCACACTCTAACGGGGACACACACTCTAACAGACCCTCTCTCATACACTCAGACATACACTCTCACACACACACTCTAACAGACCTATACCCCTTTACTCTTAGACTCACAAACATACACACAAACACTCATAACCGCTCCGCCCCCCTCCCCCCCACCCTACACATACACACCCTCAATGCACACATACATATATAAGTTTGTGGGGTAAATTTGTACTTGCAGAATTACATTTTACTTTGCTTAAAAACTGCATGAATCCATGTAAGATTCTGTAAATCCGTTTTTTAGATTAGAATCAGTCTGACCATTGTGGCACAGGCAGCCTCACGCAGGGAAGTAAACACCTTCAATACATTATCTGGGCCAACATGACACCAATTGTTAAAGTTCACTTGAGACTGTAACTTTTTAAAAAAGTTTTGTGATTTACATATGAAAGAACTGAAACCAATTCTAAAAGATGAGAGACTTAACAAACAATCCAGGTCTTTTTCAATATACAATTTCAGTTACATTACACTGTAAACTTTTGCTATAAGTTCTGTGTCTTGTAATTTTATTCTCCACAACCACCTGATAAAGGAGCAGTGCTCCGAAAGCTAGTGCTTCGAAATAAACCTGTTGGACTATAACCTGGTGTTGTGTGATTTTTATCTTTATTTGGACCATACTGTAGAGCAAATCTAGTCAGCACCTAGAGCTGCAAAAATAAAGTCTATAATTGGTTTTCCTGTGCTTCGTGTGAAACATGAACTTTGACATTACATTGACGAGTGGATTCTATCACAAGTTTGTTCCAAACTTCAGCACTGTCTTTGCACCTTTAACAAACTTATTGTAAACGGGAAAAAAATTTGATTGACTACAAGTGTGTCAAATCGCCTTTGAAAATTTACAAACTGTACTGACAACAGTCTTATCCATGCTGAACTGTGCAAAGCTATTCAAACTGGTAGTGACATTGTGGTGGCGGCTGATTCATTGCACTAGTTGAGGTGGGGATTGAACAGCCTATCAGTTGTTTTTCAAAGAAATCGACCACATACCAACAAAGATATTCAATCATTGAAAAAGAAGCATTAAGTCTTATGCTGCTCAACATCATTTAGAAATCTACATTAGCAAATAACTTGCAATAAACTTTTATTTAGATGGAACACAATCCTTTGATTTTCTCCAAAAATTTTCGGGAGAACTTTTGATAATTTTGATGGAGCTTTGTTTTCATTTTGAGTTTTATACAGTCCCTTTAAACCCTTGGATGTGCATGGGTTGTATATATCAGTGCTCCTGAGAAGGGAAGGATATTATGGACTAAGTTATTTTTGAGTGAACAAGTAGTGTTAACCCCATACTCGAAATGTTGGGATAAAACCTTTGAAGTGGTTACTTAAAGTGGAGGACATGTAGGCTCAGGTGTACAATAGTTTTAAAAAGCTGTCTGCAGTTCCAGTCTGTAAGTTGAAGTCACCAAATGAATTAAATCTACTGAAGTGTTGTATAAGTGGTGCTTTTTGGTTACTGTACCAGGGCTGTGTTTTGGCTACTATACAAAATGAGTTTTATCTTGTTTCAATTGATTAGAGTGTGTTTTGGGATTAATGAAGTTATATGTTTACAGCTTATTTAAAACCCTTTCAGTGCGTAGTAGAAGTGATGATTTGGAGGTGCCAGCATTGAACTGGGGTGAACAAAGTTAAAAATCACACAACACCAGGTTATAGTCCAACAGGTTTATTTGGAGGCACTAGCTTTCTAAGCGGCGCTTCTTCATCAGGTGGTTATGGTTTAGTTTGTTCTATTTTACCTTCAGTTATAGAGTCATAGAGTCATAGAGATGTACAGCATGGAAACAGACCCTTCAGTCCAACTCATCCATGCCGACCAGATATCCCAACCCAGTTTAGTCCCACCTGCCAGCACCCGGCCCGTATCCCTCCAAACCCTTCCTATTCATTTAACCATCCAAATGCCTTTTAAATGTTGTAATTGTACTAGCCTCCACCACTTCCTCTAGCAGCTCATTCCATACACATACCACTGTCTGTGTGAAAAAGTTGCCCCTTAGGTCTCTTTTATATTTTTCCCCCTCACCCTAAACTTGTGCCCTCTAGATTTGGACTCCTCCACCCCAGGGAAATAGTTATCCTATTCATGCCTCTCATGATTTTAGATACCTCTATAACCTCTATCACCCCTTAGCATCTGACGCTCCAGGGAAAATAGCTCAGCATATTCAATCTCTCCCTGTAGCTCAAATCCTCCAACCCTGGCAACATCCTTGTAAGTCTTTTCTGAACCCTTTCAAGTTTCACAACATCCTTCCTATAGGGAGGAGACCAGAATTGCACACAATATTCCGAAAATGGCCTAACCAATGCCCTGTACAGCTGCAACATGACCTCTCAACTCCTGTACTCTGGTATGCTTTCCTTTATCAGTCAAACACCTTCTTCACTACTCCATCGACCTGTGATTCCACTTTCAAGGAGCTATGAACCTGCACTCTCAGAGGTCTATGGTTTCCCAACAAGGAAATCACCCGTAACAATAGCACTCACAAAGGGAATGACACACTCCCAAGCAGAAACACTGCCTTTAAAATGAGCAGGTACCTGATGAACTGTTCCATTAGGGGGCCGATGCAGTAAGGGGACCCCGCTGACCCCCCAGCTAAATATGTGGAGAGTAATCGTACAGACCTGTAAATATGAATGATTACTCTGTCTTGGTATAGAAAGAAATGGAATGTTTACATATGTATGGCATGACCAATTGTACAGATCATCAAAGTATTTTATGAATAAAGTATATATTTGAAATAAAAAAAAGGGGGCCTGCACAATATTTTTTAAAATCAACCTGTTCAGAGATGTCATTACATATCTCTAGAGCAAGAGCGAGTTCAACCCAGTCCTCCGGTAGGGATTCCATCTCTGCATCACAAGAGGGTTACTAGGGGTCTGGATAATTCAAACTTTAAGCATGCAATACAGGTGCAGATTGACAAAGCTGGAATTGACCATAGTTAACGCAGTTGTATTCATGAATGGTATGCTTTGCGATCATGTATATGGGGATAATTTGTATCAGTTAAATTTGCAAATGATAATGAATGAAATATTTGTATTTTTTTGTGTGAAAAGGGAGATATCTGGAAAATGCAATCCCACTATTAGTATCCTGGCTGACCATTGTCATGTGACCACTACCTCTGCTAAAGTGCCTTTGTGGGCAATCTGTAGCAGCCATTCAACACACTTCATTTGAAATAGAGGGCATTTCAAATATTGAATGAGATATCTTCATCTTCTCAGAACATTTATGGATTATAAAAATATTGGAATTGTTGGAAAAATGTTGTGGTTCTGTTGGCCGAGCTGGGAATTTGTGTTGCAGACGTTTCGTCCCCTGTCTAGGTGACATCCTCTGCGCTTGGGAGCCTCCTGTGAAGCGCTTCTGTGATCTTTCCTCCGGCATTTGTAGTGGTTTGAATCTGCCAATATACCGACCACTGCAGCGGACAGCTGGAACTGACAACCGGAAGCAGCAGATTCAAACCACTTCAAATGCTGGAGGAAAGATCACAGAAGCGCTTCACAGGAGGCTCCCAAGCACTGAGGATGTCACCTAGACAGGGGCCGAAACGTCTGCAACACAAACTCTCAGCTTGGCGAACAGAGCCACAACAACGAGCACCCAAGCTACAAATCTTCTCCCAAACTTTGTTGGAAAAATGCTGTTTGCAGTTTTTTTAATACTTGAATCAAGTTTCTGTTCAATAACAGCATTGGAATTTTGGGAGTGGGGGTGTTAAATGCTGATAATTACTTAATTAATCCTTTAGGACCATGTCCAAATACAGTTAGCATCCCTAAGGAAGAAAGGGATGTGAGAACACAGATTTTTGAGTCAGGATTTTAACAGAATGAAGTCTTTAGAAATGTAAGCTACAGGTTGTCCAAAGGGAGTAGGGAACACACAAAAGGCTGGAGGAAGTTACAGGTTATGAGTAAGGAAGACTAATGAAGGAATTCAAACATGTGGCTAAGATTTTAAAATTAAAATTTGAAGCTTTGGTGAATCACCAAATAGCCATTGCAGAGCTGCAACGACAGGTGTTAAGGCGATAGACAGTTATATATCACCTTTTACAATCAGTGGTCATCCTAAAACACGTGGAACAAATTAAGAACTTCAGAAGTGTAGTTATTGTTGCAGTGCAGGAATTGTAGCAGCTAGCCTGCACTTAGCAAGCTCCCATTTATACCATTTTGATGATGACAAAATTATCTATTTTTTCAATTGTTAACATTTACCAAGGCCACTGGAGGTTAATTCCCCTGCTTATCTTATAAATTTATCCCACGTAGTTTTTAAAATTCACCCTTTAAGCAGGTAATCCAATCTGTGTATAGATAATGGCTGTGACAGGCAGAATTTTGAATAAGCCCAGGTTTAGAGAAAGGAGAGTGAAATGGGAGGCTAGTCAAGCAGTGAAATGGTATTGTTTAGAAATGCCATAGACAAGTTTTAGGTTTTCAACAGCAGATTTAGTGAAGTGATGCTGAAGATGTTGATGTAATTGAACTGGAAGTAAGCGATTATCATTTTTAAACAATTATTCATGGGACATTAGCAAGCATTTGTTCTTCATTCCTAATTGCCTTTGTGAAAGTGATCTAGAGGTAATTTATTGAACTACTGCAATCCACATATTATTGGTTTTGACACAGCAGCAGTGAAAGAAGAGATTCCCAGTCAGGATGACGTGTAGCTAGGAGAGGAGCTTGTATGTGATAGCAGCCACACACGTTTGCTGCTTTGGCCCTTTTCATGTGCTAGAGGCTGCGTGTATAGCTGCTGACAAAGGAAAATTGCTGAGTGCAACTTATATCAGTCAGGCAGCTTTTTCTTGGATGGTAGTGATATTCTTGAATATCATTACCACACTGTTGTTTAATGGATGGAAATCTAGTAAGCAGTCTGTGACTTCAAATCCATAGTAATGTGATATACTCTCAACTGTCCTAATGAGCATACGCAGTTACACTCAAGGCAGAAGCTCACTACCTATGGACGAGCAACAAATGGCTTTGTTGGTGATTCTCAAATCTGATATTTAGTATTTTTCATGTAAAACAAAAATAAATAACATAAGTAATTGGGGCAAATAGAGGTATGGGGTGGAGAGTTCAGATCCAAATGGTCTTGTCCAGCAAGCTTCCAGAATGCTCTGAAGAAGGGTTACTGGTCTCGAAATGTTCATTCTGCTTCCTTTTGCACGGATGTTGGCAGTTTCTCCATCAACGTCTGCTTTTGTTTCGCCCTGGGCTGTCTGATTCCTTAAATTCTGTCTTAGGTGTTCCAAATCAATCAGTGGTGTTCCCAATCACTGCGGATCTCTAATATAGCCATTGACAAAAACTCGACTAGACCCTAATAGTGCATGTGTGGAGATGTGACACCCTTCCCTTCAGTAGTGAGTGTGCACGTATGTCGTAGAAGCGTGGCCAAGCCATAGAGAGTTAAAAATCATGACAACACCACGTTATAGTCCAAAATTAAAAATCACACAACACCAGGTTATGGTTCAACAAGTTTATTTGGAAGCACTAGCTTTCGGAGCACTGCTCCTTCATCAAATGGTTGTAGAGTATGAGATCATAAGACACAGAATTTATAGTAAAAGTTTCCAGTGTGATGCAAATGAAACTATATATTGAAAAAGACCTGGATTGTTTGCTAAGTTTCTCATCTTTTAGAATTACTATGTTGGTCTCAGCTCTTTCATATGTAAATCCTGGAACCTTTTAAAAAAGTTATATTCTCAAGTGAACTTTAATAGTAGGTGCCACGTAAGCTCAGATAATGCATTGAAGGTATGAGGTGCCCTGTGTGAGGCTGTCTGTGCCCTGATGATCAGACTGATTCTATTTCTAAAGGGATTTACAGAATCTTACATGGATTCATGCAGCTTTTGAGCAAAATAAAATTTTATTCTGCCAGTACAAATTCACCCTACAAACTTATACGTGTATGTGTACACCCCAGCCCAATATCTTCACCTCCAACTCAGGAGCAAAATAAAATGTAATTCTGCAGATACAAATTCACCCTACAAACTTGTATGTATATGTGTACGTGTACACCCCAATCCAAGACCTTCAACTCCAACTCAGGAGCTGTCGAAAGGCATGGGAGCGTTGAGTGGAAGGTGGCCGGAAAGCGCGCCATTGATTGGCTGCTTGTGCGTGAGGTGAAAGGTGAGGGAGCGCGAGACGCGCACTGCTCAGCCAATGGCGGTTGAGGAGCGCGGCGGCGGTTGTAATTTGAAAGATCGAGCTCGAGCGGCCGGCTCCCGGGCTCAGGGACAGCGGCAGGTTTTGCTGCAAACATGGACAGCGGCGGAAACATGGACTTTCAAGAGACCTGGCAGTAAGTGCATTTTCAGCGGCTTCTCCCCTGTTGGGCTGGCGCGGGAGCCGGGGTAATCACGAATCCCCGATCGCTGTTCGAAGCAGGCGAAGGAAGGGCGATCACGGAATTGTGACGGCACGGAAGGAGGCCACTCGGCCCGTCGTGCCCACACCAGCTCTTCATATGAATACCGCTCCCGAGTGTGAATCTCCCCGCCTTCACCATTTGTACCCAAATACTCATCCGATGCCCCCTTGAATGGCTCCATTGAACCACATGTACAGGCAGTAACAGCTGAAATGGAAACTCATGGGGAGGAAGCAGCGTACGAGAGAAGGCTTGCTTTTTCTTTTAAAAATCTGGCGGTAATCATTTCTGCACACATATAAATCAGAAAACAGTAGCTGATCTTAAAGTGTTGGTGACACTGGGGCGTTGAAAGCAAAGAAATGACTGCCCTTTGACCCGGGTACAAAGTTTAGAAAACTCCCCCACCATTCTTGATAATCAAGAGTTTGCAACTTTTTTTTAAAAAAAATGATTATGATCACCAGGGAAAAACGAATTGGAAAACTTGTTCGACATTTTCTTGCCGCTGACGGAGCTGTGCTGAATACCCTTGTCCAAACTTTGCCTCTCCAGCCCTAGTATCGTAGAATGCAGAAGAGACCCTTTGGCCCATTGAGTCTGTCCCACCAGAAATATGAACCCACAGTCGTAGGTACTTTCCTGCTTCTTTCCCATAGCCTTAAATGTTATGACTCTACGAATGATTGTCCAAGTACTTTTTCAGGTTTGTGTAGTTACCCACTTCAACTACCCTCCTAGCCAGTGTGTCCCAGAGTCACACCACCCTCTGAGTGAAAATATATTTTCCTCAAATCTAGTTCTTTGAGAAGGTGACCAAGCAGGTAGATGAGAGTAAACTGGTTGATGTGGTGTATATGGATTTCAGCAAGGGGTTCGATAAGGTTCCCCATATTGTACAAAATGCGGAGGAATGGGATTGTGGGAGATATAGCAGTTTGGATCAGTAATTGGCTTGCTGAAAGAAGACAGAGGGTGGTGGTTGATGGGAAATGTTCATCCTGGAGTCCAGTTACTAATGGTGTACCGAAAGGGTCAGTGTTGGGTCCACTGCTATCCTTCATTTTTATAAATGACCTGGATGAGGGCATAGAAGGGTTGGTTAGTAAATTTGCAGATGCCACTAAGGTCAGTGGAGTTGTGGATAGTGACGAAGGATGTTGTAGGTTACAGCAAGACATAGATAAGCTGCAGAGCTGGACTGAGCGGTGGCAAATGGAGTATAATGTGGACTTTGGTGATTCACTTTGGTCGGAGTAACCGGACTGCAAAGTACTGGGCTAATGGTAGTGTAGATGAGCAGAGAGATCTCAGTGTCCAGGTACACAGATCCTTGAAAGTTGCCACCAAGGTTGACAGGGTTGTTAAGAAGATATACAGTGTTTTAGCTTTTATTAATAGAGGGATCGAGTTCCGGAACCATGTATACTACAGCTGCACAAAACTCTGGTGCGGCCGCACTTGAAGTATTGTGTACAGTTCTGGTCACCGCATTATAAGAAGGATGTGGAAGTTTTGGAAAGGGTGCAGAGAGATTTAGTAGGATGTTGCCTGATATGGAGGGAAGGTCTAACGAGGAAAGGCTGAGGGACTTGAGGCTATTTTCGTTGGAGAGAAGAAGGTTGAGAGGTGACTTAATAGAGACATATAAGATAATCAGAGGGTTAGGTAGGATGGACAGGGAGAGCCTTTTTCCAAGTATGGTGACAGTGAGCATGAGGGGGCATAGCTTTAAATTGAGGGATGATAGATGCAGGACAGATGACAGGTAGTTTCTTTACTCAGGGAGTAGTAAGGGTATGGAATACTTTGCCTGCAATGGTAGTAGATTTGCCAACTTTAAGTACATTTAAGTCGTCATTGGGCAAGTATATGGACGTACATGGAATAGCGTAGGTTAGATGGGCTTCAGATTAGTATGACAAGGCCTGTACTGGGCTGTAATGTTCTATGTTCTCCTGTAATCCCTCTGCCTTTTCACTTTAAACTTAGGTCCCCTTGTTCTTGTCCCTTTAACTCAGGGGAGTAGCTGCTTTCTATTCACCCTGTCCATGCCCCTCATAGCTGAAAATGTGTTGCTGGAAAAGCGCAGCAGGTCAGGCAGCATCCAAACAGCAGGAGAATCGACGTTTCGGGCATGAGCCCTTCTTCAGGAATGAGTGTAGTGGGAGGAAGAGAGCTTCTTCAAGGAAGGCATCCTTGCAAGAGGATTCACAGTAGGTTAAAATCTTCGAGGAGAAAGTGAGGACTGCAGATGCTGGAGATCAGAGCTGAAAATGTGTTGCTGGAAAAGTGCATTCCTGAAGAAGGGATCATGCCCAAAACGTCGATTCTCCTGCTCTTTGGATGCTGCCTGACCTGCTGCGCTTTTCCAGCAACACATTGTCAGCTCTGATCTCCAGCATCTGCAGTCCTCATTCTCATGCCCCTCATAGTCTTATACATCCCTATCAGATCCCTCCTTCAACATTCTCCACTCCAAAGAAACAAACCCAAGCTTATCTAGCCTCTTTCCATAACTGAAATGTTCCATTCCAGGCGATATCCTGGTGAACCCCCTCCAGTGCAATCACAATCTTCCTAAGGTGTGGTGAGCAGAACTGTACACAGTACCCAAGCTATGGCTTAATAAAAGTTCTGTATGGCTCTCACATAACCTCCCTGCTTTTATAATCTATGCCTCAATTCATAAATGCATGCATCCATTGTGCACTCTTAACTATCCTATTAACCTGCTGCAAATGTGTTGCTGGTCAAAGCACAGCAGGCCAGGCAGCATCTCAGGAATAGAGAATTCGACGTTTCGAGCATAAGCCCTTCATCAGGAATAATTTTATTCCTGATGAAGGGCTTATGCTCGAAACGTCGAATTCTCTATTCCTGAGATGCTGCCTGGCCTGCTGTGCTTTGACCAGCAACACATTTGCAGCTGTGATCTCCAGCATCTGCAGACCTCATTTTTTACTCGAAGATTTATCCTATTAACCTGTCTAGCCACCTTCAGCTATCAGTGAATGAGCACCCCAAGATCCTTTTGTTCCTCTGAGTTTCCTAGTGTTTTGCCATTAGCTGTGTACTCCCTTGATTTGTTTCTTCCAGGAGTCTTTCTCAGGATGACAGCCAGTGATAATTGGTATTCCACAAGGCTCAGTGTTGGGACCACAACGTTTTACTTTATTCATTAATAATCTAGATGAAAGAACTGGGGCTTTCTGGCTAAGTTTGCAGTCAATACAAAGATAGGTAGAGGGACATGAAGCAATTGAGGAGCTGGGGAGGTTGCAGAAGGATTTGAACAGACTAGGAGAGTAGGTAAAGAAGTAGTAGATGGAGTATAATGTGGGCAAATGTGAGATCATGCACTTTGGTCAGAAGAATAGAGGGATGGACTATTTTCTAAATGGGGAGAAAATTCAGAATTCTGAAGTGCAAAGAGACTTGGGAGTTATAGTCCAGGATTTTCTGAAGGTTTACATTTCAGGTTAAATCAGTAGTTAGGAAGACAATGATGACATAAGAGGTGCAGTTAGTAAGTTTGCAGATGACACCAAAATTGGAGGTGTAGTGGACAGCGAAGAGGATTACCTCAGATTACAACAGGATCTGGACCAGATGGGCAGATGGAGTTTAATTCAGATAAATACATAATGGTAAGGTCCTAGGGAGTGTTGCTGAACAAAGAGACCTTGAAGTGAAGGTTCATAGCTCCTTGAAAATGGAGTCGCAGGTAGATAGGATAGTGAAGAAGGCGTTTGGTATGATTTCCTTCATTGGTCAGAGTATTGAGTACAGGAGGTCATATTGTGGCTGTACAGGACATTGGTTAGGCCACTGTTGGAATATTGCGTGCAATTCTAGTCCTCTTCCTATCAGAAAGATGTGAAACTTGAAAGGATTCAGAAAAGATTTACAAGAATGTTGCCAGGGTTGGAGGATTTGAGCAATTGAAAGAGGCTTAACACGCTGGGGCTGTTTTCCCTGGAGCGTCGGAGGCTGAGGGGTGACCTTATAGAGATTTACTAAATTATGAGGGGCATAGATAGGGTAAATAGGCAACATCTTTTCCCTGGGGTCGGGGAGTCCAGAACTAGAAGGCATAGGTTTGGGGTGAGAGGGGAAAGATAAAAAAGAGACCTACGGGGCAACTTTTTCACACAGAGGTTGGTACGTGTATGGAATGAGCTAGCAGAGAAAGTGGTGGAGGCTGGTACAGTTGCAACATTTAAGAGGCATTTGGATGGGAATATGAATAGGAAGGGTTTGGAGGGATATGGGCTGGCTGCTGGCAGATGAGACTAGATTGGGTTGGGATATCTGGTTGGCATGGACAGGTTGGACTGAAGGGTCTGTTTCTATGCTGTACATCTATGACTCTATTTATTTTGAGAGATGTTGAATATAAAAGCAGGGATGTACTTCTGAGGCGTTATAAGGCTCTGGTCAGACCACATTTGGGGTATTGTGCGCAGTTTTGGGCCCCATATCTCAGGAAGGATGTACTGGCATTGGAGCATGTTCAGAGGACGTACATGAAGATGGACTCAGGAATGAAAAGCTTAACATATGATTAATGTTTGTGAACTCTGGGTCTATCCACAATGGAATTTAGAAGAATGAGATGGAGGGGTTGATGTGAGTGAAACATACAGAATACTAAGTGACCTGCACAGAATAGATGCTTCCATTAATAGGAGAGACTAGGACACGCAGGCACAGCCTTAGAGTAAAGGGAAGACCTTTTTAGAACGATGATTAGGAGAAACCTATTCAGCCAGTGAGTGAAGAATCTGTGGAATTCATTGCCACAGAAGGCTATGGAGGCTGGGCCATTGAATATATCTAAGACTGAGGTAGATAGGTTCTTGAGTATCATGGGTTATGGGGAGGAAATGGGAGAATGTGGTTGAGCAACGTATCAGCCATGATTGAATGGTGGAGCAGACTCGATGGGCTGGATGGCCTAATTTCGGCTCCTATGTCTTATGGTCTTATTAAAGAAAATAGTGAAGGAGAAAACTGTCTCCATTTAGAGAGGAAAGTTTTGATCAGGGATAGTCAACATGGCTTTGTCAGAGGGAGGTTGTGCCGATTGGATTTGATTGAATTTTTCAAGGTGACTAAGTGTGTAGGGCCGTTGATGTAGTTTATATGTATTTCATTAAGACCCTTTCAGAAGGGATTGTTCCCATATGTCTGTTGCTTTGAGGACAGTGGTCACAGACTTGGAAGATGCCATTTCAGGAGCCTCAAGATTCCTGTATTGCATTTCATAGATGATATTTACCATTGCCACTGTGCATTTCTGGTGAAGGGAGTGAATGTGAAAATTGTTGAATTGGATGTCAATCAAGCTGATGGCTTCATTGCTTAACATTTTACTTCATGGGCAACTAGTCTCCTTTAACTATCAGTGTTTATGTAGAGATAATGATACATGCTTGGCACTTCATATATGATAGTGCAGTCTAAAAACCTGGAGGGCACACTTGTATCTGGTGTTCTTGAGCCTCCATTATTAGCCTCCCTGATGGCAGTGTAGTTAAGACTAATTGAGTTGGAGATTTCAAAACTGGATTGGATATAATAATAAGAAAGAACAAGATTGATCTCAAGTAAGAAAACTCTCAAGTCATATGGTTTAGAGAGTGTTCTAAAGACAAAACATGAACAGATTATATCTGTCAATTAGCATCATGTATAAGGATATAATGGTTCCATTCAGTGAGTTGATAAGAATTGAAGTGGTGTACTGTACATAGGACCAACTCAAGTTTTGTAAATTCAAAGTATGTAGACAAAAATCTAGGATCTGAGTGTTGCCTTGTGTGACTGTGCAGCTACAAGGATATATGATGATGGTTAACAAACTCAAAGAGCAACTTAAGCTGGTGTTTCCACACTTTGAAGTATGCACTTTCCACCAGAAGGCAGAAGTCACTGGGTGGAATCATCATGAATTTTAATTTCCCCACCACGTCCATTGTCCAGGTGCACAATTTGCGTTTAATGCTGCACAACCAGAAATTAGTCAAAGAAAAAAAAACTGAAGTATTACAATTCTTTAATTCCTTGGGACAATGTACCAGTGATAAAATGTACTAGTTGTATTGTGTTGCAGACAAATATTGTCAAGAATTTCTGCCTACTAATGCCTGATAAATGATAGTTGAATAAACAACCAGTTTACTTTGATTTGGATGGTATTGATTGAAGGGGGAGAAAAGCACTTATGCTATGGACCTGTTTTCCCAGTAAGAGCATTTTATAATTAGATCAATTCCTGGATACAAAATTGGCTTGAAGGTAGGAGACAGGATGGTGGTTGAGGGTTGAAGTTTGGACTGGAGGCCTGTGACCAGCGATATGCTGCAAGGCTGTGTACTGGATCAACTGCTTTTTGTCATTTATATAAATGGTTTGGATGTGAATATAGGAGGAATGGTTGGTAAGTTTGCAGATGACACTAATATTGGTGGTGTAGTGGACAGTGAAGAAGGTTTTCTCAGAGTGCAATGAAACCTTGATCAGATGGGCAGGTAGTGTTTAATTTAGTTAAATGTGAGGATTGTATTTTGGAAAGGCAAATCAGGGCAGGGTTTATACACTTAATGGTAGGTTCCTGGGGAGTGTTGCTGAACAAAGAGACCTTGGTGTCCAGGTTCATTTAAAGTGGAGCGGCGGGTAGACAGGATAGTGAAGAAGGCATTTGGTACATAGTCAGTGCATTGAGAATAGAAACTGGAACGTCATGTTGTGCCTGTACAGGATATTGGTTAGTCCACTTTTGGAATACTGTGTTCAATTCTGGTCTCCCTGCTGTATGAGAGATGTTGTGAAACTTGAAAGGGTTCATAAGAGATTTGCAAGAATGTTGCCAGGGTTAGAGGGTTTGAGCTATAGGAAGAGGCTGAATAGGTTGAGGCTATTTTCCCTGGAGCATCAGAGGCTGAGGGGTGACCTTAGAGGTTTATAAAATTATGAAGAGCAAGGATAGTGTGAATAGCCAAGGTCTTTTCCCCAGGGTAGGGGAGTCCAAAACTAGAGGTTTAAGGTGAGAATGGAAAGATTTAAAAGGGATTTAAGGGGTGACTTTTTCACAGAGAGAATGGTGTCTGTATGGAATGAGCTGCTGAGCAAGTGCTGAAGGCTGATACAATTACAACAATTTAACAGACATGCGAATGGGTACATAAATAGAAAGGGTGTAGAAGGATATGTACCAAATGCTGGCATATGGGACTGGATTAATTTAAGATATCTGGTCAGCATGGCCAAATTGGGCCAAGGGGTCTGTTTCCGTGCTGTTTTTCAAGATTCATTCGTGGGATGTGAACATGAACCCAGATCCCCAAAACCCAAATCCAGGGGTCTCTGGATTAATAGTCTAGTGATGATACCAGAAGCCTCTCACCTCCCTACAGTTATAGTGTCATCTTTGATCCAGTTTATGCAATAGTGTTTCAATTAGTTAACTTCTAATCCCAGTGAGCGACATTACTGGACAAAGACTGATAAACATTGGTGTCGAAGTTACCTGTATGTCTTAGTACAACATATCTATTTATTCTCTTGGAGATGCACACAAGATGGCTGCTGAGCCATTGATACATAAGATGGTCGTCGGACCACAATATGTAGAGAGACAGCAGCGCAAATACAGACGCTGCCTGGGGCCACCAGAATGCCAGCATAATGTACTCGAAACCTAGTTGATTAGTTTAAGGCAGGTGGGGGAGAGAATACACATGAGTAACGTACACTGCTCGCCGAAGTATCTGGGTCCAGCCAATACCTTTTGTAGAAATGCTAACAGCTTGATACGGACTTGATACAGAGTGCTAATAGCCAGAGTTGCAGTAATTGTCCTTCTCAGGAAGAGTGATTAGTGCCCGTTACTAGAGCAATGGACTTCTGTGTAGACATTGAAACTGACAATGTTTGCGCTGAAACTAACAACAACCACGCTGAAATTAACAAAGGCTGTGCTGGAACTGACAATGACTGCAGAATAGTTTTTCGATACAATGATAATTATAAGCAAACCATGCTACAAAGACAATAATCTCATCACTGACCTATTGTATTACAAGATGTATAAAAGTATCTTGACAAGTGCTCTGGGTCGACAGAAGAATTGCAGCTGACCACTGTGCTATTGGTGTTTTTCTCTCCCCGGAGCTCCGGTATTTCCTTGTGCAATAAACTCTGTCATTGAACCCTGATTCTGACTCCAAGACTGGTGATTTTCCCCATAACAAAGGGAAGTTCTGTTTTTACTATAACATTCTTTGCATATTTCATACTGACTAGAAAACAGATGTGATCATAAGTTATGTAATGTCTTTAAAAGTAAGGGATGTGAACAAATTAATATTTAACATTTATTTATGTCTGCAGGATGTTTGAGGCTAAGATACAAAGCTACGCAGGCAATGATCCACTGGATTTATGGGACAGGTAAAAATTGAAAGTTTCTGCAAGTTTTTTCTTAAGTCTCCATTCTTTGAAAAGTTATTCACATCTCATTTCCTATCACTCTAGGTTTATACAATGGATAGAACCTTTACTTCCCCCGACTGAGAAAGACATATTGGTCTCAGTGTTGGAGAAGCTTGTAAAGAATTTTATAGGTGACAAGAAGTATTCCAACGATCCAAGATATGTCAACTACTGGTTGAAACTGGCAAGTGATCTGTATAAGCTTTTTAATCTGTTACGATTTTACAAATTTTTAATGATAATAAGCAAGATAATGTGCATCCAGTGGAGTTGCAAGTAGTTGGGTTGGAAATATTTTTAAAAATATTTAGTATTATATACTAAAGGGAAAGAGGATCTGTTTTGGAATTTAAGCACCTGCTCCTTCCTGTTGTAGTTCAGAACTGAGAGATATTTTAGTTTCCTTTATTGCTTTATTAACTTTTAAAAATGGAAACTTGACATTACTCTATTCATAATATTCAACATATTTTTAATCCTGGTAGTAACTTGCATGATGGTTTTGTCCTTCACACAGATTTCTTGACTTTTAAAAGTAAGGTGCAATTGTTTAGATACAAAAAAGGTTTGATGGTTGTGTTTTTGTTTATAATGTAATACTGCAGCTTAAGGAGATTTAAAGAAAGGCATAAGAGAAAAACAACAATGGAGGGATGCTGTTTCTTGCATCTTGATTCTTTCCCCCAAGTTCTTTGACTTTGTAAATCTCCAATTTTATAATATTTTCATTGGCTGTCTGAAAATTATTTTGTTTCTCTGAGACACATTTTTTGATGTGATGACGTGAGTGTGCATTTTCTCACCTGTTGGTTGGATAGGAAGGGAAGCACTTATGGCATGCATAGGCATGTTTGAGTATACCTGCAGTCTTATTACAATACTTCATTCAGCTAGGCTGTAACTACCTACCTGCCTTCATTTCCTAAACAGGTTGTAATGTACTTCCTTTCCTGTCATCTGTCTAATTTTATGTCTAAATGAGTCATAGAATCATAGAGATGTACAGCATAGAAACAGATCCTTCAGTCCAACTCATCCATGCCGACCAGATACCCCAACCCAATCTATTCCCACCTGCCAGCACCTGGTCCATATCCCTCCAAACCCTTCCTATTCATATACCCATCCATATGCCTGTTTAATATTGAAATTGTACTACTTCCTCTGCCAGCTCATTCCATACACATACCATCCTCTGCGTGAAAAAGTTGCCCCGTAGGTTTCTTTTATACCTTTCCCCTCTCACCCTAAACCTATGCCCTCTAGTTCTGAACTCTCTGACCCCAGGGAAAATACTTTACCTATTTACCCTATCCATGTCCCTGATAATTTTGTAAACCTCTATAAGGTCACCCCTCAGTCTCCTACGCTCCAGGGAAAACAGCTCCAGCCTGTTCAGCCTCTCCCTTTAGCTCAGATCCTCCAACCCTGGCAACATCCTTGTAAATTTTTTCTGAACCCTTTCAAGTTTCACAACATCTTTCCGATAGGAAGGAGACCAGAATTGCACGCAATATTCTAACAGTGGCCTAACCAATGTCCTGTACAGCTGCAACATGACCTCCCAACTCCTGTACTCAATACTCTGACCAATGAAGGAAAGCATACTAAACGCCTTCTTCACTATCCTATCTACCTGCAACTTCACTTTCAAGGAGCTATGAACCTGCACTCCAAGGTCTCTTTGTTCAGCAACACTCCCTAGGACCTTACCATTACGTGTATAAGTCCTGCTAAGATTTGCTTTCCCAAAATGCAGCACCTCGCATTTATCTGAATTAAACTCCATCTGCCACTTCTTAGTCCATTGGCCCATCTGTCAAGATCCTGTTGTATTTTTTTGTAGTGAATAGAACTTCTAACACTCTTGTTTATTTTTTTTTCATTTTTATTCTTTTTGCTGCTTGTTTTTTTTTTCCCAGCACCCATGCTGTGTGTGTGCAGGTGTGAGACACAGTGAAAGACACAAGGTGCACGAATCTTTATTCAAATTTCCACCACCAGGAAGAAAGGAAACAACCGAGTGGCCAGTGACAAGCGGTGCCCTTTACATCAAAGGGCAATGCTGTGTGATCAAACAGTGAAGGGGAGGGCAGAGATCAAATCAAAATAGAGTTGGAGGGGGAAATAATGCACTCCACTCCCTGCGGCGCCCACCCCTCCCTGAACAACTTCAGGGTGTTGGTGGACACTGTGTGCTCCTTTTCCGAGACACCATGCTCTAACGTAGCTGCGGAAGAGGGGCAGGCAGTCGGCCCTAACGACCTCCTCCACGGCCCACGGCTATTTATGGCCAGGCCCAGGAGCAGACCCACGAGGAGGTCTTCAGACCTGCCCTCCCTCCTCCGTACCGGGCGCCCGAAGATCAGGAGAGTGGGACTGGAGTGCAACCAAAAGCACAAGAGGAGGTTTTTGAGAAAATCAAAAAGGGAGTGCAAACGCCCACACCCAATATATACATGGTCTACGGACTCCACAGTACCACAGAACTAGCCATTGGGCTTGAATTCCGTGAACCACTGCAATCTGCGGTTGCAGGGGACCGCTGCGTGCAGCACCCTCCACCTCAGATCCCCGAGAGAAACGGGGAGGCCTCCCGCGTAGAGCGCCCTCCACTGGGGATCCCCAATTCCCGGTGGCAAATGGGCACGCCAAGGCGTCTCCGGGCGGTGGGTGAGGGAGAAGAATTGGAAGGTGTGCAGCAGTAGTCGATACAGGGCCCGCCTTTTTACATCCTTAAAAGGGACAAAACTAAAATTCCAGAGGCGGCTCAGGTTGTGGGGCACAGGCTCCCGTGGGAAGTACGCGACCTTCGGGCCAATGTAAAATTCCGTCCGGGCAGACGGGATTCCACCGCACACCTGAGCATCCTCCAACTGGTGCACTACATTGGGTCCGAGCACCGCCATTTTAAGGCGTCGGATGGTGGAGGCCACATACCGGATGTCTACCACTGCCCTGCTCGCTATGTCCTGCGGCAGCGTCCAGCCCAGGCCCCCGCCTCCCAGCACATCCCCGACCCTGGTCACCATCGCCGCCATGGCCCTCCCCTCTGACAGCCACTAAACCCGCAAGTACGGAGGTGTGGATTCCTGAGCAACGGCTCCCTGACGACAGCCGCTACTCCTGCCGGAGGGTAGGCGCGATGCGATTCGACCATGTTCCAGACAGTGATCAGGTCCTGACAAAAGACAGGCAGCGTCTCGAGGGCGATCTCCAAACCGTCACAGTTGACGAACAGGTGCTGTCTGTCATAGATGAAGTTACGCACCTGGCGGAAAAAAATACGTCGCCAGGGCACACCTCTTAGGAGGAGGCTCGACATAAACGTATCGCTGCAAGGTCTGAAGGCGGAATGTCGCGACCTGGGTGCGGACACACACCAGTGACTGACTGCCCTCCTCAACAGGGAGACTCAGAACCTGTGCAGCAACCCAGTGCATTTTTTTGTCCCAGAAGAAGTCAACTAATGTTCTCTTGATGTCAGCGACAAAACCAGGAGGAGGGACCAAAGTGACCAGCCGGTACCACAGCATGGCGGCCACCAGCTGGTTTATGACCAGCACTCGAATCCTGTAAGATAGCCGGGCTGAGGTAGACCCCCAGGTAGAGGAAATGGGTGGTACTCCAGCTGAGCCCCCGTAACTCCTCTGACAGAGAGTCCCACCAGTAGTCTGGAACATTTGGCCTAGTTGATCCTGGAGGAAGACATTGCCGAGTACACGGCCTGGCACTCGCACATCCTCCCCAGGTCAGCCAGGTCGGTGAAAGTGAGGAACACATCGTTGGCATAGGCCGAGAGGATCACCCCCATGCCCGCGCCGCGCAGAACCAGTCCCGACAGCCTCCTCCGCAAGAGGCGCAGGAATGCCTCCACGCACAGGGAATACAGCAGGCCGAACATGGGGCAGCCTTGACGTACCCCTCTCCCGAAGCAAAGGGGCGCCGTCGGGGACCTGTTCACTTTAACCAGACACTCTGTGGCGGCGTACAAAAGTCTGAGCCGGACAAGGAACTGCATCCCGAACCCAAATGCCTGTAGAGCCCTGAGCACGTACTTGTGTTCGATCCTGTTGAACGCCTTCTGGTCGAGAGACAGGAAGGTGCTTGGCAGACCAGCCCGTCGACAGAAATGGATCAGGTCCCGGACCAGGTGGATGTTATCGTGTATCCTCCGGCCTGCGACTGGTATAGGACTGGTAAGATCCTGTTGTAATCTGAGGTAACCCTCTTCACTGTCCACTACACCTCCAATTTTGGTGTCATCTGCAAACTTACTAACTGTACCTCTTATGCTCGCATCCAAATCATTTATGTAAATGACAAAAAGTAGAGGACACAGCACCGATCCTTGTGGCACTCCACTGGTCACAGGCCTCTAGTCCAGTTTGGTGGTTTGTACAAGAGATGCAGTTGACCTTCACTAATGTTGTTAGAGCAGCAGTTAAATGGACAGTATTCCATTAAATGCCTAATTTATGTCTTGTAAATGGTCCAAAGGATTTTTAAAATCAAGAGGTGAACTAGTTACTGCAGTTTGTGATCTAATTTAGCCACTGTACTTACAAGACCCTCATTCTTAGTCATTGGGACTCTGGCCCCCTAAAAAACGGACACAGTATAAATGGATTCTGTGATGTGTTAAAGACAGATTTTCTCTTTTGTCAGCATTTGTGTGACATGAATGACGAACTGAATGTTGTCCGTGTGTTGCTGCGTGCAGCCATGGACTGCTGCCTCATGAGTACTTCTAAGTGAAACACCGTGCAATCATCAGCAAACATCCCACTCTGACTTTATGATGGAAGACATGCCATTGATGCAACTGAAGATTAATTGAACCTAGAACTCTAGAGTAAAGAATTCCAGCAGAAATGTCATGGTGCTGTTTTGACTGGGCTGCCACAAACATCATCATTTTCTGGTGTGCCAAGTATGATTTCTGATAGTGGAGAGGTTTTCCCATGTATTTAATTATTTTAAATTTTGCCTTGATGTAACTCTTGATTGTTTGAAAGCTCCTGCAGAACTTTTAACTTAATTTTACATAGCATTTTCTTTCTTTTTCCAGATAAACTGCAGCACAACACCACTGGATTTTTACAACTACATGTATAGTCAAGAGATTGGTATAAAATCAGCTGCCCTCTATCTTGCATGGGCAAATGTGCTTGAAATGAAAGGCAACTTTCAGATAGCTGATAGCATCTTTCAGAAAGGCATTCAACATTCTGCAGAACCAGTGGATATGTTAATACATCACTATGGGTAAGGCAGACCTGGGTGGTAGAGCTGAGAAAGATAAACCTAGGGTTTTGTATTTCAAGAACTATCTCACTTTTGTGATCTGGGTTGGAAACAAATTGTTGATTATTTCTTTTGAAGACAAAAACAGGTTGAATTTTTATTTCTTTTGAAGATCTGAAATAAAATGCATTTGGCAGAATTTACATTTCTTATGCAGGTAACTTAGGTGATTTAAGTTAACTTTTTAAGTGTGTTTGTTTGCTTATAGAACATAGAACATTTCAGTGCAGTACTTCGGCCCTCAATGCTGTGCCGACCCATGAAACCAATCTGAAGCCCGTCTAAACTACACTATTCCATTTTCACCCATATATCTGTCCAATAACCATTTAAATGCCCTTAAAATTGGTGAGTCTACCGCTACTACGACTGAAGGCTGGCTGTTGCATGCCCCTACTACTCTGAGTAAAGAAACTACCTCTGACATATGTTTCAGTTTCAAAATAGAATGTATTAAAGAAAATCAAAGTCTGGGATCCAATTAATTGATAGAAATATGCTGATGTCTTAGCTGTTTTTCTGTTTCTACCAGGGAAAATAGTGCTAGAGAAAGAGATATAATAATAATATTTAAAAATAGCAAAAAAAAGGTTTATCTTGGATCTGAACCATGTTAACTTTGACCTGTCCATTCTTGAATGAAAAGTAATTCTATTTGCTTTGAACTAATATCTTTTAAATTGGATGGAACTTCGCTTCAAAACGCATGTTACAAGCAAATTCATTCCTAAAGTCTCAAAACTGCCAGAAAAATTCAATCACAGGGTGAATGTTCTGAATAGCCACCACCATAAGTAAATGGGCAGAACATGAGAGGAACTGCTCATCCAACCACCCTAGTTTTCTCTTGAATGTATTACCTAGATAGCCTATCAATGACATGTGAGAGGAACAGCCTGAGGTTGGAAGAGCACCAAACAAGGTAAGTAAGAAGGAAGGGAAGGTGAGTGAGTGAGACATCATGGAAGCCTTTACTGGGAAGCACCATGTGCGCCTGTTGCTTTGTGCCAATTCAGTTTCTTTGGTGCCTAAAAGATCAACGTTTTCCTTTGTGTTTTGTTGCTTTAAGTATTTTGGGTAGTTGGCAATTATTGAAAATATTAATTACTCAGTTTCTGAGGGTTCCAATACTACATAGTTCAACACAAATACAAAATATTTTGTTACTTTGTAATTACATCATCTAATAAATGAGTTAGTAAGAATGAAATTTTCGCTCCTTAAAACCAAAATGTAGCCCATGAGAAAATCTCAAGAGCTCTTGGATATAAAAAGTGTACCTATATTTCTTCCCCTTATTGGTGAATATAACCATTTTTTAAAAAATGCTGTTCCATCTGCTTCCAATTTCAGAAGAAGAAATTAATTCAAAAAGTATATATTTTTAAACAACACAGCAAATTTTATTCAATAGTTTGCATTAATCAAAGTTTGTGCGAACATTTGTCGCTCGGGTGCTTGTTGTAGTGGTTCTGTTCGCCGAGCTGGAAGTTTTCGTTGCAAACGTTTCGTCCCCTGGCTAGGAGACATCATCAGTGCTGTGGAGCCTCCTGCGAAGCGCTTCTTTGATGTTTCTTCCGGTATTTATAGTGGTCTGTCCTTGCCGCTTCCGGGTGTCAGTTTCAGCTGTCCGCTGTAGTGCCTAAGAGATAGACCACGGAACGAGGACATGCCACAACCAAAAGGACTAGCCACACTACCATACATCAGGAGCGTTTCAGAACTGACAGCCAGACTACTGCGACCCTTAGAACTCATAACGGCACACAAACCAACAGCCACGCTCAGACAACAACTTACTAGAACAAAGGAGCCAATACCCAACATGAGCAAAACTAATGTAGTTTATAAAATACCATGCAAGGACTGCACAAAACACTATATAGGACAAACAGGAAGACAGCTAACAATCCGCATACATGAACACCAACTAGCCACGAAACGACACGACCAGCTATCCCTAGTAGCCACACACGCAGATGACAAGCAACATGAATTCGACTGGGAAAACACTACTATCATAGGGCAAGCCAGACAGAGAACAGCCAGGGAATTCCTAGAGGCATAGCATTCATCCACAAACTCCATCAACAAACACATCGACCTGGACCCAATATACCAACCACTACACCGGACAGCTGAAACTGACACCCGGAAGCGGCAAGGACGGACCACTATAAATACCGGAAGAAACATCAAAGAAGCGCTTCGCAGGAGGCTCCACAGCACTGATGATGTCTCCTAGCCAGGGGACGAAACGTTTGCAACTAAAACTTCCAGCTCGGCAAACAGAACCACTACAGTTTGCATTAATGTAAGTAAATGCTGCAAACGACCTTCTAAAGGTGCAAGGAAAACAAAATACCAGAAGCTATTAGAAAGTATCTTTTGATGCTTCGATAAAGTAGTCATTGTTAAGAAGCATCATGACTGTTTAAGTGGAGTAAATGCTTTGTGTAGAAAATTGAAATTGTGGTATCTAGCATTTGACTAAGTATGGCATTGCCAAGGCATAGCAAAAGAGGTGTTAATTAGAATCTGAGGCCATTCTCCATTGTTTGGAGTTGCAGAACCATAGAAATGGTACAGCACAGAAGTGAGCCATATGGCCGATTTATCCATGTCAACCGAAAGACAGCCAGATGCCTTTTCTAATCTCCTCTTTCTGCACACAGCTCATAGCCCTGCAGCTTACAACATGTACAATGCAGATTCGGTACTTTTAAGAAGAGTTTAGGCTCTTTGCTTTCATCGCCAACTCAGGCAGTTAATTCCAAACAACCATCATTCTCTGTGTAAAAAAACATTTATCTTCATGTCTCCTCTAATCCTGCTGCAGGTTCACCCTGTCTGTTCTATCTCTATCCCTCACAATTTTGTATACCTCAATCATGTCATCCTTCCGTTTTCCTTGGAACAGAGAAGACAATACTAACCTCTCCTCTTAACTACAGTTCTCCAGCCCTGGCATCATTTTAGTAAATCTTCTCTGCACTCTCTCCAGAGCAATTACATCCTCACTTTAAGGTGATGACCAGAAACTGTATGCAGTATTCCAGTTGTGGCCTCACTAGTGTCTTAGACAGTTTCCATCTCCTATTCCTACTTTTGTGTTCTATACTTCTGTCAATGAAAGAGAGCAATCTATGTGCCTTCTTTACTCCCTTATCTATTTGTACTGCTATCTTTAGAGACCTGTTCGCTTGCTAGCCATAATCTCTCACTTCATCTACCCCTCTCAGTATATTCCCTTTTACTATTTGACTTTCATAAATGCACTCCCTCACAATTCTAGCATACAAGCACAAGGAATGTGTTTGTTGGCGGTCAGTCATCTCAGCCTCAGGATGCCACTGTTGTAGTTTCTCAGAGCAGATATTTTCTATTTTCAAATCTTGGGATTTGAACCTAAGTCTTCTAGTGCAGAGGTAGGGACTCAACCTCTGCAAGAGTCCCATTTGTCAGGTAGTGTCATTGACCCAACCATCTTCAGCTACTTCATCAATGACTGACGTGCAATCAGAGAAGATCCTCAGAGTTCAGCATCATTCACAACATCTCAGAAATTGAAGTAGTCCTTGTCCAAATGTAGGTAAAAACAATGACTGCAGATGCTGGAAACCAGATTTTGGAAGAGCACAGCAGTTCAGGCAGCATCCAAGGAGTAGCAAAATTGACATTTCGGGCAAAAGCCCTTTTATTCCTGATGAAGGGCTTTTGCCCGAAACATCGATTTTGCTGCTCCTTGTCCAAATGTAGTAAGACCTGATCAGGTTTGGACTCACAAGTGGCAAGTGCGAGGCAATGACCATCTCCAGCAAGAGAGAGTCTAACTTTGCTCCTTAACTTTCAATAGTGTTTCCATTGCTGAGTTCCTCACCATCAACATCTTAAAGAAATTTCATTGACCAGAAATCGAACCACACCATTTAAATAATGTGGCTTTTAACAGCAAGTTAGAATCTAGGAATTCTGCAATGAGTAACTTGGGTCCTATCTCCCTAATGTCTTTTCATAATTTTTTAAGGCATGAGTCAGGAGTGTGATGGAATGCCTTCTACTTGCCTGAATGAGTGCCACTCCAACAATACTCAATAAGCTTGACACGATCCATGATAAAACAGCCTGCTTTGATTGGCAGCCCCATCCACTACCTTCAACTTTCACTCCGTTTGTAACCAACACACAGTGATAGCAGTGTGTACTAACTAGAAGATATACTACAATAACTTACAAGGCTCCTGCAACATCACCTTCCAAACCTGTGTTCTCCACCGATAAGGATGGGACTAGGACCTATATCACTCATTCTTCCTTCACTTTTGCTAGGTACAATCCTGAAACTCCCTTCCTAAAAATACAATGGGTGTCCCAACATCCCCAAAACTGCAGCAGTTTGAGAAAGCAGCTCACCAGCACCAAGTGGGTAGTTAGGGATGGGCAATAAATGTAGGCCTGGCCAGTGACACTCGGACACTATGAGTGAAGAATGTAAAAGTGTTATGTTCAAGAAAAAAATAATCACTGTTTATGCCACATTTTGAAGTCTGAACATGTATATAAGGTGCAGTTTGTTATCTTTTTTAAATAAAACCTCCTGATATGCCAGATACTGCAAAGATAATCTTATGTAAGTTTGTTACATAACTAACAATTTGATGCTTATATATCACTATTAATATAATTTTTAAAACCTTGTTTGCTATATATTTTACTTTGTTTTATTGTGAGTCAGACAATTGGTCATATGCTATTTTTAATAGATGTTTTAGGGATCGAGCATCTCAGAATCTTCTTCCAGTTAGAACAGAAAATCCCATAAGACCTAAACCTGAACCCCTGGGGAATCAACATAGTTTGATGTTTGGATCTCAAAATGGTGAGTTTCAGTTTTGTTTTGTGCTGTGGTAAATAATTGTAAATAGTTTTGAAATGCCTTTTAAAATCACTGATTTGGTCTCAGCTGATGTACAGTATTTAATTCTGAGTACTGTGGAACATAGAACATAGAAAAATACAGCGCAATACAGGCCTTTTGGCCCACGATGTTATGCAGATCCAAGCCCACCTAACCTACACTAGCCCACTTTCCTCCATATGCCTATCCAATGCCCATTTAAATGCCCATAAAGAGGGAGAGTCCACCACTGCTACTGGCAGGGCATTCCATGAACTCACGACTCGCTGAGTAAAGAATCTACCCCTAACATCTGTCCTATACCTACCTCCCCTTAATTTAAATCTATGCCCCCTCGTAATAGCTGACTCCATACGTGGAAAAAGCTTCTCATGGTCAACCCTATCTAAACCCCTAATCATCTTGTACACCTCTATCAAGTCACCCCTAAACCTTCTTTTCTCCAATGAAAACAGCCCCAAGTGCCTCAGCCTTTCCTCATACGATCTTCCTACCATACCAGGCAACATCCTGGTAAACCTCCTCTGCACCCGTTCCAGTGCCTCCACATCCTTCCTATAGTATGGCGACCAAAACTGCACACAATACTCCAGATGTGGCTGCACCAGAGTCTTATACAACTGCAACATGACCTCAGGACTTCGGAACTCAATTCTTCTACCAATAAAAGCCAGTACGCCATATGCCTTCTTCATAGCACTATTAACCTGGGTGGCAACTTTCAGAGATCTGTGTACATGGACACCAAGATCACTTTGCTCATCCACACTACCAAGTATCTGACCATTAGCTCAGTACTCCATCTTCTTGTTACTCTTACCAAAGTGAATCACTTCACACTTAGCGACATTGAACTCCATTTGCCACCTTTCTGCCCAGCTCTGCAGCTTATCTATATCCTGCTGTAACCTGCCACATCCTTCCTCACTGTCAACAACTCCACCGACTTTCGTATCATCCGCAAACTTGCTCACCCAACCTTCTAGCCCCTCCTCCAGGTCATTTATAAAAATGACAAACAGCAATGGTCCCAAAACAGATCCTTGTGGAACACCGCTGGTAACTGCACTCCAAGATGAACCTTTACCATCAACTACTACCCTCTGTCTTCTTCCAGCCAGCCAATTCCTAATCCAAACCTCCAACTCCCCCTCAATGCCATACCTCCGTATTTTTTGCAGTAGCCTACCATGGGGAAGGATGTTAGTGTGAGAGATAATGGCCTAGTAGTAACTCCACTGGTGTAGTAATTCATGTCCCAGACTATTGTTCCATGGGGGTATGATTTCAAATCCCATCACAATTCCAGATGCTGGAATTTAAGTTCAAAAATTAAACCAAGAATATAAGGCTTGTCTCACTAGTAATAGAGACACCTATTTCACCTGAAGGGAGTCTCTGGGGCCTGGACATCAAACAAAGACCAGGTCTTACAGCTTGCGCTTACATAGAAAGGTACTGTGGGAAGGTGGCTAAGCAGTAAAGAAGTAGATCAAGATATCAAACTTGGCAAATGGAATATAATGTGGAAAAATGTGAGGTTATGCATCTTGGCAGGAAGAATAAACACGCAGAATATCATTTAAATGGAGGAAGACTGCAGAAGGCTACAACACCGAGCGATTTAGGGATCTTAAAATATGAGAGAGCATTCAAATTCAACAGATAGTGGGGAAAGTAAATGGAATGTTGGCCTTAATTTCAAAGGGACTGAAATTAGGATAGCTTCCAGTAAGATGGTGGTAGAGTAGGGCTGCTGAGCCTGAGCTCATCTGCTTTGTCCGCTCTTCTTTTTCTCTCTCCTCGCTTTCATTTTTTTTTCTCTTCTATTTTATTTTACCCACCCCTTGATGAGATATTAGCTTGGTCGTGGGGTAATGGCAACGATGAGTGGGCCCAACAGTGTGGGCTTATGGCAGCAGCGTCTGATGTGAGTTTGGGTTCCTGGTGGCTTCTGTGTTGTTGAGGTGGTGGTAGTGCCAAGTCATGGCTGCTGCTGGGGTGACAAGTTTGGGTTCCCTATGGCATCTGCGTTCTGCGCAGATTCATGGAAACGGCAGTGGAGGCGGGTTTGGGCCCAGTATGAGACCTGGCAGCATCAGCAACGGTTGCATCGGTGAGGTGGGCCCGAAGTGGAGTCAAGGTGGTGGCAGAGTCGAGTTTAGGCCAGTGTGGTACACAGTAGCATTGGTGAGGTCCAGCGAAGACTCATACTGGCAAGGGTGTCGTTGGAGACAAGATGACTCTGAAGATTAGTGATTTTCATTCCAGCGGCAGCAGTGCTGTGAAAGGGACTCATGCCTGGCGATCATGATGTAGCATTGAACACGAAGGACTGTAAAGTTGAACACCTTCTTTATTTCTTAATTTTTCTGCCTTTATATTCTTTGTTTTGGTTTCTTTTTCTGTGTTTTAAGATGGCATAGGAGAATGGTGACATTATACAACATTTTTCACTGTGTTTTATAACAAGATACACAACAATAACTAAATTAGGGCTTGTCTAAAATATACAAGGCACCAATCAAATCACAAATGGTACACTGTGAGCAATTTTGGTCCGTTTGTACAATGAAAGACATAGACATTGAAGGCAGCTCAGAGAAGGTTAACTAAGTTGACCACAGGTAGGGAGGATTTTCTTATGAGGAGAGTTTGCATAAGTTGGGCTCGTACTTATTGAAGTTCAAGAAACATCACTGAAATGTGCAAGATTCCTCGGATGTTTGGAAGGAAAGATGATTTGGCTGTATGGAAAATCTAGAACCAGAGGGCATTATCTTAAGAAGAAGTCACCCATTGAAGACCAAGATGAGGATTTTTTTCTTTCAAATGATATTGCATCTGTGGAATTCTTTATTGCAGAGGGCTATGAAGGCTGGGTCATTTAAGTATATTCAAGGCTGAGACGGACAGATTTCAGAGCTGCAGGAACTATTATCTTAAGTGTCTAGGTGAAATATTCTAGCTTTATGTAGGCATAATGGAAATGTAATAGCTGTGACCTCTCCAGTCTGTGTAATGTGTTTAGGGTGATGGCTTTTTGTGTCTAGAAATGTGGTAATTTTTAAAATATTATGGTAATTTATACATGTTGTCTTGTACCAATGTGTACAAAATATTGTAGTATCTGGGAAATTAATGCCTTCCTTGTATGTCATGGCTTTAAGTTTGATGGGGAGTTGATAATGATTGATGATATTGATGAATTATTCTCAATCTACTTCTGAGAGTCCAATTATCCTGAATATCAACAGAAATATGGAAGGGTTGTTACTTGATGGCATCATACAACAATGAAAAAATAGCTGCCCCCACCCCCCCCAAAAAAAAGTAGTCCTTGAATCAAAAACTAGTTGTATTTTTGCGATCAAGCAGAAGAGCGAAGTTACGGCCACAAAATCCAATCAGCTATGAGCTTATAAAATGGCAGAACAGGATTATAGGGCTGAAAAACTTACTCCTGCTCAGATTTCATATGTTGAGATCCTAGTTTTTTTTGTTTAGGAGGAATTGTGCCTAGACAGCTGAGCATTTGTAACTGTAAAAATCTGCATATTACATTTAAATTAAGTGTTCTACTTGTTTAGGCTTTCCACATGAAACTTTGGAAAATCTTCAGCCTGTTGGTCAAGATTTGTCTGCTTTGAATAAATTAGGTTTGAACGCTGCATCTGTGGGTCCAGAGACATTTCCCAGATCTCAGGTAACTATTTTGGTTATGTAAAATTGAAATTTAAGATGGCAATTAAATATGAGCTTGTCATTCTCAATCTATTTGTTCTCAAAATTCTATGATAAATGACTGCATAGCCATATCTCCTGAAAATAGTAGAACATTTGTAGTTTTGTCCCTTCACTGGAGTTGTGCTTGGCTATGATGCCGCCTTAGTCAAACAGCTTACTTGTCAAGACTTGTGCAATTTTTTAAAAAAAGTGATTACTTGGATCAGATACCATTGGTTTCCAAGCAAAGGGATAATACTTTCTGAAGATAAGGAGGTAATAAAATTCATAAGCAATGTATTTTTTCTGTGTATTACTAGTGCATACAACTGCAAATTGCAATTTCAGACTAACTGTTGAAATTTATACTTGTAATTTTTTTTTAGGGTTTACATCTGCAGGTATTACAAGACAACATACAAAATAGCTGTGACAGTAAACAAACTGTGTTTGCTCTTTGTGGTACAGAGTCTGATAGTTTGTAAGTAATTGTATTTGAATGGGTGTATAATGATTTTGAATACTTCTATCAAATTTCATTTCTGCCTTTTTTTTCTCCGTGGAAAACTGTCCTAATTCTTCAATCTTCATGCATAGAAGTACTCTTGTGAACCCTCACAGATGTCCTCATACCTTCTTCAAATGTGCTGTCCAAAATCTGATGTGATTCTCCAGTTGAGACCAAAGTAATGTTCTCCTTGCATGTTGTACCCAGCTTGCTTGCTTGCTTTTATACTCTGTGCCCCTATTGATAAAGCCCCTATTCATACACGCAGTTCCCTTTGCTCTTACACTACTTTTAGAATTATATACTTTTGTGTTATATCGTGTCTTAACATTCTTATAACCAAAATGAAGCACTTCACACTTCTTTGCATCAAATTTCATCTGATACTTGTTTGCTCATTCACCTACCTCCATGTCCTTTTGAAGTGCTACAGTATTCTCCTCACTGTTAATAATATCTTCATGTTTTGTCATTTGCAAATTTTGAAATCTTGTCCTGTATACACAGCCGTAACATAGACCCTTGCAACATTATGGGGTACCTACACCATATAAATTGCAGTGGTTCAGGAAGGGACCTCACCACCGTCTTCTTGAGGGCAGTCAAGAATGGACAATTAATGCTGGCCCAGCAAGTGATGCCAACAATTCATGAATAAATAATTTTTTAAAATCCTGGGAACTCTACTATAAACCTCCTTCTAGTCTGAAAACAGCTACTAACCACTTTTCTATCGTTCCTGTACTCGGCAAATTAATTGGAAAACTAAAACTAAAATATAAAATCTGGGAAATGCTCATAAGGGCTGTAGTGATTGATCTTTGATCCGAATGTTAATTTTGTTTCTCAATCCAGAGAAGCTGCCTTGCCTCCTGAGAATTTCCAATATTTTTGTTTTTTCGTTATGCCTCGACCCAAATCTAACCTCCGATGAGTCTCAACTTACTCAGATCAATATCTAGAAAGACAAACACAATTTCTGTAGCTACTGCCACAAATTCTACATTTATTTTTTACCACCAATTCCCAAGCCAGTAATGATATTTTTTATTACTTAATATTCATACTGCAAACATATTTATATTGAAAGTTGTTTGTTAGTCATTAACTCATTCTTCCAAATCTCTCTACCCTTTTCCCCATCTCCAAATTGAAAAGTGAATCGAGTACAATAAATAATACTTAAATTTAAGGAGGTGGAAGTAGAGTCTTTGAATACTTTGTACGGCAGAGGTACATAGGTTCTTGATCAGCAATAGAATAGTAAGTGGTTGAGGTTGGGTAGGAATGTGGAGTAATTAGATCAGCCATGTGCTAATTAAATGGCAAAGCAGGCCCAAAAGGCTGAATGACTTACTCCTTTTCCAAATTTGTTTTCTCATTTGAACAATTTTCTCTATTTCACAGAATAAATTGTAATGAACGATATTAGCTCTTATTTTGAGTACCAACATATTACAGGTTTTTTAAACTAGTCATTTTGTATCTAATGTGACATCTTCCATTTAGATCTTCGTGTGACTGTGAATAATTTTCATTTGATTACGTGATATGATTTCAGTAACTATCTCACACAAGTTTTCTTATTTCTATTAACCATTTAGAATTCCAAAAGCACCTAAGATTGTGAATCAAAATGACAACCAGGGTAAAAATCAGGAAGCAGTTGGTGAAATTCAGCAAGTCATCATGTATCATAAAGATGTTCTCTTTTCTGGAGATAAAGAAATGTGTTTTGAAGAAATTCGAGCTAAGGATTACTTTGCACGAAGCCAACTCAAAGAAAAGGAGGAATGGAGTATGTTTTGTTTTAGTTTTACTATGACTTTTAGCCATTCACTAGAACTTATTGGAACTGCTGATCAGCTTTCAGTTTTTGCTTCCTTCTTTGACAGTGTGGGATTCCAGCCTTTCATTTATTGCTCATTGCTGTTGCAACATTGTCAGTGGCACCATTGAAGTCAATACTTCATGAAACAAAAATTTAAAATTGTACCTTCCAAGTATTCCATGTTTCTAGGGATATGTAAACCAAAGGACTTGAATTTGTATTGTGATTTTTCACAACCACCAAAGATCCCAAAATACATGACAAATAATGAGACAATTTTGAAGTGTAGTCAGTGTTGTAATACAGGCCATCTTCCTATAATGCATGTTTTGTTAATGCAAATTGGCTGTAACGTGATTGATGAATTGGGTTCACTGTTTCCAAAGTGTGAACTTTTAAAACGAATGTTGGCTGTAATATGATTACATCACCAGCACTTTAAGTGCTGTTTCTAAAGCACGATTTTTCTACAACCTAAGGTTGCACAAGAACGTAGCCATCATGTTACAGAAAAACTACCCTTATAGGAAATTGTTTACTTGCCAAATGTTTGCAAACCTGACCAAGTGTTAACTGTGGTGTTGACTGAGGGACAAACGTTGACCAAGGGAGCATGAATAACTCCCCTGACCAGCTTCAAAATAATGCCACGTTATTCATTGATTCAAACAAACTTAACACATTCATTTAATGAATCCAAATGCATTCATTCATTCAATGCATCAAACTGTACTCAGTCATTCAATGAAACAAACTGCACGTGTTAATTCAATGAGTAGAACTTCTCTCATTCATTCAATGTCTCAAACTTAACGCATTCATTCACCTTTAGACTGAGGCCTCTGATTTAACACACAATCCAAAGTATGGCACCTCTGACAATCTCTTACCTGAAAACATTCAGGACTGTTCAAAAATGGAAACTTAGTTTATTTCAAGTGGAAGTCGTTTTAAAGGAACAGCAACTGTTACCTACTTTGCAAGTTATTTTGAGCTATTACAACTTTATTTCCCTGCTTTTGCTTCATATCTTTTGATGCACTTACCTAACAAAACTGAATTGTACTTCATCTGTAATTGCATTTTTCATTTTCTCAAAATGCCACAGCCTTTTAGTGAGAAACTGTCTGGTTGCTTTATGCTTCCTTATTTCCCTCTAAAGTGGCCTGACTTGAATTCTCCAAATGTTTCAATCTTGAGATCAACTGCTTTTATATGAATAATGAGTTTTAGCGGATTTTTGGGAAATTCTGGCCATTTTCCGGGCTTGGTATGTAGTTTTACTTTTCTGAAGATAAAGTTTAAATGACTCATCTCATCAATCTGTTGCAACTGATTAAATTCAGAGTGAAAATGCTCCTTTGCTCTTATAATTGGTGTCTATTTTCTAAGAATGAAATAATCTGCCACTTAGCATTCTAATATGCCCTAATATTTTTATACAAAATGTAATTGTCTGTTTAAAGATTCAAATGGTAATTTTTATTTTGTTCAAAAAAATTGAAGAGAAGATTTGCACAGCCTCCAAATCTGATGAGATCAGATCACTGGAGCAAAAATTGGAACAACTGAAAGTACAACTGAAGTTAACTCAGGAACGGGAGCAAGAAATACTGCAGGTGAGATCTGTCTGCCTTTAGAAAAGATACCTATCTGAGATTTTGTAAAGCTTTAATACATTGTATATGCATAAAAATAGAGTTCAAAATTACATTTTAAAATTATTTGGTAAAAGTTGAACTAATGTTAAAATATTGCTAAATGTACACAATGTTTAGCCACATTTGATCAGTATTACGGAGCAACCCAGGTTTACTTTATTCTTCAAAACTGAATATTTAGCACTAGATTTTCTCATAACCAAAAGAATGCTTGTCACTGCTTCAGCTGTCCAGTATTGTTGCTTCTACATTGGCAGATGCTCCATTAATTTTCCATCTTTTATTTAAAAAAATGCAACTTGACTTCTTAGCATTTTTGGAAGAAGTATCTGCTGTTGTTGTGGATATGTTTGCTGAGCTGGGAATTTGGTTTGCAGACATTCCGTCCTCCTTCTAGGTGACATCCTCAGTGTTGTGGAGCCTCCTGTGAAACACTGCTGTACTGTGTCGGTTGGAATTTATTTGGTATCGTTCCCACTGCTTCCAGTTGCCAGTTCTGAATGTTTGTTGCAATGGTCAGTACGTTGGATCTAGGTCAATGTGTTTATTGATGGAGTCCGTGGATGAGTGCTTCCAAGAATTCTCTGGCTGTCCTCTGTTTGGTTTGTCCTATTATTGCTGAGTTGTCCCAGTCGAAGTTGTGGTCCTTATTTTCTGTTGTGTATAAATACTAAGTAGAAAGTGAGGGCTGCAGAGTTGAAAAGGATGGCGCTGGAAAAGCACAGTGATCAAGCAGCATTCAAGAAGCAGGAGATTTGACATTTTGGACGGAAGGCCTTCAAATGGCAACATTTAAACCAACAGCCATGCTCAGGACAATAATTCACCAGAATAAAAGACCCAATACCCATCATGTGCAGGACAAATGTGTACAAGATTCCATGCAGAGACTGCACGAAACACTATTTAGGACAAACAGGCAGACAACTAGCAATCCACATTCATGAATATCAACTAGCCTGTAAACGCCACGACCAGCTATCCCTAGTACACACACAGATAACAAGGACCATACATTTGATTGGGACAACGCAGCAATAATAAGACAAGCCAAATAGGGACAGCCAGAGAATTTCTAGAAACTTGGTACTCATACACAGATTCCATCAATAAACACATTGACCTAGACGCAATACACTGATCACTGGAACAAACAACCAGAACCGGTAACCAGAAGCAGCAGGAACAAAATCGAATAAGTCCCAACCACACCATAAAGTAGCGCTTCATAGGAGGCTTCACGCCATTGAGGATGTCACCTAGAAAGGGGACAAAACATCTGCAAATTCCCAGCTTGGCAAACATACGCACAACAACAGCAACCAGCTCCCAAGCTATAAACCTTTACGCAAAACTGAAACAAGTATGTGCTTACTGCTTTTTTAAAAAATCATATCAGTGAAAGAAAATAACCCATTGCATGCAGTGCCATGAAACTAGCTATAGCATGCAGAAAACCCCTTAGGAAAACAACAACATTTTTTAATTACTAAAGCTAACCTTGTCCTATATTTCATGTGGTTAAACTATGAAAGATGAAGACTTTGGGAAGTTAATGGTGATATCTTAGGTGAAAATGTGTTGCTGGAAAAGCGCAGCAGGTCAAGCAGCATCCAAGGAGCAGGAGAATCAACGTTTCGGACATGAGCTCTTCTTCAGGAATGGGACAGTCTATATTACAGCAGAGGAGGTGTTGGATGTATTATAATATATGAAGATGGATAAACTGGATATATTCAAGAACATTCAAGAGGCTAGAGAAGAAATTGTGGAGGGCTTGGCTGATATTTTTACATTGACATTAGCTGGGGGTGAGGTCCCGGAAGACTGGAGGGCAAGGAATGTTGTGCCGTTATTCAAGATGGCTGCAAAGGAAAGTCTGGGAACTATAGATCAGTGAGCTTAACATCTGTTGGAAGTAAGTTATTTGAGAAAATTCTGAGAGATAAGATGTACACGTATTTGGAAAGACAGGGTTTCATTATGAGTAGTCAGCATGGCTTTGAGTGGGAGATTATGCCTTATAAATTTGTTAAAGTTCTTTGATGAAGTGACCAGGAAGGTTGATGAGGACAGGGCAGTAGACGTAGTCTGTATAGATTTCAGTAAGGCTTTTAGTAAGGTTCCACATGATAGGCTGCTCTGGAAGGTTAGATCGCATGAAATCTAGGGCATGCTGGCAAATTGTCTACAAAATTGGCTTGATGGTAGGAAGCAGAGGGTAATAGTGGAAGGATACTTGTTGGACTGTAGGCCTGTGACTAGTGGAGTGCCTCAGATGAGTGCTGGGCCCATTGCTGTTTGTTATCTATATAAATGACTTGGATACGAATGTACAAAGTATGATTAGTAGGTTTGCTGATGACACGAAAATAGGCGGTCTCTTGGACAGGGAGGAAACTTATCAGACATTGCAGCAGGACTTTGATCAGCTGAGGAAATGGACTGAGAAATAGCAAATGTGATAAGTGTGAGGTCTTGCATTTACGAAAGTCAAATCAAGGTAGGAGGTAGATGGTGACTGGTAGGGCCTTAAGGAGTGTAGTGGAACAGAAGGATCTTTAGAGTTCAGGTTCAGAGTTCTCTGAAAATGGAGGCACAGGTAGACAGGACAGTGAAGAAGGCTGTTGACATATTGGCCTTCATCAGTCAGGACACTGAGTATAGAACTTGGGAAGTTATGTTGATGAGGCTGCACTTGGAGTATTGTGTTCAGTTTTGGTCACCTTGGCTACAGGAAGGATGTTATGAAACTGGAAAGAGTGCAGAAGAAATTTTCAAGGATGTTGCCTAGTCTCAATGATCTGAGTTATAGGGAAAGGTTGGACAAGATAGCACTTTTTTATTTAAAGTGTAGGAGACTGAGGGGGTCCTTTATAGAGGTGTATAAGATCATGAGAGGTGTGGATAGGTTGGGGAAATCGAGGACTAGATGCCATCAGTTTAAGGTTAGAGGGGAAAGAATAAAAGGGGACCTGAGGGGCAACCTTTTTACACAGAGGATGGTACGCATATGGAATGAGCTGCCAGCGGAAGTGGTTGAGCCGGGTACGTTAACAACATGTAAAAGGCATTTGGACAAATATATGAATAAGAGAGAATTAGAAGGCTATGAACCAAGAGCTGGGAAATGGGGTTAGCATGAACAGACATTATGGTTGGCATGGACCAGTTTTGGCCAAAAGGCCTGTCTCCATGCTGTAGGTCCCTATATTCTGTCATAGAGTCATATCTTTGAATTCTGTGTATTGTTAATACTGCTGAAGCATAAGCTTATTTTATTCGTAGTGCCATAGTGTATGGAGCATGGCCAAAGATACATACATTTTATTATACCAAATTCCCTCAACAATGCTTGCAGTCTTCAACATCTCTCTCTTCACATTGCATTCTCAATGCGCCTTTTCTATAATGTTGGATATTTTAGTTCTCTATTGTCTAGGATTTTGTAACTAAAGAAGCTGTGCCTAGGTACTTTTTGTACCTAGGTTGGCACTGTAATTGGCGATGTATAAACCTTTCACTACTCATTGAGTATATGTGACAATAAAAGCTATTATTCTAACCTAAAGTTAACTGATTTTCCAGTTACCTACTAAACTTGTATTTTCTCAAGAAAAGCTTACCAATAATTAATTGACTTTCTAGTGTGAACTGAAAGTTGCCATAATCCCAAAGGACCATAGGCTGCTCTCTTTTAAGTCTGAGGGTCATGATGCCTCAAACAAAGGACAAGTTCAGAAGGTGCGTCTTTGTGGTGACCTCAGCTACTATAGGAATTGAGCATGGTTGTTGTCATTCTGCATTGCAAACCAGCAGTCCAACCAACTGAGCTTAAACCAACCTCCTAAATTTTTAACTGTAGTATCACTGTTAGCGCAGGATCAAATTTTAATGTAAATGTGTATATTTTATACTAAAAACGATTAGTGTGGCTATTCTAACTAGTACTTTTATAATCACACTGATATTTAAAATATATAACCATTTGGAAGTAGCATTTCAAAATAATTGTAGTTCTTCAGTACCTTTTTATCCTCCACTATCTCCTCATTGGTAATTTGAAATTTGTTAAACTCTATTTAAAACATATTCAACAAGTGATCTTTCACAGCCCTCCTGCAGTAGAAAATTCCAAAGGCTTACCCTCTTAGTAAAAATAGAAATCTCAAACTATTGATTCAGAGTGCCTTTAACATGCTTTCTAAATGTTTAAAATTTTGTTAAGCAGATATCATCTCAAACCTCCTTGCAGCTGATTCCTGAATCATCAACTCAACCAACCAAGTCTGTTGCAGAATCTTCAGCTACTGCTTTACAAATGAAAACGGACAAAAGGCTAATAAAGGAACAAAATTCAACATTAGAAGTTTGTGCTAGAAAAGTCACAACCACAAGTTTTGCTACAGCTCATCTGCATCAACCCCAATATGAGATGGCATCATTGTTGCCTACAGTAGATGAAAAATTGAAATCTCCTGGCTTTCAAACAGTGTCTAGGATTTATGAAGAGGCAGATAAAGGGGCCAGTGACACACGGACACAAGTGGAGCCACTGTCCAGATCCCTAGTTACGGGTTTAAATGAGAGCAACAGTAGGGAACAGTACGTATTTTTGCTACATTTTTTAATCTTAAAATGTTTATATTGAGTGTCTTGGTAATGATGAATACTGTTTTCTTAAATACCTTTTAGAAGCTTAGTTTGAATGATCCTTTCTGGTTTGATTTTGATTACCTTTTGAAGTATTTGCAAAGCATCAAAACAGAGCACAAATCTTCGGTGTTTTAATTGACACATTACCACTTGGATATCAATGCAACAGCCTAGTGACTCTTATTTGTGAATTTAAGTTCGTAACACAATGCAAATATGCAAAAAAACTATAAATTGTGGGCTGACAACACAAAACATTAAGAAAATTGACAGAATTTTCTAAAAAAAGTAACTGAATTGCCCTACCTCCTTCCCATTCTGGTCTATTGTTATAGGACTGGAATCACGCAATATTGATCATTGGCGTCTTTGTGGAAGCAGAGGTGGAATAAATAAATATTTGCATATCATTACCCCCAAATACTTCAGGAACAAATATCAAAAACCCCTGCGAGATGTTTACATTTTCTTGCACTTTCTTCTTCCTCTTCCTTGTTTCCTGAAGATTACATGCTTTATCTGAAATACACTTCTATAGGCATGCAAACCTTGCCATAACTCAAGTCCAATATTCAAGTATCTGTTCGACAATTAGAGCACAATATCGATCTTATTATTATGCATTGATGAATGGATCCTACTTTGAACCAAAATGACATCTGATACATAGGTGAACAGTTCAGCTGCAGATTGTGCCAGGTGTCATTGATCAGACAATTCCATTGGAAGTATGCCAGTGCAGACAGAGTATGACATAATAACTGATTTTAGATTGTACTGCCATTTTGGAGCTCACCACTTTATTCAGTGAACTCATTTAATCTCATGTAGCTGAACGTACTTTACACAGAAATAAAAACCCACTCTCCCAATGGTTGCATTGCCCTGTGACTGTGAACCTTTACACACGAGACTTCTAATCTGAATCCCGAGCTAAATGCTGTACGTTCGGCTTGCTATCCATTATTGCAAATGGACTATTTAAAGGTAGCTAACTATTTCTTTCTCTTGCCTGCAGCAGGAAGAATCAATGACAGATTTGCGAAGGTTGCAAACTTCATTGTTGTACAGGTTCTCATATGGGGGTCTTGCACCCACACCACATGGCAGATCTAATTTCCTAAAGATCATTATGAACTTTATAGATTTTTACCATAATCTGACAGTTTAACAGTCACCCTAACTGGCTCTCCAACTTTATTCCATATTTACTTAATTAACTGAATTTAAATTCCACGTATCCTGGTGGAATTTTGTCTCTTGATAATTTATCCAGGACTCTGGATTTCTCGTGTAGTAACATGAAGCGTGTGTAACATTATATTTGTTTACAACGTCTATTAATTCAAAATAAAAATAAATGGAAGGGTTTGAACTGTGGTGCCTCAGACTAATTGTTTTCAGTAAACCATAATGACTCTGCAATTGTGTAAGACAACATATTTTAATCTTTTAGGTTTATGAATAGAAGTGGTAACAGTTCTAGGACCCCGCTCTCGAAACCAAAAGACGGTAATTTATATTGTACTTGGAAAACATTTACTTGAGCTGTAGTTATGTTTGCAAAGTAACACTAATTGAAAACTATCACAAAACAAAAATGAAGTTAGAATTTTAAAAGCTAATATGTGTACAATCAGACGTGTAAGTGTACTCGTTATTTCATAACATCATACAGGAGGTTTACTTTGTTGTTTACAGTTTTGGTTCATTGGCCCTGAGCTCCAAATGGTACTGCACAAGCTAGTTTGATCCCAGCTGCCTTCCATCAGAACAATTTAAGCTGCTGGATAACCTAGGTGCTCAACTACAGTTGATAGCCCATTCTCCTTGCATTATTCTGCAGCTGAGGCTGTCTCATGATGCTGGAGAACCAAGTACCCTTTTACCTTTTCAGTATCATTCAGTGTGTATTTAAATATCTTTCCCAATGAGTCTGATATTGAAAAGTAATGTTTTCTACAGTCTACAATATTCTTAAAACCAAAAAGTGAAACTCTGAAATAAAGCCACTGAAAACTGGTTTTAAAAAAAAAAGCAAATTAGTAAATATCTGTGTCAAAATATTTCCATTCCAAGTCAAACTCCTCTTCAGCAAGATGACTTATTATTCTTTTAAATTTTAGGGATATTGTTGGCTTAATCTACTCAATTTCTCGACATAGGACATTCCCTCCATCTGGGCAATCTGAATTTAGTCCTTTCTTGAGTAAGAAGACCAAAACCATATGCACTACTCACTCACCAAGGCCTTTACTGTATATGAACTGTACTAAGTCTTTACCCTATACACCAACTTCTTTATAAGATCATGTCATTTACCTCTCTATTACTTGCATGTTAATTTTATGATTTGTGTACATGGACATAAAGTCCCAACTAAATGTTGTAATTCTCCAATTTTTCAGCATTTGAAATACTTTGCTTTTCTGTTTCTTTTTTCTGTCAATTTGGACAACTTCCCATTTCTTCACATTCTATTCCAGTGCTTTTTTAAAAATCATTCATGGGTTGTCACTAACCAGATCAGCGTTAATTGCCAAAAGAGCAACTAAGTGTTAACCACATTGCTGAGAGTCTGAAGTTGTGTGTAGGTAGAGATGGCAGTTTTCTTCCCTGAAGACAAATTAATAAACCAGATGGTTTAGCTAACAATTGACAATGGTTTCATGGTCAGCACCAGGTTCTTAATTCCAGACTTTTATTAAATCCAAATTCCAATATTAGCCTTGGCAGGATTCAAACCAGGGTCCCTGGAAAAGTACCTGGGCCTCTGGATTAACAGTCTTACGATAATAGCACTCCCTTACATTCTCCTAGTTTTGTATATTAAAGAAGCTTGAAACTGTCATTGATGCCATTTATTTAGATTATATATAATTAAGACTCATGCTGTGATAAGCCTCAGACAACCCATTTATTTCTACACTCTAGGATTTGGTAAATGGACAATAACCAAACAGTTTGTAATATATAATATTGTGTAATAGAGCCTCATCTGTGGCAATTTTTTAATACCTTTTGAAAATCCAACTAATATTCATTCTTATTTACCTACCGATTTCAAACTCAAGTAACTTTCAAAATAGTCAATGGGGTTAAACCGATTGATTATTAACCTGTAAATTCTTCTGACATGCATCAATGGCAGGCTGTAACTCTGGGAAAGATTCCTGGTTAGTTCTGTGATGGGCAACAAATTTGCAGCCTATGCCATTACTGTCCATAGCCCCAAATTAAAACATGTACATCAGCATTCATATTGCCTTAGGACCTCTGACCTTCCCACCTTCTCTAACACCATCACCATAGATGCAGGGTTGCAGCATGCACAAGAATTTGTTACTAAACCTAGATAGCCCACTCTCCATTTTTGTTCTGGCTTTACATGAACATACAAGAGTTGTAATTCGCTCTCTGGAGCTTGAGGTTGTACTCAATGCATTGGTTAAAATGATGTACTTCCATTCCAGAGTGTGATAGAGTGACAAAAATAGCTCCCCAGAATGATTTATTTCATGCTTTAACTCTCATGAACTGAAGGTCTCTGACTTATAAATCTTCAGCGACTTGTTAGATCTATCCTTGCAGTTATCTCACAGTTGACAGACTGGCCTGCCATCACAGTAAAAGTCATTATGAAACCATGGTTTAGGCACCATGGAAGTATGGCAAGTTGCTGCAGTGAGTAAGCAGCCAGCAGGAACAAAATTGTTCCTTATTTCGAGGCAATGTGTATGCAGTCTTGGCTAATTGTCTGAGCTTCACATATTTTGACTTTGCTTTTTGTCAGTCATTAATGTTGGCTATGGAAGTCAGGTGATTACTTCTTTGGTCAGTGTGTCAATTCTTGGATCCAGGTAACTTAGTATTCTTCTTCACAAGCACTCTTGTCTGCTGTGTAAGTTCTTAGTGGTCCATTAAAAGTGGGTAGCACCTACCTCCAAACTTACCTATAAAAGACAAAGCCTCTGAAAATAGCATTTTTGTTCTTGAACTTTCTTTTCTGCCAACTTAGCAATCATACGTTAGGGAGTGAAATCTTTTAATATTTAATTGTTTGCTTTAATATTCAACTCTGACAGGAAATGTTTCTGGATCAATTGCGAATAGATCCCACACACCAAACTCTTCATTTGGCTTGGTTCAAGCTACTCCATCCAAAGTGCTACCTTCACCAACAGTTTATACCAAAGAAGCATTGGGTAAGAAACAGTTAACATTGATACATGAAAATTGTAATATGTTGATTTAGAAATCTTATTAATTTGAAAACAAAAATGGATACACAACAACTGTCTCACCTTTGGCTCACAAAATTACATTTAACAACACTCATTTACTCCTTCATCTACATCTCTGGTATGCTATGCCTCACCAGCAGGACAGACCTGCTGAAATGGCACAATCGTCAGAAGGAAGAAGTCCTGACAGTCTTGAAATTGACTTAGACCAACCAACCCAAACACCCCGTGGCTCAACACTTTAACTCTCCCTCCCACTCCACCAAGGACATGCAGGTCCTTGGACTCCTCCATCGCCAGAACATAACAACACGACGGTTGGAGGAAGAGCGCCTCATCTTCCGCCTGGGAACCCTCCAACCACAAGGGATGAACTCAGATTTCTGCAGTTTCCTCATTTCCCCTCTTTCCTCCCCCCCGCCCCCCCCCACCTTGTCTCCGTCGATTCCCTCGAACTCAGCACCACCCTCCTAACCTGCAATTTTCTTCCTGACCTCTCCGCCCCCACCCCACTCCGGCCTATCACCTTCACCTTGACCTCCTTCCACCTATCACATCTCCATCGCCCCTCCCCCAAGTCCCTCCTCCCTACCTTTTATCTTAGCCTGCTGGACACACTTTCCACATTCCTGATGAAGGGCTTTTGCCCGAAACGTCGAATTTCCTGTTCCTTAGATGCTGCCTGACCTGCTGCGCTTTAACCAGCAACACATTTTCAGCTTAGACTCCATAATGACTTGTCAAGAAAATCTCCTGCCACTTACTATTATCCCTCAGCTGAAGTGTCCATACTACTTCACGTTGCATAGTACCTGGAAAAATACTGTTTGCGGTAAGAGTATAAAAGATACTCTGAATGGGAGGATCCATCATTGCGAACAGTTTGGTAGGGCCATTACTGGCCCAACTGTTCAATTGGGAAAGGATGTAGCTATCAATTTGAACTTGTGGCAGGTGATGTAAAAACTAACATGCAAGAAAAAAATGTACAGCCACAATCTTACTAACATACCTGTTTCAAATACATCTATTGATGATAGTGTTAGTCAAATGAACCACTGCTTTTGCAAACAGTTTGTCATATTCACATGGAGTATACACTCCATTGTTTGGCACTACTTCTACATGGGGTAGGTTTAGAAAAAAATTTAGAGTTCAAAACTGAGTCAGCCATGAATTGCTGTGAGCCATCATGAGCAATTTAATTGTATTTCATAAAAATCTGTATACCCGTGGCCCAAAGTATCTCTTACTCTACCAGGGACAAGATCAATAGATACATGAGAGCACCATTAGCTGCAAGTGCCCCTCCAAGCCACTCACCATCTTCACTTGGAAATATATATTGCTGTTTTTTTTCTGTGCCACTGGGTCAAAATCTTTGACTTTCCTCCCTAATGGCTTTGTGCATCTATCTTCAGTGCGTGAACTGCAGTGGTTCAAGAAGGCAGCTCACTATCACCTTCTCTAGGCAGCGACAGTTGGCGATAAATGCTGGCCCAGCCAGTGACACTCACATTCCACAAGTGAGCCTTTGTTGAAGAAAAAAATCCAAAACCCAGGGATTAACACTGCAATGAGTTGAACAAGACACCATGCCAAGAGCAGCACTGCATATATCTTAAAAATGTAGCACTGACCTCATGAAGCTACAACAATACTAACAAATTCTAGATAGTGGAAGCAACATTTTATGGGCACAGTTAAATCTTGTGGACACAGTTAAATTTTATGGACACACTTCACAACTAATGGATCAGTTCAAGTCACTGAAGTCCTGCCACAGCCATTGGTGAACAATTAAGCAATTAATTGAAGGAGTTTCCATGAACGTTGCCATCCATAATGATAGCAGATGTCATCTCTGCCTCCTTCTGAGATTTCCCCAAGTACAGATGCCAGTTTATAGGCAATTTACTTAACTCCAAGTGATTTCAAAGTAATGGCTGAGTGCACGTATAAATCAAATATCTGTAATTTCAGAGTCTAGCCACTTTTGCCTGTAATTTTAATACTATTTCTTGGTCAAAACATTACTGGCCTGACCAATGATGCACATATCCCACAAATGGCTTAAAACAAGCTGCTAGCTTCCTGAGTAACTTACTGAAAGGCGATCTAGATTTCAAGGCAAAAATGGTGGCTAATGAAGGTTTGGTAAATTAGAATTAATACTGAGGAGACCAAAATAATCTGAACTAAAAGTTGGCAAAATCCCAAAAATGTAACCATGTCTGAAATTAAAAAACCATTACCTCTAACTTGTAAATTTATTTAAATTACAAATTGAATGTAGAATGAGTGTGCAATACAGAACAAATTGTAAAAACATAACCAAAATTAATTTGTCTTTTTTTGTGGTAGATGCTATAATGGATATGTTTCAGGCACCAGTGATTCCTGAATTACCTCAAGTAGATGAACATGATGGTGCTTTTGCAGAAGATCAAACAGAAATGCAGGATGGAGTTTCCAAAGCGTTTTGTAAAAAGGATGGTAAATTTTGTTTATCTTCTATTCCTTTACCATAGCTCTAGCTATTTTAATTTTGGATATATTTGCTAACTCAAATACCCATTAAAACTAATGCAATGTGCATATGTGTTCCATATTAATACAATTATTAAATCTTAATAGAAACATTTTATTTCGCTTTGCACATTATTTATGCCTTTACTTTAAAATATTAATATCCCCATATACTGATTTGTTAAAATATTCTCAATTCTTTAAACTGCCTTATGATAGTGAGATGCCATCTTGAACTGTTACAATCCACCCTTGAGGGATTTAATTTTGTTTTGCCACAGGTTAACCCTCTGCAATTTCTTCTTGGAACTTACATTACCGTTCACCTCGCAATAGAATGGTAGCCTTTTCTGTGCTGTTTGATATAAAATGAGATAGCTCAGTTTCTAATAAGCATGAGCCATAGTACAAAATATTTGTAATAAGGCATTCACATTTTTATTCAAGGTCATAAAAATGACTAGTGTATTCTAAACTGTGAAACTATAAGTCATGAAATCTTAAAATCCCAACAAAATGAAACAAACACCCCGGACACAATCTCTTATAAGTATCTGTCAGTGTTCAATGCTAGTCTGCTCACCTGTGTGGGATAGTTTTGGATTTAACTTCATACATTGTGTTGAACTTGGCTTAATATGTTTTCCATTGAATCAAATAGTATTGCATTGAAAGATCATTCCAGTGACTTGAAGCTTAAATTGAAACCCTGTCTCTCTTTTCAGGTGAACACAAAATATACCATGGCACTTTGTAAGGAGTTATCATATTGTTAGTGACATTTACCCTCCAAATGGCATTTAGTATCCCTGTCATTTGCCTCACTGTGATTTGCATGACTTCTGTTCTGTGCAAAAACCTTTGTTATAACAGTGACTGTGGAACTACTTAGTGTCCCTGCCTTTGGGCCACTCACCCTGGACATGTGCCTTAGCATATCAAAATAGGTTGATTATAACAGCTATAGTAATTATATTTACATTGTATCACTTTTTGTGCACTTGTGGCAGTGTTCCTACTTCTGAGCAAGGAGAACCAAATTAAAGTCCACCTGTAGCAGAGGTGTGTAACAAAATCTTTGATCAAGCTTATTAGAAAATATTTACAAATACAGTTCAGGTAGGCTTTTGGTGGCTCAATAATAGTGCTCCTACCTTTGAGCCAGAAATCTTGGTTACTGCTTCAGATGTGTGTCATACATGTGATAGTTTGATTAAAAATATTGATAAATGCAGGGTTTCATTTTGATTTCTATGATTTCGTTATTATATTTTGCTTACTATTTCAGCATGGTGGTTCAGTGGTTAGCACTGCTGCCTCACAGCGCCAGGGGCCTGGGTTCAATTTCAACCTCTGGCGACTATGTGGAGTTTGCACATTCTCCCCGTGTCTGCGTGGGTTTCCTCCAGGTGCTCCAGTTTCCTCCCACAATCCAAAGATGCGCAGGTTAGGTGAATTGGCCAAGCTAAACTGTCCATAGAGTTCAGGAATATGTTTGGGTAGGGGAATGGGTTTGGGTGGATTACTCTTCGTGTGGGGGGTCAATATGGACATGTTGGGCCGAATGGCCTGTTTCCATACTGTAGGGATTATAATTCTAATTGCTTAATTATTACCTTCCAATTAAACTCTTCTTTGCTATTACTCTGTTTAAGCTTGCTGATGATATGTGGTAGGTCTTGGCTGAGAACAGAATATCTTTTAAAGTATTGTTACACTATAAAATTGTTGTTTTCCATTGATGTGAGAGAATAATAGAATGGAAACCTGGAAATTTGTGCGGTTGAAATCTGTCAAATAAAGCGGTGTGCTTTCTCTGAGTAATGTGGCTGAGGGGCAGTTCAGCCTGTAGCAATGATCATTGAAGTTATACTGTAGCGTCCTATTAATCTTTTAATCCTGTATTGTTTCACACTATCTTGCCTATTCTTATTGCATGCCAAAGAAATTTGCTGATGACAGAAAGTTAGATGGCATTGTAAACGTGTACGTGGTGGCATAAAATTACAAAGGGATATTGATTGTCTACCTGGGCAAAATTGTGACAGATGGAGTTCAAAGTAAGCAAGTGTAAGATTGTCCATTTTGGATCAAAAATGGATAGATAAAGGTTCTTTCTAGATGATATGAAGTTAAAGTATGAACATACAAACAGGAGTAGGCCATTCCGCTTGAGGGGTTGTTTCCACATTCCTCTCGGAATTCGCATTGGCAAATTTATACTTTCACAGAGACCTTAAAGAAAGTTTCTGGAAATGTTTTATTAATTACATTTGAATGTTGTCTCTTAATTTTATTTTTGCCTCCATATTTTTTTGTCAAGACAACCATCAATTCATGGAAAGTCTGAGTATGAACTTTGCTCCACCTTCTACAGTACCGTTCTCTATCTTTGAAGATGATGCTGGTAGTGTGAATAGGTACATAAAACAGTTTCTTGTAACATTTTTTTAATTAAACCATAGCCAGTTGGTCTCTTGTTAATTAGCATTGCAATGTTGCAGCATACAAAATGATTTGAACAGTAAACCTGTAGAATCGGCACCGTGGGGAGAATTGTCAGAAAAACAGTTGATAGCTGGTAAAGTAAAGGTAAGAAATATTTTTATTTTCCTACCCCACTCTCAGCTGAAATGTTTGAGTGTTACATGTACACTGAATTGCTTTTTTAAACGTAGTGATGCAACAGTTATTTTGTTTAAAAGGTTCTATATTAGGCTATGAAGTGAATAACCATTTAATCTATAGTGTTGGTTCAAGAAGAAACTTACAGGGCACCTGAATAAGTAGAGTATGGGATCTTTAATATCCTTTTAATGAACAACAGAACAAAAATTCAAGTTCTTTACTGATTTATTATCTTCATCTGAAGGAAGGCACCTCTGACAATGCCACATTTCTTCAGCAATTAGTTTAGATTACTTCAGTTCTATAGTGGAGCTTCAACCTATACTTTCTGACAATAAAAGTAAAATTGCTGTTGAGCCAACTTAAAGCTAAACTCTTGTTGCAATTGTGAGTAAAACTTAACTTATTAACCATCTTCCAGTACTTTGTATAAACCACACAGCAGTCAGTGCTTTGGTGTTACATTCCTAGCTGATGTTATTACTGAGCATGTCAGGTTCCAGAGTGCAATCTGGCTTGTGTGGGGAAATAAGAGCAGGAGCAGGCCATTTGGCCCCTCCAGCTTGCTCTGCTATTCATTATGAATGGCTGATCATGCAATTCAGTTGCCAATTCCAGCATTATCCTGATATCCTATGATTCCTTTAGCTTCCAGGTGCTGTATCTGACTCTTTTTTTGTTTCTTGAAACCATACAATGTTTTGGCCTTGACTGCTTTCTGTAGTAGTGAATTCCACAGGCTCACCACTCTCTCTGGGTGAGGACATTTCTCATACTCTTATTCCTAAATGGCTTACCCCTTATCCTTAGACTGCGACTCTCTTTCCTTCGGAAACATCCTTCCTACATCTACCCATTCTAATTCTGCTGGAATTTTATAGGTTTGAATGAAATCCTATCCCACCCACAACCCCACCTCCATTCTACTAGATGACTTATTTTTGTGGTCCTTCAGTAAAACATAAACATGCAATACTGCGGATTCTGTTTTAACTAATAAAGAAATGATAAAATAGAACAAACCAAGATATTCACATATAATACAATTTGAATGATTTTGAAACACATTGCAAAACAAAAGTCCCATTTATCTCAAATATCAGAGAGAATTCTCTTTTCTGACATTAGTTTATGTTTGACATAACAGTTTCCTTCAATTCAAAGTCTTGATAGCCTTTTGATTGATTATTCACACAACTGGTCTTGAATCTTTTTAGCTTCAATTAATCCCTTCGAATGTCTAATCTACAATTCTGATCTGGAATTTTCAAACTATACCCTTAAACTGAGGTAATTTATTTCTTTACTGTTTTAATTCCTTTCTCCAGAGAAACTGTTCTTGCATCATCTAGCCACAGCCAATCTCTGCAAACAGAACTCAAAAGCTTTCAAGTTTGGGTTTTTCTGAAGCAAAAATAAATTCTTGTTTTTCCTAAACCAAAAACAAGATAATGGCTTTCAGTGTTTGTTTTCTCTGATGGTAAAACTTTCATAACACAACACAACCTTGCGTTATTAATTCAGGAGGGCCCCAGCCACTTGTTCTCTAAAGTATATGGTTTAAAACAAAGGCTTCACAAAGTTAATTATTACTCCTTCATACACAAAGTCCAAAACTTACTTGCCACTAGCTCAAAACCCAAACCCTAAAAAAAATTAATCATACGTTTTAAAACACTTGTTACCTTCCGTCAGAAAACTGAAACAATATTTCATGTTTCTTTTGAAAGTTCATTGGCCTGAAATGTCAACTGTCTCCTTCTACAGAAGCTAAATGTCATCTTCTTGTCCCATTTTTATATAAGATAGTACATCATATGTCTCCAAAGTAGTAATGACATATTCTATCTATGCTAGCTATCTATATTTTCATATTGAATTTAGGTATTTTCATAACTATTGGTCAAAACTACTTTGTGATGCCACATAATCATTATGATGTCATAAGTTACTCTCAGCCCCTTCCCCCAACACAGAATGAGGAATGGAAAGACTTGAAATTACCTGCCCACTTACTTAATGTTTTACCATGTTGGATAGTAATAAAGTGAAGACTGTCCCAGTGAATCAATAATGTTGTAATGTATTGTCAAGGAAGTACTTTGCCAATTCTAAGGTTTTGATACTTATCCTGATTTGTCAAGTATGAAACTGACTTTTAATAATTTTTGCTCAGGATAGAGATGATCAAGCTGTTTGGGCTGTTTGTGACAACCGAACCTTGGTAATCAATCCAAATGATACACAGAATTTTGGGTTTGCAGCCCCACTAGCATCAACCCCATTCTATGGGGTACCACCACAGCATAAGCAAGATTCAGAGGATTACAGTAAAGGTAACTATCAGCATAGAGTTAAATTTGTAAAGTACAGATAGCCTTCATTTAACATTCCCAATGCCTTCCACACAAAATAGCATTTTAAATGAAAATGATTTTCCCATTTAAAAAAAGGTTTGGGTTAAGATCCTGAACAGAAATTTTTACACGTTGGCTACCTTGAGCCCAATTGGCTAAAAATCTTTTTACTAATTTTGTTTCTAATTTTAATAAGTGCTATTAGCTTACTTTTTTCACCAATCACTAATTCATGGGCATCCCTCTACTCACCCACTGTGACTTCCAGATTCTGCACCAGGGAGATGGGCCATGAGAGGGAGAAGCCAACTGGGGAGTGAGAGAAACCATGTGAAGCATTCAGAAAGTGGAAAGAACATTGGATAATTGTCACAAGCGGGAAGGTCGGGAGAGGGAAGTGGCAAACAGGAGGGTTATCAGAGATCAAAAAGTGGCAGTTTGAGCATGCTGGGCTTTTTTAAAAAAACCTATTTCCAAGTTAAAATAGAAATGGTAATAGTGAATGTCCTTAATTTACAAACATGGATGAAAATCAAAATGAAAGAGAATGCATTTGAACATTATACAATCAATTAAAACTGGGTGAACTGGAGAGTAATAGTTTTGTTTCTTCCAGAAAAGGCAGAACTTAACAATGATGCAAACCTGGTGGCTCTTTCATCAGATGAGGAATGCATTCAGCTTGCCAAAATCAGAAAAATTAGGTAGGACGTGCTAATACGAAGGGGTTTCAATTTTGTCTACTTAAATTTGACAATAGTTACTAAAATCTAATTAATCATTAAATAATGTGAATTAATTTGTTTAGTTAATATTATTGATTACAAGATTTTGAAAAGTTTTCAGTGTGGTAATGAGGTGGCATGGTGGCTCAGTGGTTAGCACTGCAGCCTCACAGCGCTGGGGACCTGGGTTCGATTCCTGCCTCAGGCAACTGTCTGTGTGGAGTTTGCATATTCTCCCCGTGTCTGTGTAGGTTTCCTCCCACAGTCCAAAGATGTGCAGGTTAGCTGCATTGACCATGCTAAATTGCCCATAGTGTTAGGTGTGTTAATCAGGGGTAAATGTAGGAAAGGGAATGGGTCTGGGTGGGTTACCTTTTGGAGGGTCAGTGTGGACTTGTTGGGCTGAAGGTCATGTTTCCATACTGTAGGGAATCTAATTATTATAATTTTGTGTTTTTTTTTTAAGAATTACACAGTGAATGCCACAATGGCGAAAGCAGTTTTCAATATTGGCTCCCTTTTCATTTATGACTTTAAACAAAATTCCACTGGTGCCAAATTAATCTTTCTTTCTCTTTTCTTTCACCCTGTCTGTCCTTCATTACCACCTCCAAATATATATTTTACAGTCCTATTCAGGATCTAGGATCAGAACAAAATAATAGGATATCAGCTCCTGCCATTGACCCTAGCCTCAATTGTCAGCATGTGTCCAATGACGCACCAGTTTCTGAAGAGTTTCAGATGATTGATGAGAATCTTGAAGCATGCAGCGTGCCGAACATTGAAGATTGCCTTAAACCTGAACAGTCATTTTGCTGTCTACAGGAAATGTATTGCAGTGATCTACAGTTTGAGGAGCCAGTTGAAACCCCAACAGAAACTGGTAAATGTAACCATCTGTACCATATCTCCCACAACTAGAGAAGTTATTATTGGAGAACTGTTATGGAATATCACATATTTTAACATATTTGCTGTTGTGCGGGGCAGGAGTTGAGTTATTTGACACAGTATCCCTAGTCTCTGACTTGCTCTGTAGCTACTGTGATTTATGCGATGAGTCCAGTTGAGTTTCTGGTCAATAGTAACCTCCAGGATCTTGATAGTGGGAAATTCAATTGTGGTAACACCAATGAATATCAAGAAACATTCGTTACATTGTTTCTCATTTGAGATATTCATTGCCTGGCATTTGTATGGCACAACTGTTACTTGCCACTTGTCAGTCCTTGGATATTGTCCAGACCTTGTTGCATTGAACATGGACTGCTTCAGTATCTGATGAATCTAAATAGTAATAAACATTGTGCAATCATGAATGGACATTCCCACTTCTGACCTTATGATAAAGGGAAGGTCATTGATAAAGCAGCTGAAGATGGTTGAACCAAGAACACACCTTGAGGAATTCCTGCAGAGATGTCCTGGAGCTGATGTGACTGATCTCCAACAACTACGCCCATTTCCTATGTGTCAGGTGTGACTCCAGTCAGAGGAAAGTTTATTTCCATATACCCATTTATTCCAATTTTGCTATGACACGTAGTTGCCAAACTAGGTCAAATGCAACCTTGATGTCAAAGACTTTATTCTCACCTCAAGTCTGGGATTCAGCTCTTTTGTTTAAATTTGAACTGAGGCTGTAATGAGGTCAGGAACTGAATGGCCCTGGCAGAACCCAAACTGGGCTATCTGAATGCCAGTGATTAAGATAGCGGGAGATGGAATCAGTGGCTAAGGAACAGAGAATGTGGTAGAGCAAAAATAATGCTTTGATTTGCCTTGGTATTAATTGACTTTATTAACCAAGTTATGGAATGTAAGAGCAAGAAAGTTGTGCTATAACTTTACAAAATCTCAGGTTTTGTGAATCATTAATCCAATTGCAGCTCAAATGTGAGATGTTATCAGATTGTTGCCAATAGCCAAAGCAAATAGTGGCATATCTGAAAAGTGTGCAGATTTTTAAAATCTCAAGAAAATAAAGCTTGATCAGTAATAGTATCGACCATTTCATTGTGATGTGATGCAGTTTTAGTTCCTTGTCTAGAATGCAAAACATTACACAGTCTTTGGATGGAAAGAGTGAATGACTCATTTCCTTTATGTCCTATTTACATTTGTGAGGTGCAATGTACTTTTGACTTGGGGTTTATGTTTTAAGTCCTTGAAGCTATTATTGCTGAATATCTGTATTGATGCATTGAAGTTCAATACTATAATTATGTCTAATATTTTAAAAATATCAAAATTTAAATACCGTAAAATGAAATATATGAAAATTTGATTTTTTGTTTTTCTTTTTCAAGGTGCAATCATCAGGAATCCTTGGGACAAGAATCTTTTAAGTGAAATTCTGTCAAATTTGGCTAAACCATTGACTTCCTATAGCTCTTTTTTAAATTGGAAGGACAATATGCCTGCTGTCAGACCGAAAATCAATCTTTATTTGGGTAAACAGCACACTTATTTGGAATCTACTCATTAATAATTATCTAGTTGAGATATATTTCTATTTGTACTTTTTGTGAGCAAAATGTATACGGTTACTTTGCTATTCAGTTTTCCTATAATTGGGCTCCAGGAGCAACTTAGGTAGTGTGCATGCCAGTAATTTCTTTCTTTTGTGGGCAAGGACTTAGATTCAACTTGCTGTTATTTTCTGCTGACTAAACTGCAATATACTCCAGGGTTTTGCAGCAATTGTCTGCATGTAAACCTCCCCTAAAGTGTAATAGGCATCGAAATGTTGCAGCTAGTTTAGCTAATTCTAATTTTAAAAGCTTTGCACACAGATATTTGTATTTGACATAATGCAAAGCTAGTAATAAAAACAAGCCCACAAATATTTTTTAAGCTATTTTGTTTACTGGAAATTTAATTTCATTAATGGCATAATGACTTCTGTTCTCCATACATTTGACTGTGGAAGATGTTACAATCCTCATGAGAGAACTGTAAACCAAAATAATCAGAGGTGCTTGATGTCTTCCCCAATTAAGAAATTACCTCCAAGATTTCACTTTTTTTTGTTACTTTTACTTTAATTTGCATTGGTCCCAATCTTTGTAATCATGAATTAACAAGTAAATATAATTTAGACAAAAAGGTTACTTTAAATAATCAATAGATTACAGGTACATTTTATGCAATAAGTATGACACCACATGCAATCTCACCGTCTTCAGAACTCGGTCAGTTTAGCTGTTGAATCTGATTCATCGAAGGGCATTTTCGGTCTGATGGCTCCAGCCACATCTACCAATCCTCTCTTGCTTAAGTCATGCCAACCTTGATGTTGTAGCTTTCCAGACTTTTTTTTTAACCAGTTAACCAATGTTTGCATCAGGGAGGGATAGTTATGGATAACGATTGTACAGATCTTCAGTTGAAAGTGCAATATTGGGGAAGGCTAGTTACAGCATTATTAGGCAGGGACTGGAGCAATTAGATTGGGATAGCTGCTAAGTTTACATCTTGTGGAAGAAGGTCTGTCAGGACCAGAATGTTTGTTTCTGTGAGGATGTAAAATGAAGATGGCAAGATTCAGCAAGCTTGCATGACTAGAGATATTGAAAGTTTAGTCAAAAAGAAAAAGGAAGCACATATGGTTTAGGAAACTGATATCTGATAAGGTTGTTAAGGAATATAAGGGAAGCAAGAAAGAACTTGAGCAAGGAATTCGGATGGCAAAAATGACTATAAAACGTCCTGATAAGTAGGATTAAGGAGAATCCCAGGCCATTTTATACCTGTATTAGGAGCAAGAGGGTTACATGAGGAAAGGGTAGGTCCACTCAAGAACAAAAGAGGGAATTCATGCATGGAGCCAAAAGAAATGAGTGAGACTCCTAATGAGTACTTCACATCCATATTCACGAAGAAGGACATGGATGATGCTAAGATTAAGAAGGGATGGTTTGATATTCTAGGGGATATCAATACTAAGAAGGAGGTGGTGATGGGTGTTGTGGAAAACATTAAAGAAGATGTCCCTAGAGCCTGATGAGACACCAAAAGACATGACCCACTATCATTACTTTGAATACATACAGACAAAGAAGGATACCACTGTGACTGGGACAACACATGCATCCTAGGACAGGTGAAATAAGCACATGCATGAGAATTCTTAGAGGCATGGCATTCTAACCACACCAATTTAGATCCTATCTACCTTCCCTTGAAAATAAAAGCTAAAATGACATCACCCACCTTAAGAAACTAAGACCAATAAATAGAGAGACAAGACGTACCACCAGCGCTTCACTGGAGACTCTCACTGATGATGTTACCTAGTTTGGTGATGAAACATCTGAAAACAAACTTCAAGCTCAGCAAGCTAACTTACATACCTGATGAGACCTATCCCAGGATCATGGGAAGCAAAGGAGGAAATTGTTGGGGTCTTTACAGAGATCCTTGTATCTTCTTGAACTATGGGAGAATAGCCAATGTTGTTCCTTTGTTTAAGAAGGGATGATCTAGTAAATTATAGGCTTGTGTCAGTGGTAGGACAATTATTGGAGAGGATTCTTGTGGATAGGATTTACTTGCATTTAGAAGCAAAAGGACTTAATAGAGGTCTTGTCTCAAATTTGATCTGAGTTTTTTTGAGTAAGTCCTGAAGATGAATGAGGGTAAAGTAGTAGATGTTGTCTATATGGACTTTACTAAAACATTTGATAAGGTCAAATGACAACCGACTTGACACCGACAGTTTTTACAAACCCACCAACTCCCACAGCTATCTGGATTACACCTCTTCCCACCCCAAAATGCAAAAATGCCATCCTGTATTCCCAATTCTTCCGCCTCCGCCGTATCTGCTCCCAGGAGGACCAGTTCCACCACAGAACACACCAGATGGCCTCCTTCTTTAGAGACCGCAATTTCCCTTCCCCACGTGGTTAAAGAAGCCCTCCAACGCATCTCGTCCACATCCCGCACCTCTGCCCTCAGACCCCACCCCTCCAACTGTAACAAGGATAGAACCCCCCTGGTGCTCACCTTCCACCCTACCAACCTTTGCATAAACCAAATCATCTGCCAACATTTCCACCACCTCCAAACGGACCCCACCACCAGGGATATATTTCCCTCCCCACCCCTTTCACTTTCTGCAAAGAGTGTTCCCTTCGTGACTACCTGGTCAGGTCCATGCCGTCCCGCGCCCCCCCCCCAAAACAACACACCCTCTTGGCCTGGCACCTTCCCCTGCTACCGCAGGAATTACAAAACCTGTGCCCACATCTCCTCTCTCACCTCCATCCAAGGCCCCAAAGGAGCCTTCCACATCCATCAACGTTTTACCTGCACATCCACCTATATCATTTATTGTATCCGTTGCTCCCGATGTGGTCTCCTCTACATTGGGGAGACTGGACACTCCTAGCAGAGCGCTTTAGGGGACATCTCCGGGACAATCAACCACACTGCCCTGTGGCCCAACATTTCAACTCCCCCTCCCACTCAGCCGAGGACATGGAGGTCCTGGGCATCCTTCACCGCTGCTCCCTTACCACCTGATGCCTGGAGGAAGAACGCCTCATGTTCCTCTGCCTCATGTTCCTCCTCGGAACACTACCCCAGGGCATCAATGTGGATTTTACCAGTTTCCTCATTTCCCTTTCCCTCACCTCACCCCAGCTCCAAACTTCCAGCTCAGTACTGTCCCCATGACTTGTCTTACCTGCCTTTCTTCCTTTCCACCTATCCACTCCACCCTCCTCCCTGGCCTATCACCTTCATCCCCTCCCCCATTCACCTGTTGTACTGTATGCTACTTTCTCCCCGTCCCCAACCTCCTGTCATTTAAGTTTCCATCCTTCAGGCACTCTGTCTGTATTTCTGATGAAGGGCTTTTGCCCAAAATGTTGATTTTACTGCTCTTCGGATGCTGCCTGAACTGCTGTGCTTTTCCAGTCCCACTCTAATCTAAACTCTGGCTTCCAGCATCTGCACTCATTGTTTTAACGAAGGTCAAATGTAGGCTTACCCAGAAGAGTAAATCACATGGGATCCACAGTCAATTAGTAAGTTAGATACAAAATTGGCTTGGTCATGAAAGATAGTTGTGAAGGGGTGTTTTTCTGACTGGAGTTCTGTGACTAAAGGTGTTCAACAAAGATCAGTGCTTGAACCTCTGTAATATAAATAAATGATCTGGATGAAAATGTAGGTGGTCTGATTATTAAGTCTGTAGTTAATAAGGAAAGACCAGAATATAGATCAATTAGCTGGCTACAGAAATAGTAGATGGAGTTTAATTCAGACAAACAAGTGTGAAATTATGCATTTTGGGAGATCAAATGGAAGAAGAAATCTTATGTTAAATGGCAGAACCCTTAGGAGCATGAATATACAGAGGGATCATGGGATGTACTTTCGCAGCTCCTTAAAGATGGCAACGCAAATGGATAAGGTGATTTTAAAAAAGTCATATGGCATGCTTGCCTTTAGTGGTCAGGGCACTGAGTGTAAAAGTTGGCAAGTTGTTGCAGTTGTATAAAACTTTAGGCTACATTTGGAATATTTATGATATACATAAATGATTTGGAAGAGGGCACTGTTGGTATAATCAGCAAGTTTGCAGATGACATGAAGGTTGGTGGAATAGCAGAAAGCATAAGGGACTGTCAAAGAATACAGGAGGATATAGATAGACTGAAGAGTTGGGTGGAAAAGTGGCAGATAGATTTCAATCCAGGCAAATGTGAGGTAATGCATTTAGGCAAGACTAATTCTAGAGCGAATTATACAATGAATGGAAGAGCCTTGGGAAAAGTTGATGGGCAGAGAGATCTGAGAGTACAGGTCCATTGTACCCTGAAGATTGCTGCACAGGTGAATAGAGTGATCAAGAAGGCATATTGCCCTCATTGGACAGGATATTGAGTACAAGAGCTGGCAAGTCATGTTAAAATTGTACAAGATATTGGTTTTGCTGCATTTAGAATACTGTGTACAATTCTGGTCGCCACATTACCAAAAGGATGTGAATGCTTTGGAGAGGGTGCAGAGAAGGTTTATGAGGATGTTGCCTGGTATGGAAGGTGCTAGCTCTGAAGAGAGGTTGCGTAGGTTTCTTTGAGGTATGTAGGGAAGAGGTCCAGGGAATACAGGAAAGGTTGAAAAAGATAAGTCCCCTGGTCCTGATTTTATCCTAGGATCCTCTGGGAAGCTAGGGAGGAGATAGTGGAGCCATTGGCCTTGATTTTTATGTCGTTGTTGTCTACGGGAATAGTGCCAGAAGACTGGAGGATAGCGAATGTGGTCCCCTTGTTCAAGAAGGGGAGTAGGGACAGCCCCAGTAACTATAGGCCAGTGAGTCTCACTTCTGTTGTGGGCAAAGTCTTAGAGAGAATTGTAAGGGATAGGATTTATGAACATCTGGATAGGAATAATGTGATCAAGGATAGTCAGCATGGTTTTGTGAAGGGCAGGTCGTGCCTCACAAACCTTATTGAGTTCTTTGAGAAGGTGACCAAGGAAGTGGACGAGGGTAAAGCAGTAGATGTGGTGTATATGGATTTTAGCAAGGCGTTCGATAAGGTACCCCATGGTAGGCTACTGCAAAAATTACGGAGGTATGGCATTGAGGGTGCATTAGAGGTTTGGATTAGGAATTGGCTGGCTGGAAGTAGACAGAGGGTAGTAGTTGATGGTAAAGGTTCATCTTGGAGTGCAGTTACTAGCGGTGTTCCACAAGGATCTGTTTTGGAACCAATGCTGTTTGTCATTTTTATAAATGACCTGGAGGAAGGGCTTGAAGGCTGGGTGAGCAAGTTTGCGGATGATACGAAAGTCGGTGGAGTGGGGGACAGCAAAGAAGGATGTGGCAGGTTACAGCGGGATATAGATAAGTTGCAGAGCTGGGCAGAAAGGTGGCAAGTGGAGTTCAATGTAGCTAAGTGTGAAGTCATTCACTTTGGTAGGAGTAACAAGAAGATGGATTACTGGGCTAATGGTAGGCTACTTGGTAGTGTGGATGAGCAGAGGGATCTTGGTGTCCATGTACACAGATCTCTGAAAGTTGCCACCCAGGTAAATAGTGCTGTGACGAAGGCATATGGCGTACTGAGCTTTATTGGTAGAGGAATTGAGTTCCGGAGTCCTGAGGTCATGTTGCAGTTGTATAAGACTCTCGTGCGGCCTCATCTGGAGTATTGTGTGCAGTTTTGGTCGCCATACTATAGGAAGGATGTGGAGGCACTGGAACGGGTACAGAGGAGGTTTACCAGGATGTTGCCTGGCATGGTAGGAAGATCGTATGAGGAAAGGCTGAGGCAATTGGGGCTGTTCTCATTGGAGAAAAGAAGGTTTAGGGGAGATTTGATAGAGGTGTACAAGATGATTAGGGGTTTAGATAGGGTTGACAGAACCTTTTTCCCCGTATGGAGTCAGCTGTTACTAGGGGACACAGCTTTAAATTAAGGTGAGGTTGGTATAGGACAGATGTTAGGGGTAGATTCTTTACTCAGCGAGTTGTGAGTTCATGGAATGCCCTGCCAGTATCAGTGGTGGACTCTCCCTCTTTATGGTCATTCAAGCGGGCATTGGATAAGCATATGGAGGTTAATGGGTTAGTGTAGGTTAGGTAGGCTTCGGTCGACATCGAGGGCCGAAGGGCCTGTACTGCGCTGTATTTTTCTATGTTCTATGTTCTCTGTTAGGTTTTGTTTTGTTTTAATTAGAAAAAAGGAGTTGAGGGGGGACCTGATTGAGGTTTACAAAATCATGAAGGGTATAGACTGGGTGGATAGAAACGAGCTTTTTTCCCAGGGCGAAGGATTCAATAACGAGAGGTCACACTTTCAAGGCAAGAGGTGGAAAGTTTAAGGGGGATACACGTGGCAAGTACTTTACACAGAGAGTGGTAGGTGCCTGGAACGCGTTTCCAACAGAGGTAGTAGAGGCAGGCACGGTAGATTCATTTAAGATGCATCTGGACAGATGCATGAGTAGGTGGGGAGCAGAGGGATACAGATGCTTAGGAATTGGGCGACTGGTTTAGACAGTAGGTTTGGATCGGCTCAGGCTTGGAGGGCCAAAGGGCCTGTTCCTGGGCTGTAAATTTTCTTTGTTCTTTTTTCTGTTGTGTGCAGTTTTGATCGCCATACCATAGGATGTGAAGGCTTTGGAGAGGGTGCAAAGGAGGATGTTGCCTGGATTGGAGTATATTAGTATAAGGAGAGTTTGGACAAACTGGGATTATTTTCGCTAGAGCATCAGAGGCTGAAGAGTAAACTAATAGAAGTATGTAAAATTATGAGAGGCATGGATAGAGTGGATATTAGAGTCTTATTTTCCCAGGGTTTAAATATCAAATACTCTGGGCATAGGTTTAAGGTGAGAGCAGGGAGGTTTAAAGGATGTGTGCAAGGCAAGTTTTTTTTATGCAGAGGGTGGAAGTTGCCTGGAGCATGCTGTCAATGGGGGTGGTAGATGCAGATTTGACAGTAAAATTTAAGAGACATTTAAACAGACATATGAAAAAGCAAGGCACAGGCAGATATGGACTGTCCAGAGAGATGGGATTCCTTTAAGAGTGACATATGATGGTCAGCACAGTTGTCCATAGAGCCTGTACTGTTCTGTGTTGTAATACCTGATTCACTATCTGGTCCTCTGAAGCAAATTCTCTTTCTCATGCCTGAACTACTGACATAATTTTTTAAGATTCTGTCCCTTTTAGTTCATTATCAGTTAGAACATAGAACATAGAAAAATACAGCGCAGTACAGGCCCTTCGGCCCTCGATGTTGCGCCGATCCAAGCCCACCTAACCTACACTAGCCCATTTTCCTCCATATGCCTATCCAATGCAAAGTGGATTTTCCCAGGGTTTAAATATCTACACGAGTTTCTGTAATTTTTTTTTTCTTATTTCCTAACAGCTAGTATTTTCATTGAGGTTAAGCTAGCA